>NC_049235.1:56169591-56494234 GCF_011100685.1 Canis lupus familiaris
AGTTAGCAAATTTGTCACGAGAATTAAAGAAGTTAATCCATGTTAAATGTTTAGAACAGTGCGGGGTACACGTTAAGCATTCAGTAACTCTTCGCCATTATGAAGAGCCAAGAGCCCTCCTGAACTTTACCACGTTCTCAATCAGTTTTGTTCGAAAGGAAGACCACATATAAACTGTCAGTTAAAATGAGAGAATAAGAGCCCTGGCTTGTGCCCAGTGTTAAGGCCTGTTACTAAAATGAATTATGGATCTAATAGGACATGTAGATAGATAAATATTTGATAAGAATGGAAATGCTGAATTGCATCTACAAACAATTCTTAAACTTTTGGAAAGCTGAAAAAAAACAATGCCAGAGATTTTCATTCCTGATCAAAAGACAAATTGTTTCAGCCTTGGGGCAGTTTGCACCAGTGGCGATATAAATCCAAGCTCTTTTGGATATTTACTCCATTAGGTGATTTAGTGATTGCCCTTAATTTGGTGACGGAAATTTCCCTGCGAGGGACAAACTGGTCTGCTATATAGTCATGAATGTTATATAAATGCAACAACTGTATCAAGACCATTTTTACGGTGCCATCAAGCCCATCCTAAATTAGCATTATTATCTGCCATCTGGTAATGTGCAGAGGGTATACTTTCAAGAACAGGACATATTTCTAACACTGGGGGAAATACTTTCATCTCAGTAGATTGAAAACAGAGTTTCTAAAGAAAGCATTAGGGAATTACTCTATGTTGAGACTATTCAGACAATAAGCTTTTTGCTGATACCGTTTTGCAGAGTCAGCATGTAGTTATAAGTAAAAATTTCGTAAACCGTGTTCATTGCCCAAGGCCTTATAACTAACACAGGCTACTCAACTATCATCACAGTTCCTTTGAAGTGGTCACCGGATACCCTGTCTTTTCATTAGGCTATTTTCCATTTATGTTTAAGGAATAGGCACGAATAAGAGGGATTGGAGATGCCAGGAGGACCAGTGAGTAAAATCTGTTTTCAGGTCCCCAGCGTCAGGCTTTGAGCCTCACGCAGTCCAGACTTCCGAAACAGTGCTTTTCAGTCAAGTGTGTAGTTCTGAGTTACGATGCCACCGGCACAACAGCTTCTGAGATTTATCTCCTACAAAACCAGGCTGCATTTAAGAAAGAAGGTTTGAAATGCAGTCAGTCCCCAGTGACAGACTGTAAGCCTGGTCTAGCACCCTTCTCTGGGCTGGCCCTTACGGAAAGATCAAGGATACCAAGATAAATGTTGAAGAGCATCTGTAAAAGTGGGCAAATGAATCACATCACTGCTTCAAAGAAGCACATAATTAGCACTGATACTGTGGGCTATGGCTTCAGGCTGCTAAGGATGAGTCACTGAGAAATGATGGCCCCTTTATAACTTTGCACTGGGTGCCCCGCTGACTTGGAAACCAACAGGTAGATCTGTCAAGCGAACTCGGCCTTTGAAGTTAGCAACTGATTGACTATCATATCATACATGCAGCGAGCAGGAGTTCTAACAATCGATGTTATTTTAATAAAGACTATATGCACGAGAAACTTCTATTGTCTCTGATGATGGAAATCGTTTATGAATGCATACATTTGTAATTCACATAGCTGGCACATGAGCAAACCCTTGAAATTTATATTGGCTTTAGTAATCCTTATTGCTTAGTTATCATAGTTTACCAACGTGACATCCCTCCCCAGCCAGCCATTACCGTCCTATAAACTGCTGTGTTTGACTCCGGGGCACTAGGCACACAAGGGCTCTGTGACACAGACCTTCTAGGGTAATCCAATCCAAAGTTGCAAATAACATCTGGTGTTTGGCTTTGTGGCATAAGATGAATTTTTCTGGGTGTAGTTGAGTCTGTGTCGGCTGCCCCTCCCCCTGCCCCAAATTACTAAGGTCACGTAGTATTTCCCGATTGAATCATTGAACTCCCAGGTGGCACATCTTTTTGAAGTTTTGTATATCAATCCTTTTTATTTCTTCAGTGCACTTTTTCCCTTTAGTTGAAAGGGGACCTTGGATTGGCTTTTTAAAGGTGGGACAAAGAGACCTCACACTGTCTGGAACCAAAAAAAAGAAAGAAAAAGAATTCTAAGGACAGAATTCTACATTTTTATTGTTTCCTTTGTATCACATCGTGTACGGAAGTAAACTGAGAAATTGTATTGAAGAAAGCCCCTTGGAGGACAGCCTCGCATAATGGGACGGTAGTAGCACATCTAGTCCAGACACAGGTCAGGAAGGAGAAATAGGCTATATTTTTTGTTTGTTTGGTCCTTCAGGTTAGGGCTCCGAAAATCTCTGTCAAGGCCAAGTGTGGTGGATTCATATAAACTGCCAGACTGTCAGTGTGTTACCTGACCGAGGAAAAGTACTTGATACTCCGTAATCTTAAATGATTACAGGGAGTATTAGGTTAATTTCTTTCCAAATTCATTCAGCAAGGATCCATCAAATCCTTATAATGAAAATACAAACTTTTAGGTGCGTTCAGAGTCAGAGATGAATATAATCTATTCTGTGTTGCCGAGAAGCCTTCAGTCTGGTAGGGAAAGATAGAAAATGTCAACAACCACAGAAAAACCCCAGAACCACCCACAGTAAATTGAGGTGGGATGAATCGGTGCTCGGTGAATCTCTTTCCAACATGCTAAAGTGGTGCAGAGAAGCTCTTTGAGAGCAAGCCCTGTGTTCTCTTCTTCTTGGACGCTCGTGTGCGAGGGTAGACGTTCAGAGCAGCTGTCGTGAGTGCGTGGCTTCTTAGGTGGAGATGCACCAGGACACAGTGTCCTTGCTTGCGGGGTGCTTGGCTTATTAATGAGAGCTGCTACCCTTGAAAATATTGTCTTGGAATCATCGATACGAAATTGACCCTCGATTGACCAAGCTCATGCATAGGAACAGTAACGATCCTTTTAAAATCACATCTTGATTATTATGAGTGTAGATGAACAAAAGGAAATTAGGTCAAAAAGATTATCACTGATAAAACTGTTCTCTGTAAAGTGTTGCCCCATGGGTTTTTCTGAGACACATCAAATTGACAGTTTTACTCCAAATTACATAAATTTATCCCAAGATTATTACACTGAATTTCAGTTTTGCTATTAGGAGCATTTATGGCTTTTGAAAACTTAAGAGTCATTCTCCCTGAGATGACCTTTCCCTTCAGTGGCCTTGTTCCCATAACGGGTCCTAGGGAGCCAGAAGAGGTGTGGTTTGCCTTCCTTGTTTTTGGCCCCAAACCCTTCTACTTCCCTTCAACCTTGTCAGCTTGTACTCTTGCTTTCTTCCTGCCTCATTTGTAAACTCCGCTGCTGTTGCAAACAGATATCTGGCTTTAGAACCAGTACAGTGTCATCTATTTTGCTGGAATGCCATAAGCAACAATAACTGCAGTGCACATGTTTGAGAAATAACAAGTTTCTGATTCCGTGTTAGTACACCCAGCAATCCTGACCCTTTTGGCTTCCAGAAGCTAAATTAGGGGTGAGTGTTTGCATATCAAAGGTGGCCAATACCAAAGGATTTGAGATGCTAGTACATCAGCTTGAGATTTCATTCAGCAAACACATCCACCATGTTTCGGACGTTGTTTTGGGGCAAGGGAACAAAGTGATGAAGAAACACACAGCTTTAACTCCTAACACACACCATGTAAGTAGGAAAGGGAAGTAAGAAAACAATTGCTGTAAAGACTGCAATAGTAACCCAATATGGAAGGGACACCCTACCCGGGGGGAAGTAAGGGAAGTCTTCCCGGGGGAGGTGGCATCTGAGTTGAGCCAGACAGTGAAAATATTAGAGACAAAGACCATATGGAAAGGTTCAAGAGGAGGATTGACCCAGGTTCCGTGGAGTATTCCATGTATCCTACAAAGCAGGGATGGTGGAGGGCTGCGGCAAAGCGCCGAAGATGCATTGCGTGAGTTGGGTAAGGACTGGACCTCACAGAGCTTTGGACCTAATTCTACAGGCCGCGGAGAGACCAGGAGGCAGTGTTAGCAGGGATGGGGTCCATCTGACCTCAGAGTGGAGAGAGCGGCACAGTAGATTCATACTCTGCCCTTTTTTGACTCAAGGTGGTTGAGGGAAGAGCACACGGTGTAGAGGGACTAGGACAGGAAGGGCTGCAGTGCCACTGAAGGGCACTGGGGACGTGGTTTCCGACCGCAGAGAAGCAGAATTCTATCTGTTAGGGAGATACCTGGTAGGTTTTCAACCAGAAAGTATAAAAGAACCATTAGAGTTTGGTTTTCTTCTTTAAACAACAAATGGGAATCCCAGTGCAGAAACTTTTTTATTTCCTGGGTTATCAGAGCTTCCTTTTTAAAGCTCTAAGCACTTAATTTCATTTGGTTTCCAGTGATCTCTTAACTATAGGAAATTGAGGTCTGTGTAGACCTAGTGTAACTGTAGATAATCTGCCAGGGGAGTGTAACTAAGACACAGTGAGAGCCTGCCGGGACTCCTGCAGCCCATTAACACCTAGCTACTTCTGCTCAGTCCGACAGGGACACGGGGAGAAGAAAATGTGGCATGTGGGGAACAGGTGGAGTGTCCCCCTAGGCTTTACAGGTTCTGAACTTGGAGACATGCCTGCCTGGGGATGCAGATCGACGTGTCTCATTTGCTAAAAGCAAAGCATCTGATCAATTCTTGCCATGCTGACTACTTGTTCAGCTGCTACTAAAGTAGGCAAAGCCTGAGAGTCATTAATATGCCGAATTTAACTTTTACCAAACTGGAAGAACCTTAAGAGAAGGAGATCGTGTTCTCTTACAGCTCATAGTAGTAAAAGAAGGGAGCGCTAGTCGTTGCCAGATTTCCTGAATCCAAAAACAAACAAAAGCCAAAAGCTATACCCTTTCTTTAAGTCGGAGGAAAGATAAATATAAACCTCTAACTTGAGATTCAGTGAACAGCTTTGTGCTGGCACCACCGGGCATAGGAGACCGAGAGATTTTTAAGTGGAAATAGTTCAAGAGAGATGGGAGATTCTCAAAGATGACATTATAGTTATTCCCAGTGGAAAGAAAATGTAAAGGAAACACAAATGATTAAAGTGTATGAAAGGTCAGAGTGACAAATAGTTGAATAAGTGTATACAAGCGGGGTAGAAACCTGTAAGCAGGTGTTTAGGGTTGTTAATGTCCAGAAGAACCTAAAGTCTCAAGACTGCCCTCGTGAAGTTGTTTTCTTTTTTTTTTCAATAATAAATTTATTTTTTATTGGTGTTCAATTTGCAAACATACAGAATAACACCCAGTGCTCATCCCGTAAAGTGCCCCCCTCAGTGCCCGTCACCCAGTCACCCCGACCCCCCGCCCTCCTCCCCTTCCACCACCCCTAGTTCGTTTCCCAGAGTTAGGAGTCTTTATGCTCTGTCTCCCTTTCTGATGTTTCCCACTTATTTTTTCTCCCTCCCCCTTTATTCCTTTTCACTATTATTTATATTCCCCAAATGAATGAGACCATATAATGTTTGTCCTTGAAGTTGTTTTCCAAGCAAAATGATGAAGAAAGTACAAGAGAATGACAATAAAGAAAACAGAAGCAAGCATCGCGTTGGCAGTACAGGATGGTGATGGGACCTGGCATTGCAAGGCCAGTTCTATCACTAACTAGTTACCCGGCTCTTAAACATACCGTTTAGCTTTTCTGATCTTGTATTTTTTTCATCTGTAAAATAAAAGATTTTTGACCTTCATGGTTGTGTGCTGCTGTCCAATTCTTTGATCTATCTTGTAGAGCTCCTGTTTGGAGAAGATAGTTAATGTGTTAATAATTGGATGAAAATATACTTTTATTCATTCTTATTTATTATTTGCCCTCAATACTTTTGATTTTTTTTTTGGGGGGGGGGGGTTAGAATTTCAACAAATAAGTCAATCACAGTAAAATTCTAGGAGATGATCATGTGTTTTTTTAACATTTAGGAAGGAAAGAGATGATTGAAGCTCCAACATGGATTTACAAAGGAAGTTGTGCTAAATAGAAATAGTGGATGTAAAAATATTTGTAGTCTATACAATAGTCTTTAAATGTTTCTTACTAATTTGAATGGCCATCTTCTTCATATTTCTGAATTAGAGGAATGCCATAGACATATGTATTTATTTAATTAAAATATTTGATAATGTTTTGAATGGTACCTTGTTAGGTACTGTGGAGCAATATAGTCAGATGCCAATTGTATCGTGATAAATGGTGTGATTTAATGGTACAAGAGGTACATCTAATATCTATTAAAACTATTAGGGCAGCCCCGGTGGCGCAGCAGTTTTGCGCCGCCTGCAGCCCAGGGCGTGATCCTGGAGACCCTGGTTCGAGTCCCATGTCAGGCTCTCTGTATGATGCCTGCTTCTCCCTCTGCATCTCTGCCTCTCTCTCTCTCTCTCTGTGTGATTATCATAAATAAATAAAAATTAAAACAAAGAAAAAAACTATTAATAAATGGCAAAATTTAATGGTTTAAATAGTATATGTAATACCTGTTATTACCATTAATAAATGGCTGTTCAGACCACTGCAAATTTAGGGTGATCCCTAGAATACCATTCCTGGATCCTCTCCTTGGTATTGCCATGGTCAGTATTTTTTTTTTAAGATTTTATTTATTTATTTGGGGGAGAGAGAGAGTGCAGGCAGGGGGAGAGGGAGGATGAGGGACAGAGGGGGATGCAGGCTCCCCACTGAGCAGGGAGCCCAATGTGGGACTTGTTCCCAGGACCCTGGGGTCATGACCTGAGCCAAAGGCAAGAAGCTTAATGGATTGAGCCACCAGGCGTTCCCATAGTCAGTATCTTTATAAATCAGACCTTGTAGACAACATAGCACAGTTCAAAATCATGTGTTCGTATTTGTTTTAACTATGCGATATTGGCATATTTCTTAAACCATTATATGCCTCACTTTCCCCATCTATAAAAGAGGGCTGCTGGTAAGTCCTATCTCAGAGAGTTGCTCTGAGAATTAAGTAGAATAATGTATATAAGTGACTAGCACCTGTGCCTGGCACTTATTAAGCCCTTGATAAATGTTAGCAGTAATTTAGATGATGATAATGATCATTTGGTGAGGAAGGTAGGCTTATGAACTGTATGGAACAAAGCTGTGGGTGGTAGCTTGAGTCAGAATGATGACTAATAAGCTAGAAGGATATTCTGAAACCATTAGGACTTAATGGTTTAGGTTTCATTTTGAGATTTAAAATTGAATGGAATCAAATATTAAACCCTGCTTATAGGTTCATAAATTTTCATGGCTTAAGTAAAAGAGAAAAGACTTGGCTTTGGCTGAAATCAATTTGAATAGAACCTGGGGGATTTTGTTGACGACACCGTCACGGGAACCAGTAAAGACTTGTAGCTGCTGAACACCAGGGCCATCCTAGCTGTTATTCGGAGAGGTGGCATGGCTGTGGGTCCTCAGACTATACATTTCCCCTGAGCTCTGGGGGGAGGTTTCTGAGATTTAGAAGATGATTTCCACTTCTGATTCTCATATTTTGAAATCATTCATGGCTCCATGCCAAAAATAAACGAAAAGTCCTGAAGAATTTAGAAGTATTTATCCTGGAACAGATTAGGTTTAGAGGAGATAGTGTCACCGTTTTAATATTTGAAAGGCTGGTGAGAAATAATCAGGTTCTGTTTCATTACGGAAGGCAAAACTAGTAAGTAATTTTTAGATAAGGATTCATGGAAGAGGGGTAGAATGATAAAAGGCAACTGAAATGTTATGGAAGTTAGGCTGAAGTAAGAGAAGACAGCTTCAGGTGGCACAGGACTATACGTTTGTGTTTTAAAAGTTTTTTTTTTTAATTGGCGTATAAATTATATACAGTAACATGCACAAATCTAAAGTGTAGAGCGAGATGACTTTTCTCTTTAATATACACGTGTGTTATCACCACCTGGGATCGTAGAACTTTCCATCATCTCCAAAGGTTGCCTCACGCCTCCCCTTCTGGCCAATAACTGCCCTCCAATCCAGAAGTAACCGTTTTTCGGGCCTCTGTCATCATAGATCCTGCGACAAACTCCCTACAACTACTTTGGAGCGCTGTGTACCAGTTTAAACATGTATCTGTTTTCTGACTCAGCAGTTCCATTTCCAACTACATATCTATGAGGATGCTCACAACCGCCTTATTCATAACAGCCCCGAACTGGGAAACAACCCAAACAGCCCATTTGCAAGAGAAGAAACATGTCGTGGTATATCCACACAATGAACTACTTCTCAGCAATAGAAAAAGATCAAGGACTGATACTTGCTACTGTAGGGACGAATCTCAGACCCAGGCCAGACCCGAAGGAGTACATACTCGGTGATTCCAACTACAGGACGTTCAAAATTGTAGATTTTAATGAAATACTTTCGTGACAATTTGATTTTGAATACCTGGGACAGTTGGAGAAAACTCCTTCCCTTTCAGAAAAGGGCCTGTATGAAACAAAAGATGGCCAAGAGGTGGAAGGAGATTTAAACTGAAGCCAGGAGTTCAGCTTTGCTTAAGTGACAAACATGTATTTAGCGTTCCTTGTTTTTGGAATTATATGGTATCTCCTTATTTCCTTTCTTTTTATTTCCTTATTGTATTTGAATTGTTTGGATTTATTTTATTCTTCCTGAAGTTCTCCCCCCCCCTTATTCTTTTATAACAGCAAATATCTGTGCCATTACCTAAGATTATTTATTCCCTTAATCATATATTCCGTGGCATCTACTTTCTTTTTTAAACCGTTCTTCCTGGAGCATTCTCCCCTCCAGCTCAGATATGGTCCAGTTGAGTTCTAGGCAAGTTTCACAGCTGTTTTTAGAATGACTTCTCTGAACATATTCCTTTGCTAAGAACATTATTTTTTTTTAAGATTTTATTTATTTATTCATGAGACACAGAGAGAGGCAGAGACACAGGCAGAGGGAGAAGCAGGCTCCCCACAGGGAGCACGATGTGGGACTCGATCCCAGGACCCTGGGATCACGGCCTGAGCCCAAGAGAGACACTCAACCACTGAGCCACCCAGGCGTCCCAAGAACATTATTTTATTAGCTAACATTTTTCTCATTCTTGGTTTCTTTTTATAATTAAAAAACTTTTTAATTCCAGTATAGTTAACATACTATGTTATCTTAGTTTCAGGTGTCCAAAATAGTGATTCAACAGTTTTTTACATTACTCGGAGCTCATTATGGTAACTGTACTCTTAATCTCCTTCACCTATTTTGTCCATCCACCAACCTACCTCCCCTGTGGTCACCATCAGTTTGTTCTCTATAGTTATTGTTTATTTTTTAAATTCCACATGAGTGAAACTGTATGGTATTTGTCTTTCTCTGACTTATTTCACTCAGCTCTTATACTCTAGATCCATCCATGTTGTTGCAAATGTCAAGATTTCGTTCTTTTTTATGGCTGAGTAATACTCCATTGTATGTATATGCCACATCTTTATTCACCTCTCAGTGGACACTTGGGTTGCTTCCATAATTTGTCTATTGCTGATAGTACTGCAATAACCATAGGGGTGCATCTGTCTTTTCAAATCAGTGTTTTCATGTGCTTTGGGTAAATACTCAGTGGTGGAATTATTGGATCATATGGTAATTCTATTTTTAATTTTTTGAGGAACCTCCATACTGTTTTTCATGGTGGCTGTACCATTTTATATCCCCACCAACAGTGCATGAAAGTTCCTTTTGCTCCACATCTTTTGTAACACTTGTTTCTTGTATTTTTGAATTTAGCCATTCTGACAGGTATGGTTTGCATTTCCCTGATGATTCGGATGTTGAGCATCATTTCATGTGTCTGTTGGCCATCTGGTTGTCTTATTTAGAGAAATGTCTGTTCATGTCTTCTGCCCATTTTTGGATCGGATTATTTGTTTTTTTGTGTGTGTGTATTGAGTTGCTTAAGTTCTTTATGTATTTTGGATATTAACCCTTTATCTGATATGTCATTTGCAAATATCATCTCCCATTCAGGAAGTTGTCTTTTAGTTTTGTTGATTGTTTCTTTTGCTGTACAGAAGCTTTTTCTTTTGATGTAGTCCCAGTAGTTTATTTTTGCTTTTTGTTTCCTTTGCCTGAAGAGGCATATCTGGTAAAGCATTGCTATGGCCAATGACAGAGAAATTACTGCCTGTGCTCTTTATTACGATTTCTATGGTTTTAGGTCTCATATTTAAGTCCTTAACCCATTTTAAAATTATGTTTATGCATGGTGTAAAAAAGTGGTTAATTTTCATTCTTTTGCACAAAGCTGTCCTGTTTTCCCAACACCATTTGTTGAAGAGACTGTCTGGATTCTAATTCTTAGAAGGAATTTTTAGTAATAATAGTAGCCACATGGCACAAAAGACAGGGACTGTGTAGTTGGAGCATGTTCCTACAAAATTGGACTTAGAATGATCTTGAAGTGTCTTCTTCAAAATAACATTTCTGGATAAATTACAAGCAATATTGGAAAGCAGTTGACATTTTTGTTTTTTTTCCTGCTCAAAACTTCTGATACTACTACAAAACTTTTAATCACTACTGTTAAGCCACTCTGTTTCCCTTATCATTTTATCCATTTCCCTAGTGGTAAAAGCATAAAGTCATGGCAGGCAGACAAAACTACAGAAACAGGGAGCAGATTAGTGGTCACCAGGGGACGGGTGTGGATGGGAAGAGTACAAATAAAGGGATAACATAGGAGAGCTCCTTTGGAACAGTTGTGTATTTCTTTTTATTTAAAATTTTTATTTTATTTTATTTTTTTTTGAGAGGGAGAGAGAGAGAGAGAGAGAGAGAGAGAGAACGAGTAGGGAGAGGAGCAGAGGGAGAGGGAGGAGAAAGAATCTCAGACAGACTCTGTGCTGAGCACAGACCTGATGCAGGGCTCCGTCCCAAGACCTTGAGATCGTGACCTGAGCCCAGACAGTCAGACGCTTAACCAACTGAGCCAGCTGGGTGTCCCAGAACAGTTGTGCATTTGGATGGTGATGGTGGTTAGATGAATCTAGCCGTGGGATAAAATTGCATAGAACTACACACACATGAAGGCACAGTGGGAACTGAACAAGGTCTGTAATTTCCTTAACAGTACTGTACCAAGGTCCGTTTCTTGGGTTTTGATATTATGCTGTAGTTATGTAAGATGTCACCATCAGGGGAAGCTGAGAGAAGCATTCACAGAACTGTGTACTATTTTCACATCTCTCTGCGAGCCTATAAGCATTTCAAAATAATAAATTTCAAATTTAAAATAGGCAACAACAACCACGTCAAAGCATTTTTTTTTTAATTTTTATTTATTTATGATAGTCACACACACAGAGAGAGAGAGAGAGGCAGAGACATAGGCAGAGGGAGAAGCAGGCTCCATGCACCGAGAGCCCGACGTGGGATTCGATCCTGGGTCTCCAGGATCGCGCCCTGGGCCAAAGGCAGGCGCTAAACCGCTGCGCCACCCAGGGATCCCCCCAAAGCATTTTTTAAAGAAATGAAAGAGGTACTGCTCATGAGCGAGCAGCCCATGATCAGGAGCTCCCCCTTAAAGATAGTGTATATAGTATTTCTTAAAAATGAGCCAGAACACGCAGTGCTTGCCTCGGATTTAGATGTTAGGCAGTTACGAGATTAAAACGTGGCTAAGGAGCGCACACTGCAAAAGAAACACTAGCTTTCGTGAGGGTATGTGAGTATAAGCAGTAGATTTCTGATCTGACTTCACTTCATGTATGTCCTGCCTTTGTGCTGTCTCTGGTTCCACAAGTGTATTTGCTCATGGACTTGCTTCAAATCATTTGTAGAACAGAATTCTTCTATACAGCATTATTGTTGTCTTTTAAAAAGTCACTTATTACATGTACATCACAGGAAGCTTTAGAAATACAGATCAACAGTAGAAAAAAACTGCCTTTAATCCCACCACTCCAAAATAAATACTGTTGATATTTTCTGTCTTTAATTTCAGTCTTATTATCTCTGTACATGTAAACGCTTTTCTTTTTTTTTCTTTTTTTAGTGCTTTTAAAAACTACATGAAATCCTAATTTTGTAAACTTGTTTTACTTATTGATGTATGTGTAGCAATGTGCCATTTTCCCAGATCATTAAATACTTTTCTCCCCACATGATTTATTGATTACATAGAATTGTATCTTGTGGATGAATAGCACCTTAACTAATCCTCGTGATTGGACATGTAGGCTGTTTCCAGTTTTCCACCATTAGAAACAAGGGTTATCATCAACATCCTTAAGGCTAAATCTTCAGACACAGTCATGATTATTTCTCTTAGGAAGAAATCTCAGAAGTGGAATTGCTGGAGTAGGCAAAATGTCAAAGCTTTTTATTTTTATTGTCAAAGATAAGCATCATTTAAAAAATATGTTGTAAACGAAAACCTTATTTGAACAACAAGACGCTTTACCCACAGGGAAACTCAGGATCAGTTTCTTTAGAGTGCTTCCTCACTTCTTAGAGACAACTGCCATTACCAAATAGATGAATTGTTTTGACAGAATTAAAAGAAAAACATTGAAACTATCTAAATAAACAAGTTATGCAAGAATTTTTTGCTATTTTTTATTTTTGTTAAATGATGAGAGCAAAATAATTTACTCGAACAAAAAGAAAACAAATGAAATCAACATGCCACTAGTGGGGAATGGGGTATTTACATTTCCCCCTTTTCCCATTTGATGTTGATTAAAGTATATTTTTGGTTATTTATTTTTTAAGCATTATGACTGTGCACGCATACCACCATCTTTACGTATGATGAAGGAGTAGGGGTAAAAAAATTTTATGGGAAAAACACTATATAGTGTGTTTGTAATGTTGCAGAATTCTGTTGCATTTTTCTAGTTGTGAGTGTCCTGTTTGTAGGCACGAGGGGACCTGGTTCTGGATTAAAGATCATATTTGATTGGGCATCTGTAGTATTTTGCTGAAACACCTCAGTTGTATGTTTTTCGGCATTTCCAACTGAGTCACTGTGTCACTTTGCTTATCTAGGTAATCATCAAAACACGGTCTCATCTTTCCCATTTGGAAGCCAAATCCTTAACCACAGGTTTTCTTTACTTTACCAAGTGAGGCTCCGTCTTGTGTGCTTCCAGCTCCAGACATTTACGTCCATTGTCTTCAGCCTCCATCTCCTTTCTTGGACTTTTCATTGGTCCCTACTTCATGGGAAGATGTGAGGTTGACGCAGAAGGAACATTAGATCACACCATGAGTAGAAATAAGGCTCGGATACTTTTTAAATAAAATGTCTGAACTTTTAAGTAGAATGGTATTATCTATAGTTTTTTATTAACCTTTCAATGACAATGAGTGGACCCTAATAAATGAGATATTGGATTCTTGGATTAATTTCCCACACTGGGACACAATTAAAGGTTTAGATGTTGGAAAGGCAACAAGACAAATCCATGAGTGTTTGACATTCTTTTGCTCTTCTTCTTAGTCATGAACACATCATTTTACACTATGCATATGGTGGTGAAATTTTGTTTGAATATAATTTATGAGATCAGGGTTACAAAGACTTTTTTCCCTTTCAGCTCTGTGTTGGTGTTTTCAATGATCATTATTATTTTTTTTATCAATGGCATTGAAATTTCCCCTCAAAGAGAAATTCCTCTTGCTGGGATTGGTGATAAATACTTATTACTGGATTAGGGATTGTTTGTCTTTTATGAACCTCTTTTCTTCCGTGGTGTCTGTTGGCTAGCTCTGGGACTTCCCTTTTCATTCTTACTGTAATGTAATTCTTTCTTTTTAGGTTTTTAAGTTCCAGTTAGTTAACATACAGTATAAGAATAGTTTCAGGTGTACAATGTGGTGATTTAACACTTCCCTACAGCACCCAGTGCTTTTCACGACAAGCGCACCACTTAATCCTCATCACCTATTTCACCCATCCTCCTACCACCTCCCCTCCGGTACCATCAGTTGGTTCCATAGTTTAGAGTCTGTTTCTTGGTTTGTGTGTGTGTCTCTCTTCCCTTTTCTCCTTGGTTTTGTTTCTTAAATTCCACCGTAATGTAATACTTTTGAAGTTGAAAATAGCCCTGTGAAGAAACTGGCAGAGCGTTCCAAGTGGTAAGAGTTTCTCGAACCTACAGTGGATTTTGCTGCGCTAGGAATGGCATATTTTTATCTGGTCCGAATTGATGGCATTTCTCTGTCCTCAGCATAAACTCGGTTCAGCATTTAGGAAATACTATTCCTGTAAAAAATAGAGTCGTAATTTAAATACAAATTTTTCCTCGAAAGGGACTACCCTCTTTGAGTTTATCTATTCTGTTGTATCCCGTACTTTTATTTCTCTTTAAACTCATTTTATGAACCTGTTACCTGCTCCCACCTCTCCACGTGAAATTTTCTGTACAAACTGAGAGGAATTGTTTCTCAGAGAAACAAATTAGGCTTCATATGAAAGGGGGTCTCCCATGGATTTGAATGAGCAAAAATTATACAGCTTTCTAAAGATTTCACATAAAAAAAAATAAAAAAAAATAAAGATTTCACATATATATCCTTATTAATAAAGATTTCCCACATATGTTATATATATATACACATAATAAATGTGTTACCTTTCAAACAAAAAACTGAATATGAGCCTCTTGAAATTTAGTGCAAAGGAAGTCTGTTTTAAATATTACCACTAAAAAATAATTTATTTACATATGTTTTTTAAAAAAAGATTCAGGTAATATTAATTCTTCATATCCGCCTGTTGAAAATTTTTTATAAGTGACATAGAATCCTATATGCCTTTTATGATATCAGGGGCATTCCTGTAATATTTAAATTCATACACTTATAGCTCTTCCCTGCTTAATTAAACTCAATATATGAAAATCCATATCTTAGAAGATGACTGCCCAAGAGTCAGGCTGGTGGATTTTACACATGAATTATTCACAAAAATATGAATTACCCTTAGTTTCACATACCACCCTGACACATAGAAACAGCTGTGTATTGTATGTATTAAAATATTCTCAATTTATCCTTTATTAGACTTACGTGATTAGAATGCCAGTGAATTAAAAGATCATTGCTCTTTATTTCTCCAAACTTATAAGAGTTTCTACTTTCTTTTTCTCTAACAGATATAAGCTTACCAAAGTCGGCAACAATATGCTATACAGCTGCCTTGCTCAAAGCAAGAGCTGTCTCTGACAAGTAAGTGAATAATGACTTGTGTGGTACTAAATGTCTGACCCGACTTAAGGAGATGTGTTGCCTCCGAGGGCTTTCTCTGGAAGTTTCTCTCAGTCTATGAGACCCCTGCTTATGAGCATGCATTTTTCTAAAACCTGCTGATCTTTTCTTTCACTACTAGAAGGAGGGAATATATATCCCCAGGTATTGTAAGGGTGTATGGGTCCCTAAAGAGGGAATTATGTGAAATTCCATACCTCTGAGGTGACTTTTTTTTTTTTTTTTTTTTTTTTTGCCAGACAGTAGATACCGAAAGGCCTGCTTGGGACTTACACAAATGCCTTCCTTTTATTCATTTTTCTTTTTTGCGTATTCCTCTTCCTTCAGCAGTCCAAGACTGGGTAGTAGTCCTAACAAACCTGTAAGATGGCACAGGGGATGATCATCTCCCATTCTTTGACTCCTCAGTTCCACACCAACCCCCCCAACCCAGGGTCCGTTTGCTTTGAGTTGTCATTTCAGTGGGACATTTGCCCATTTTATTCAGGCAGGTGACTATGGCATAGAGAATTTCCATGAGCAGCCGAGATGACTGGCAGGTGAAAGCGAACAGTTGGCTTCACTGTTTTTGAGTTCCTAAACGCTCACGTTGCCCGATACAATCCCTCTGAAGCGTTGAAAAGCAGTTAACAGGAAAAGAAAACAGCCTCTGCTATGTCAGACAGGTTTGCTGTTAAGTGTGTGTGCACTTCAAGACCGAAGTAATTTTCTTTCATTCTTTTTTATCCTGTAGATCGCCAGTACCTACTGCAACATCTTTTCTCCCTACACAGCGACTCCAGCTTGGGAGGGCAGGGCCAGGGTTGTCACAGCTTCCCCTGTGGTGTCTGCCTGCCAAGCACAGCTCTGGAGTTAGCCCTGGGTGTGAGGTGAGAAAGAGATTGCATGGTCTGGTTTTTTTCATTCACCTGGGCAGGTGTCTGGCCCGCAGTTTGGGCACGCACACCCCCTGCCGGCACAGCCCCAAGCAGGCTCGCCTGCGGTGGAAGCTGCATCGCAGCACTGACGTTGGGTTGGGAGCCTCCTGTAAAATTATCCCCAGTTCTGTTTTTAACCAAGTACGCTCTTCTGTAACCTAGTTTTCTCTTTTTCCTACACTGTCCGCCCTCGTCAGTCTCCCCCCCCCCCCCTGCCCTGACCGAAGCAGGTACCTCACAGAAAATTTAGATTAGCTATTTAGACAGAGAGACTTGACAGCTGAATTTAATTCCTGCCAAGATTAGATGCAAGCACGCTTTCTGCTTCTGCGGGGGTTTTTGTTGGCCTCGGTCTGAGGGGTCGCTCAGAGGTTCCACGTAGTGGAGGTGTGGAGAGCTCATGCCATTGGCTCGCTGTGGTTTTATGGGCCCTTGACGTGTAGACGCCTGTCCGGGTTGATGCCCGAGCAGTGGTCCCAACTGGATGGTGTTTGTCTTTCTGCTTTTCAGATTCTCTCCCGAGGCTGCATCTCGGCGGGGGCTGAGCACAGCAGAGATGAATGCAGTAGAGGCCATTCACAGAGCCGTGGAATTCAATCCTCACGTGCCAAAAGTGAGTCCGTGGGATCCCCACAGGAGCTCGTTACACTAGCTAGTGGAGAAAAGTGTTCAGTGACCACGGTGTCGTGTCTCGAATACACCCCGTGGGGAAAAAAAAATGAAGTGCAGCCAGTGAACGCTGAGGCCTCTAGCCCATGGTCATCAGCTTCAGGCTTAAGCAAAAGCCACCTTCAGAGGCCTCGGGCCGGTTTGGGGGCCTTATGTACCCTTATGTAGGGTAAATGGATAGACCTCGCTGCGGCAGGTCAGGCCAGGACGCCAGCAATTGGCAAAATAGGGAGATCCCAAGAGTGTTGTCGATGCATCTGATAGGAATTTCACACCAGTTATACTCTAACTTAGACCTGACTCGGGAAATGAACCTAGTTTTGAATATAATTGGAAAAAAAAAATACTGATTAACGTGACGTTCTGTGTCTATAAATAAATGATAGTTAATCAGTATTGGCAGGAAAGTAGTAAGGAGAACCTCACAGTATGAAGTAGTATTTTCTTTTGACTTGTGAGTGGCATATGTAGGTGTATGTAGTAGGAAGTGTTTGTCTTAATTGTTAACCACATGATTGACCAGTTTATAAAGACCTAGTATTTCCTATGTATTTTTTCCCTGAATTTGATTTTAAGGGAGTCCTATCATGATAGAGGATATTTCTATAATCTTTTATTTAGGAGATGGGTGTGTATTTATGATTTGCCTCTATTTGAGTACCTGCTATGCGATAGGCACATGGCTGAGGGCTATTTTCAGTTTCTCGATATTATAAAGCACATTTTGACCTGGGAAAACTATTCATACAGGGTACTACAGGCATAATTTTATTTCAGATTTCTGATGAAGACTTTCACTGTTGAAAAATGACAAAGGAAGGCTTCTTTGTTTTCTCGCAGTAATGTAGCAAAAGGGTGGTGTATGTGTGCATCTACGTGTGTATGTGGGGATTTGTAGAGTTACCTACTTTATTTTGTTGATCTTCAGAGTGACACAGGTAGATGACCTAACATCATTTCTGAGATCGGGAATGCTCAGGGCATGCTCATTTTCCCACAAAACAGAAAACCGAAGGATGGTACACAGTGCCACAATTGGCGGGGGATAGATTTATCCACTTTAGTTCCAGTGGATAATGACCAACATAGTGTTTATAGACTTAGGTATTGTATATAGGGCGGTATAAAATACATCTCTTTATTTATTATCTTTTCAGCTAAGTTAAAAATGTTCATTCAGATTTGAATGAAATTTAAAGCTAATCATGAAAACATTGTCCTGAATTCCAGTCAACTTAGGTCATCAATATTTATTGAATGCTGCATTCAATACAGAGTTATTCTAAGAGCACAAATAAGCTCTTCTAGAAGTAGCATTGAACAACGGAGGCCTAGACTCTGAGACAAAGACAGGTTCAAGTTCTGGCTCTGTCACTTATTGGCCATGGGTGCTTGGGGTTTAGCATTTCTGAACTCAAAGTTTTCCTTCATTTTTCTTTTTTTTTTAAATTTTTTAATTTAAATTCAATTTGCCAAGATATAACACCCAGTGCTCATCCTATCAAGTACCCTCCTCAGTGCCCATCACCCAGTTACCCCAACCCTCCACCTACCTCCCCTTCCGCAACCCTTTGTTTGTTTCCCAGAGTTAGGAGTCTCTTATGGTTTGCCTCCCTCTCTAATTTTTTCACCACTCAACGTCCCTCCTTTCCCTTATATTCCCTTTCTCTATTTCTTATATTCCACATATGAGTGAAACCATATGATGGTTGTCCTTCTCCAGTTGACTTACTTCACTCAGCCTAATACACTCCAGTTGCATCCACGTCAAAGCAAATGGTGGGTATTGATCCTTCCTGATGGCTGAGTAATATTCCATGGTGTATATAGACCACATCTTCTTTATCCAGCCATCTGTCGAAGGACATTGTGGCTCCTTCCACAGCTTGGCTACTGTGGACATTGCTGCTGTGAACATGTCCTCATTTTTCAAATGAAGATAAATATAAACCTTACCTTTTGTGATAAAGACCCAACTGAGATAATATAGTCAAAGTTCTTTGAAAAACTTGACATCCTATATTCATGAAGTATTAAAATTATTGATACTTGACTTGTTGGAGGCCCCTTCAGCCTGGAAACTTGAGTCCTAACTCTTCCAGTTATACCAGAGCTTTGTAATCTTACTGCACGAGATAGAAAACTGGTACTTGTTGGTTAGATATTTTATTTTTTTTATTTATTTTTATAAATTTATTTTTTATTGGTGTTGAATTTGCCAACATATAGAATAACACCCAGTGCTCATCCCATCAAGTGCCCCCCTCAGTGCCCGTCACCCAGTCACCCCCACCCCCGCCCTCCTCCCCTTCCACTACCCCTAGTTAGATATTTTAGTTGAAGCTGCCGTGTAATTCTGTGATAAGGATCTTACATGGTTGATTGAGCCTCTAGAAGAGCATTAAAAGCTGTAAGAAATAGTTTAAGGCCACCTTGGAAGAATTTGACTCAGCTAGCACTCTTACCTGTAAGATAGAATTCTTTTAAAAAGTGAAAGTATTTGAAATATTTGTTTTCACTCTTTTTAATTATTAACTGGAGAAAAGATAGGGTGCATAGGTAAACTGATTCCACTGAAACCACTTTGCTTTGATGGTGATTGTGCTGAGGGGAAACTTGTTTCCAGATCTTCTTCATCTGTTGACATTTCTATGAGGGAAAAGCCCTGAGTCGCTGTTCAGAATTCTGTTCAGAATTAACCACAAACCTCTGGTGCATGTGTACTATATGCAGGCTGTTACAAACACCTTTTATGCATGATTTCTTGGACTGCTTGCCAATACTTTAATAAACACACACACATACACACGGGTCCCTTTTCAAGGAGAAAGTAGCCTTAATTCTAATGAGACATCAGTGAAAGATCTAAACTCCTGGACTCCTGGTGTAGGAAGGGACCTTAGAGATCATCTAGGACACCTTCCCATTCCCAGCTTGAATCTCTCTCCATAATGATACTGTGATGATTATTTTTAATACTGGTTTTCATTACGTGTTTGCTGTGTGCCAAGTGGATTACACATACCTTCTCCTTGATCTTTCACAACAACACCGGTGAGGTGTATCAGACTGCCACCCCTGGTACACGATGAGGGAGCTGCAGGTTTGGGGAGATTAAGTGACCCGCTCCTGGTCGTACAGCTAGTAAGTGATGGAGCCTGAACTAGTTCGGGGTTCTCTAACCCTTCAACATCATCCTCCACTGCCCCCCACCATCCCACCAGGTTGCAGACCAGCCTAGACTTGAAGCCTTCAAACGATGGCAGGCGCGTGACTTCCCAAGGCGCTTGTGGACAGTAGATGTTCCTTCGAGGTATTTACCGTATCCTAAACACTTCCATGGCTTCCTTTTCTTTGTCACAGGAAGTTGTCAGTGGCCTACCACAGGAATTTTCAACCACTGCATGCCGTTTTACCCAATTATAGTCTTTCGGAAGGAGAAAAAAAAGTATCAAGTAGAGTAGCTAAGAACCATTTGGGTTGCTGAAGAGGAGGTGGGTAGGGGATGGGGTACCTGGGTGACAGGCATTAAGGAGGCATGTGACGTGATGAGCACCTGGTATTACACTCTATGTTGGCAAATTGAAAAAAAAATTAAAAACAAAAAAAGAATAGCTGACAACTGCCTTTCATGAATGTCCAGCTTCAGTCTATCTGATATTCTATTAAGCAGAAGTAATAGTTAATATTTCTTTTTTTTAATAAATTTATTTTTTATTGGTGTTCAATTTGCCAACATATAGAATAACACCCAATGCTCATCCCATCAAGTGCCCCCCCTCAGTGCCCGTCACCCATTCACCCCCACCCCCCACCCACCTCCCTTTCTACCTCCCCTAGTTCGTTTCCCAGAGTTAGGAGTCTTTATGTTCTGTCTCCCTTTTTGATCTTTCCCACTCATTTTTTTTCCTCCTTTCCCCTTTATTCCCTTTCACTATTATCTATATTCCCCAAATGAATGAGACCATATAATGTTTGTCCTTCTCCGATTGACTTATTTCACTCAACATAATACCCTCCAGTTCCATCCACGTCGAAGCAAATGGTGGGTATTTGTCGTTTCTAATGGCTGAGGAATATTAATATTTCAACATCCACTGGAAAATATCAGTTACTTACTCCAGGAGGGTTACTCTTAGGAACGCTCTTCACCTGCAAACATGCGGAGTAGGGAGTATTTCTCCTAAACACACCACAGGACCACAAAGTAAAGCAGAATGGTGAAAAGCTGTGGGGCTTGGTTCTGAAGGGAGCCTTTTAAGCAGTCAGGCATGTCTAAAATACACGGGTTTCTGAAGCTTAGATTACAGCAGGTTATAAGGAGGAAGCAGCCCGTAGGCTCATTATTACAAACTGAATTGTGTTACTCCCCTCCTGAGGAGCTGCAGCTGTGTCCCTAACCCTACAAAGGAAGATCTAAACTCCTTCAGTGGTTCTTTAGGACCCTTTATGATCTGACCCCAACTTGTTTTTCACTTTTTTTCAGCTACTTCTAACAGTCTGTTCGTTGTTCCAGAAACATTCTCCTCCTCTTCTTCCCTCTTTGCTTCCTCTGAGGATATCCTACTCCTCCTTCACCCCCACCATTAAAAGTCACCACCAGGAAACCTGTTCCTTCCCCACCCCAAAATCGGCCTCTCCCCTCTGTGGTCTCTCTCTACAGTGCATTGATTATGGAATTACCATTTATCCCTTTTTGAGGATGACTAGTAGTTTTAGGATCTTAATGATGCTGGGGATTTTTAAGAACTGGGTACACAGTTCAAAACGATGAAAGCTCTAAACCTTTGGAGGATGTTTTCTATTAATGGGATTAAAATAAGAGCTTTGAATTTAAAGGGAATATTTTTCATCTTTTTTTTTTTTTCAAATTTTTTTTAATTTGTGATAGTCATACAGAGAGAGAGAGAGAGAGAGAGAGAGGCAGAGACACAGACACAGGCAGAGGGAGAAGCAGGCTCCATGCACCGGGAGCCCGACGTGGGATTCGATCCCGGGTCTCCAGGATCACGCCCTGGGCCAAAGGCAGGCGCTAAATGGCTGCGCCACCCAGGGATCCCTATTTTTCATCTTTTAAAGAAAATTTCAGGCAGCCCGGGTGGCTCAGCGCCACGTTCAGCGCAGGGTGTGATCCTGGAGACCCGGGATCGAGTCCCACGTCCCCACGTCAGGCTCCCTGCATGGAACCTGCTTCTCCCTCTGCCTGGGTCTCTGCCCCTCTTGCTCTCTGCATGTCTCTCATAAGTAAATTTTTTAAAAATCTTAAAAAAAAAAAAAAAAAAAGAAAATTTCACTCATGATGCTGGACAAATGAAGGGCCACATGCTCATCTCGGTTCTATACCTTCATCTATATGTAGTTATAGTTCACTGGATTTTTAGTTTTAGCTTTTTCTTCTACTTTCCCTGCAAGTCTGCTTCCCCCCCCCCACCCACGCTCCATTTTGCTTCCTTTGTGGCACAGGAGTTGTTTTTATTTTGATGTGGTCCCACTTTTATTTTGCTTTTGGTGTCCTACCAAGAAATCATTAGCAATGTCGAGATTTACGTGGGAGGATGGTGCTTTTCTGATTCATTGCACAGATTTGAGTTTTCACTAATGCTACATAGTGTGCTGTATCTACACAGCAAGTCTGTCCCTGTGAAGAGACCCCTTTTGGGTATAGAGGATGTTTCATTAACTCCTTCAGGGTGCTAAAGATAAATTTCATTTTCTGATGTCTTTTCAAAACAAGACTAACTTACTGGTTTGTTACAAGCAGCGTTAGATTTTTTCCCCCTCTGTAGCGGTGGTCTAAAAATAAATTTCTTGGGACGCCTGGGTGGCTCAGCGGTTAAGCATCTGCCTTGGGCTCAGGGTGTGATCCTGGGGTCCCGGGATCAAGTCCCCGATAGGGTTCCCCGCAGGGAGCCTGCTTCTCCCTCTGCCTGTGTTTCTGCCTCTCTTTCTCTGTGTCTCTCATGAATAAATAAATAAAATCTTTAAAATAAAATAAATTTCTGTATTAGGAAAAAGTATAAAGAAATTTTTCATAGTCCTATCATCTAATCCTATTTAAGACTATTTCTTTGTAGCCTTACTTTCCCATGTATTTTTAATACTTAGGAATCACAGTCACGTGGCATATGCATATTTTTAAAAATTAACAGGGTACTCTAAACTTGAAATTTATGGTTGGGTGTTGTAGGTATATTTATTCTTTTTGGAGTAGGATCATCGGGTTTTCATGGTTCTTTCCCCTTAAAAAGGTTATCTTCTCACTTAACATTAAAGTCCAAGCCTTTTAGCCATGTGCCTTCAAACACTCTAAAATATTCCTAGTAACAGCTTTCTAGATGATTTACTTCCTTATTTTCTGTCATAAAAAATACACACCATGAAATCTACCTTCTTAACAAATTTTTAAGTATTAGTATTGTTAACTCTATGCACGTTGTTGTTGGAACTTTTTTATCTTGCATGCCTGAAACCCCGTACCCACTGAACCAGGACCTCTCCATTTCCCACTCCCCTCAGCCCTGGGTAACCACCATTCTACCTTCTACTTCTGGGAGTTTGAATGCTTTAGATACGTCCCATTGGTGGAATCATGCAGTGTTTGTCCTGTGACTGGCTTATCTCAGCGTAATGTCCTCTAGAGTCATCCATGTCACAACCCAGGACAGGATTCCCTTATTTTTAAGGCTGAATAGTATTCCATTGTGTACCTATATGATATTTTCATTATCATTCATCCATCGATGGAAATTTAGGTTGTTAAAAAAAAAAAAAAGAAATTTAGGTTGTTTCCACTTCTTGGTATTGTGAATAATGCTGCAATGAGCATCGAAGTGCAAATATCTCTTCAAGATCCCGTTTTCAGTTCTTTTGGATGAATACCCACAGTGGCATTGCCGGATCATGGGGCGGTACTATTTTAATTTTTTGAGGGACCTCCATGTTGTTTTCCACAGCAGCTACACCAGTTTGCATTCCCACCAGCAGTGCACAGGGGTTCTAATTCCTTCACTCTCTCACTAACACTTGTTAGCATCTTTTTTTTTTTTTTTTTTTTTTGACAATGGCCTCACACATCCTAACTTGTATGAGGTGATAGATCATTGTGGCTTTGATTCAGATTTCCTGATAATTAGTGATGTTGAGCATCTTTGTTTTTTAAGAAAGGGAGTGAGCTGGGGAGGAGCAGAGGAAGGGAGGGAGAACCTTGGAGGGGAGCTCCATCTCACAACCCTGGGGTCATGACGTGAGCCAAAATCAGGAATTGGTCGCTTAACTGACTGAGCCCAGGTGCCCGTGAGCAACTTCTCACTTACCTGTTGGGCATCTGTACGTCTTCTTTGGAGAAATGTCTGTTCAGGTCTTTTGCCTATGTATTCAGGTTGTTTTTTTGTTTGTTTACTATTAGAATTTAGGAGTTTCCTGTATATTTTGGATGTTAACCCCTTATCAAATGTATACTTTGCAAATATTTACTCCCATTCTATAGGTTATTTTTCACTCTGTTTCCTATGCTGCACAGAGGCTCTTTATTTTGATATAGTCTCACTTACCTACTTTTACTTCTGTTACCTGTGCTTTTGGTGTCCTATCCAAGAAATTGTTGCCAAGACCAATGTTACAAAGCTTCTCCCTGTGTTTATTTCAGGGGTTTTATAGTTTCAGGTCTTACATTTAAATCTTTAATGCATTTTGAGTTGCTTTTTGTGTTTCATTTAAGATAAAGGTCCAGTTTCATTCTTGTGCATGTGGAATCCAGTTTTCCTTGCATTATTTGTTGAAGAGAGTGATTTAATTCTTGAGTCCTCTATTGTAGACACCGGGTGGTCAGCTCTAATAGCAAACCTTTTGAACATAAAGATACTGTGGTCTTTATGTTATCTCCTTAGGATAGATATACAGAATGAGAATTACTGAGTAACCTATAGAAGCACTTCAGGGCTCTTACTGTTTATTGCCAAGTTGGCTTGCCAAAAAAAATTGTAGTAGTTTATACCCCCATCTGCAGGTAACTCCTTCTTTACCATTTTGTCACACCCTCACCAGCATTCAGCAGTCTGTTTAAAACAGAAAAAAAGAAAACCAAAAAGGAAAACAAAAAACGTGTATGATTTTTATTAGGTTCAAATGGAATTCTCTTCTTTAGTATGCAGTTCTTTGCCACTAATAATAAAGTGGAGCATCGGTAGCCGTGTGTGTTTATTCTTTTCTGAATTGTCAGGCCTATCACCTGGACTTCCTATTCGTACCAGGAAAGCATATTAACATAACGATAGAGCAAGGGGTAGCGACACAAGGTAGGTCTGCACCTGCACAGTGTCACTGAAAGGGTCCAGAAGTATTGGCAACAAGGATTCTCTCTACTTCCAGTCCACGGGCTAAAGGGAACTGTGGGAAGGGGGAGTTGATTAGCTCCCTCTTTGCTTTTTGATAAAATGGGGATAAAAATAGAGGCTTCATAGGTCTGATGAAAAGTGAATGGAATTACGCTGTGTAACTCATCTAGTGCATAGTAGGCACTGGATGTACGTTGGGCCTTCATCATCTTTTCCCTGGGACTTTCAGCTCTATTTTTGCACTTGCAGGCTGGGCAGCAATAGATGCTGCCTAGAAAAATGCATAAACAAGTACTTTTTGGAACATCTTAGTGAGAAGAAGGACAGCTAGAGGGTGTAACAGTGGCACTGCCGTGCCCCTGACCTTGAGTGCCCACAGGGTCCCTTTAGGTCTACAGATTCGAGGGGAGGCTCTAGCATGTCCTGGCTACAGCTGTTGCCTTCTGGAATTCCCAGTTTGTAACTGTTGGTAGGTCCTTTGCTTGTGGCTGATTAAGAGTTACCCATTTCCACCTCTGTTCCTATCTTTTTTTCTTGTTTTCTGGAATAGCCATCCCTGCTCTTTGCCACCAAAACAACAATAATGACAAGTAACTGATAATGATTTTTTTTTAAAGCAGCGATAAGCATTTTTTCCTTCCCAATACAATCTTAAAGGAAGGCTTAATGAACAAAGCAAGTAAACGTAGAACTGCTATGATTGAAACCAGGATGAGAAAGCAGGTAACCCAGCAACCTCAAGGAACCTGTGCATACAGTTTAGAAAAGAACAGGTGCCTCGGACCCATCACTACCACCACAGGAAAGTCCCAAGCATTTGAGGTCCCACCCATAGACCTGGAGGCCGCACACCTGTTCTGATGAGTAGCAGGGGCTGAGGGAGCCCCAGGGGGCTTGAGATGCCTGGGTGCTGTGAGTGGAGACATTGAGGGGGAAGAAAATCAAGAAAAATCACCAGCACCAGTGAGGGGAAAGTTTTCATCTTCATCTTGCCTAAAATACCAGCCCTAGTAAGCCAGGGGCTCTTCCTGCTGGTGCCCCAGTGGGAGCAGCGGGCAGTCCCTGAGCTTGTTAGGGAAGGGGTTTGCTGTGTTCCTGGAGCTCCTTTAACTGGTCCGACAGCCCGGGCCTGACACAGTATTGACGTGAAGATCCAGCCTAATAGATGCATAGTTTTAAATCTTAAGTCTTGGAGTGTGGAAAGTCATAAGAAAATAACGAGGAAAGATAAAAAATGTTATGACAGAAATGTGTTACCAATGAAAATTTGCATTTAAAAAAAAAACTCATCTAATGTTAATCTAGAAACTCTTATTTCATGGGGATTTTGAGAAGTTTGTGGGGGAAAATATCCTGGTAATTGTATATGCTAATGGAGTATCCACAGGACCTTGTTAGAGTGATGGAAATTCTATTTCATGCAAACACGAATGCAATCCTCCCTTTATGTCTTGGTAGAGCTGATTGACAGAGTATAAAATTGCTTTTTAATCCAATTTAGGAAACAAAAAGTGTAGTGGGTTTTAGCATTTAAAAGTGCTTGAAGCATGGAAGCAGAGACTCAGAATACGCTGGCAGATTGTCGGTGATATTGTATATCAATGGTACATTTCAGAAATATTATTTCAATATAAGTTTCTTTGAATTGAGACCTATTTTGTTCCAAAGCTTTTTTGGATGAGGGTAAGGGGAATGTAGTGTGGAAATACGACCCGGAGAAGAGTGAGCAGGAACCAGTTTTTAGCTCCGTTTCTCCGGAATGGACAGCTTCTAAAAGGTCTCTTTCTTTAACAAGAAGCACTATGGCTGTTCCACCCAGGCCACGGCCACCAGGGCCGCCCCTCCCTCGGTCTCCGTCACCAGGTCCGGTGGCCTCTTGTCGGACCCCATCCTGTTTCATCCTCCTCGGCCTTCTGTCCCACTGACCGCTTTTTCGACCTTGAGGCCGTCTTGGCTCCTGTTGCCTGCACTCTGGGTCGTTCCTGCATTTCTGGGCGCCCCCCCCATAGTCCCCCCCTCCCCCGCCCATCCCTCTGGTTCTCTGGGAGCATCGCGCACTCCCCACCTTTTCCCAGGCTGTCCTGGGAGATCCGTGCTCCTGCTGCTTCTGCTCCCGCCTCTCCCTGCACCCCCACCCCCCTGTGCCCAGCTTCTCCCCCAGGCTGCTGCCCTGCACCCCGCTGCCCTCAGGCCATCATACCAAGCAGGTCAGCTGCCCTCTGGTGTCTCAGCTGACTATCTCATGTTGTTCTGGTTTGCTAAGCCAGAAATTTCCCAGCCCCCTTGAATGCCTTTTCTTGCCTTCAGATTCAGCCAGGCACCAAGTCCCAGGGAAGCCAGCCCTGGTTTTGTCACCCCCTCACTCCGACCATGACAGAAGCTTTTTAAGACTTTGCTAATTGCGGCCACTTCCCTGTCCAGTGGTTCTACACACGACTCCTCTATTTCTTTCAAAACCACCAATGGCCCCACCTCACATCCCAACTGCCTGCTACAGCAGATGTCAAGCCGTCTTCCTAGGAGCCATAAGGACTCCTCGGACCTCTCTTGGGCCCCTTCCCAGGGTCCCCCCCTCCCAGCTTTACATCAATTTCATGTATTCTGAGTTGCTCTTTTTCTTTCTAACAAATTCTGTTTCTCAAAGTTTGAAAACTGTAGACTAACTCAGAGTGGAGGTCACACTCTGGAGCATGTGATGGAAGACCCTTTGCAGTCTACTTTTCCTGCTTCCTCGGAGAGTAGCGTAAAGCCTGAATTCCTTTGCAGCATCTGTTACGTACCATTTGTGTGACCCTGGTCAAGCTACTTAATTTCCCAAAGCCTTCAATTTTCCATCTGTAAAATAAGAATCCTGTTCCCTCATAGAGATGTAAGGAGTACCTGAGATAATACTTGACACCTGTTGGTGCTTGGTCAGTGTTGGCAATGCCTATCATGTTAGTACTTAAGCACCTCGTTATGCCCTTTGATGCTTTGCCGCCTCTGCCCAGCCTTGCAGTGGCTTTTGCCTCCCCTCATCTTTGTAGGCGAATTAATTTATTTCCTAAGACTGGCTCCCACTTCCCTCTTTCTGTGAAACCTTCTGAGAGAGAGCACCCCTCATTTGCTTCCTTAGTACTAAGTCAAGTTGACCCTTGAACAATGCAGGGGTTAAGGATGCCAACCTCCCCACACAGTTGAAGATCATCTATAACTTTTGACTCCCTAAAAACTTTACTAATAGCCTACTACTGTTAACTAGAAGACTTACCGATGACATAAAGTCGATTAATGCATATTTTGTATGTTATATGTGTTACACACTATATTCTTACCATGAAGTAAGGAGGGGGAAGAATGTTAAAATCATAAGGGAAGATACGTTTATAGTACTGTACTGCATTTGTTGAAAAACAATCTGGGGGGGGGGGCTTGGGTGGTTGGTCATTTAAGCGTCCGACTCTTGGTTTCAGCTCAGGTCCTAATCTCAGGGTTCTGAGATCGAGCCCTGTGTCAGGCTCTGTGCTCAACGCAGAGTCTGCTTGATATCCATTCTCCCTCTCCATCTGTCCTTCCTTGCTGAGTTCTCGCTCTCTCTCTCTCTCTCTCAAATAAATGAATAAATCTTTTCAAAAATCTGCACGTTAGTGGGCCCACACAATTCATACCCCTATTGTTCAAGGGTCAGCTGTATATACCTCTTACTGAGGCAGTCATCATGTTGAACTTTATTGTCTGTACACACACTACTACTACTACTACTACTACTACTACTACTACTACAAAGACTAGGGATCATTGAGATAGGGGCCCGACCAATCCATGTCCATGCCCTTGAGATGTCCTTAAGGTATACCGTGGGGGCTGCCATAGGTGGTCATTAGAGTACACTCTGAGCCCTACCAAATCTTTTCCTGGGATGCCCTGTGGACATTCCTATGTTTTTTGAAGGAAGCAGAGTAACTGAGGAATAGCTCAGTGGACCAGCAAGCAGCGGTTACCTTGTGAGGAGGCCCCGAGTAGTACTGCAGATCTCCAGGCGTAATTTGGCCGTTCAGCTTTGCGTTGTGCTCGTTTCCAGATTGGTTAGTGACCCCCCAGTAGCGGTTCTTTCCAGCTGACCTGTCACTACTGTAAAATTGCTCAAGTATTTTACCTAAAAACAGATTCAGCTATCTGTGGGACGTACACACACAACACAAATTATCTCCGCAGTACTATAAACATTCCCTTTTTTGGTTAGTAAAAATAATGGCTATTTAGTGAACACGTATGCGCCAGGTGCTCTATGAGTGCTTTACGTTTGTCATCCTACATAGTCTTCAACAGTTAAAGTTGGCGAGACGTGTATATTTTTTATTCCAACAGATGAACGGGCTGAGGTTGAAAGAAATGAACTTGTCCAAGGTCTCAGAGTGGAACAGTAGGGCTGGGCTTCAAACAGTGGGTCCAAATGACAGAGGGTCATGAGGGGAGGGGCAGGTCAGCAGTGCCCTTCATTCCCCATCACAGCAGGCCTCAGCAGAACCATGGTCACTTGTGGTATTTTTGTCCTATTCCAATGTATGTCTTACTGAGTCCAGAGAATAGGCAACATGGAGACTCAAAATATATAGCTTATCTTCCAAAATAGGACTGATTTTATCCCCTGAATTCCTTACCGATAGATATTTTTAAAGCATCCATTCTGGGCTTCCAGCCTCTTTCAGATACCCAGTTGTAGCAAAGCACTGTAAACACATAAAAGTTGCTGTCTCTGTTTTGTTTTTTGTTTTTTGTTTTCATTTGGGTAGTCGGTTTTTTGTTTTTGGTGCAAGTCTAGAAAATAGTTTTGTCTTATATATACACATACATGTGTGCATATATACATTTATTGAGAGAAATAAAAATGACTTATTACAGGAAACTTAGGAAAAAAGCACAAAAGAAATTAATCTCCTATAAAATCAAATATTTAACCACCATTAACATTTGATCCGGGACTTTCCAAAGTTTCAATGTCTACATATCTGTTTTTAATGACCCAAGTCATAATCTGTATGGTACACTTACTTTCTCTTCATTTGGTAATATATCATGAACTTTTTTGTCATGCTAATATTTCGCTACCTGATTTTTGGGGAACACCCTGATAGCCATCATCTAAATGTGCTAAAATTTACCTAAATTTAAGTAAATTTAGGTACATGTGCTAAACTAACCTGTACTTACTCATTTGTTCCCATTTTTTTCTAATGATTTTCATATGACATCTGTTGTTGATACCGAAAATCCCCCCAAAAGAGTATGAATTAATTCCTGGACATGAATATCTATGTGAAGGCTAACTTTGGGATCATTTTCACTCAAATTATTATAGAATTTTAACCCCCCCCCCCTCCAGGAAGAGAAATGAGCGGTCCCCTGGGGTGGCCTCTGACAGGCCAGCTCTCTCCTGATGGACGGTCAGCCTCTGCTTACATACGTCCAGAAGAAGGCACTACTCGGCTCCTCTTTCTCTGTTCTGACGTGTGTTCCTATGGACATAAGGAACCAGATTCTGACAAATAGATTTTGAAAGTTGCTTCCGAAACCTTGAGACGCCTATATACTTCAAGATCAGTGTGATTTGAGAATCTGGAAGGAAGTGAGAGGCAGGGTAGCAGGCAAGATAGCACAGAATGCTGGCTTAGCTAATAGAAGCCAAGTAATTATTACAGACAGGCAGAGAGTGTTCCCTGATTTGCGAGCTACAGTTATTCTAATTGATTTCTGCATACTTGTGGATAGGGATCTGCCCTCTTCCATTTATTTTTCTCTTGACAAGTAAGATGTGAAATGTTGTTCCATGCCTTTCTAATTTAAACGTTGCACATGTTGAGAACTGATCTTGCCAGCCATTTTTAAGCCTGGCCAAAAACATAACACATTGTTGTTATTAGCCTTCATCATCTGGTTAGAGCCAACATTTTGTTTGGAACTATACCGGCTTATAAATCTCCTTTATAGGCATAACCTATTTCTGCCATCAAGCAGACTCAGTGAGGAGGCAACCAAGTGTCCTTGGTGAGTTGCTTTGGTTGGCCTCCTGAGGCTGACTAGAGCAAGGATGCTCATTTTGAGAGCCTTCTTAGGAAGCGAGATTCATGCTCTTGAGGATCTTACGATTCAGCGGAGGGGAAAGACGCAGATAACAGCTAATATAAGGCAACGTGTGAAAAGTACATGTACACAAAGAGCTGAGAGGCAGCTTAGAGGAAAAACAGAGCATTACCTCATGGCCTGATTTTAGGGCTGTGGACGATGGTGTCCTTGAAGCCATATGCAGCACATTCAGTTTGCAAGCTGAGTAAACCATCTGTCTCACGCACGTGTGTACTATTTTCCAAGTATATTTAGATGCCCTGGTGGCCAGCAAGGCTTTTAAATGAATTCCTGTTTTATTACATTGATTGTAGCTTTTTGCCATATTGTGTATTTTCAATCAGTGCTATACTTACGTCTCTAACATTTTTCTTTTTTTTTTTTTTTAAGATTTTTATTTATTTATTCATGAGAGACAGAGAAGCATAGACATAGGGAGAGGGAGAAGGAAGCCCCCTGCGGGGAGCCTGATGCAGGATTCGATCCCAGGACCCTGGGATCACACCCTGAGTTGAAGGGAGACGTTCAACCACCGAGCCACCCAGGCGCCCCATCTAACGTTTTTTCATGTTAAAAAGTGTTTTAGTTACTTGAAGATTGGAAACTTCCATCGTCTGCAGGAGTGCTGTCCTATAGAACTTTCTGTGATAACAGAAATGCCTCTGCATTGTCCAGTATAGTAGTCCTTAACTACGTGCCTCACCTGAGGACTTGAAATATGGCTAGTGGGACTGAGAAACTGAGTCTTTAATTTTATTAGGTTTTAATTGATTTTAATTCAAAGAGTCATGTGTGGTAGAGGCTACCATATTGGATAATGCAGATCTATTATATCTATTGTAATTATAAAAGTATATAGGTAATTATCTCCCCCACCTGCAAACACGTTTTCTCTGCCCCACCCCCTCTGTTTCAAGTCTACCCTCAAGTGTGGATGGCTACCAGGCCCACTTCTTCTCAGAGGCCCCTATTCCTGAAGCTTCCGTAGGCCAAGGGAAGAGTTCTCTTACAGATGCTTAATGAAGTGACTTTGAAAGACTCTCCTCATCACAGAAATAAAAGGACTTGGTAGGTTATACTTTTCTTTCAGCCACCATCTTATTCTTAGGGACTTGAAGAAGTTTCTATATACCTGGGACACATGCACTAATGGTTTTCATATTTAGTTTGTTTCAGAGTTCATACAGCACGTTCGTCCTTTAAAAATTGACTATTTGGTAGGCGGGGTAACTATAAATAAATGTTAGAGACTCAGAAATGAAGTCTAACTCTAGGGCTCTTAGTAGACAAGAAAATGTCCCTTTCCTTTGTTCTCCTGATGATTAGTAAGAGTAACCAGATGATTTTTCTTCTCTTACTCTGAAACAATTAATTAATACAATTTATAGCACTTGGCAGATTATATTGTCTTTCTCAAGACTTACTGCCTTGGAGTCTTTAAAGATCATCATGGGCAACATGCCGCATTAGCAGCTTCGATTAAGGTAGCATGATCACGAGAGGATAGCCAAATCACTCTGAACATAAAATTCACCTTTATATTTATATTATGGTTGCTATTCATTATAACTGTAGTGCTGGTTGGATTACTAGGTAACTGAAAAGTATCACATTTCCCATAAGATTTTTTTGTTCTGCACTGCTTTAGAACAAGATGAAGGGGGCAGCCTGGGTGGCTCAGCAGTTTAGCGCAGCCTTTGGCCCAGGGCCTGATCCTGGAGACCCGGGATCGAGTGCCATGTCCGGTTCCCTGCATGGAGCCTGCCTCTCCCTCTGCCTGTGCCTCTGCCTCTCTCTCTGTTTCTCATTATTAAATAAATAAAATCTTAAAAAAAAAAAAAAAAAAAGAACAAGATGAAGGAGGAAGGCAGTGACTTGTGGAATTCAAAAAAACATATGACCAGAAAGTTCCCTCGGAACCCATGCTTGAGGAGTTCCCATCAATGTCACAGGCACCTTGGGGACGAGGTCTTCCCATGGAGGCCTTTCTATCAAAGGAGGGTCTTCTAGTCCCCGCCTCCCCCACCCCACCACCGGGTGTGGTGGCCGCATCCCTCTTCTCTGCTGCACCCTGGATAGGCTCGCTCACTTTTTTGGCTCTTACTGATTTGAGGCCTGAGGCTTAGAGAATTTTGTCAGGCAAGAGACCCAGAGTGAGAAAAGTTCCCTTTGCTGAACCAAGAGGCCGGAGTGCGGTCCTGGCGCGGCCTGGCAGTGCACCCTGCAGGAGGGCAAGCTCGCAGGCAGCTATCCTCAGAGTGCCCCAAGCCCGTCAGTCCACAGTGCGATGATAACCCAACACTGAGAGGTGTGTCGTGGTCTCCGTTCTGTGTATCCGGATTCTTCCATTCGTCCCCCTCTTTCATAAATTCCACGGACAGATAAATCCTCAGGCAGTTGTTTCGGACATTAAAATTTGTGAACATCTCTTCCCATGGTGCTTCCTTCTGCTGTGTTTGTCCCATTTTAGCTCAACACATGCCTCCATCGTCTCTAATCTCCATCTTCACGGAGGTGCTTGGATGGATGTGATGAGGTGGCTGGTGGTGGGGCGAATGTGTGAGTGGGTGAGGAGCGAGGCCCGGGGAGAAGCCAGCCAGCTAAAAGAAGGTTACGTTTGCAAATATAGAATCCCACCCCGAATTTCCTTCCCTCTCTATTCTGTAGTAAACGCCAGCGAACCCATTCTGTCCCTGTGCTCCCACCTCCCTCGTAGAGGATAGGAATGAAGAGGCCTAAGCTGAGGACTCTTCAGTCTTTGGGGAGAGGATCTAAAAGAACAGTATAGTTTGGGGTCTGTCCTGCTCCTCTCCATGGGGTCTTCATGTGCTCACGTCTCTTCCCTCCAGTGTCCGAACAGCAAGGAATGGCTCTTTTCACAGGACCAAGTCCCTCTCCTTGGTAAATCTGGATAGAAAAAAAATAATGGGCAGTACTAGTGAGTCCCAAGTCTCTCTGGTATAGTTGGTTTAGTCATAGGACTTCTTAACCTTCATGTGTCCATTTTTATGTCATTTCTGGTTACGAAATTATACCAGCTTATTATGTCTTCTAAATTTTCCTTTTTGCTGTTGGGTCTAGATGTGTCTCGTTGATTAGAGTATCTTACCCTGAAAGCCCCTGGTCTGGCCGGTAGGACTCTAGCGCAAGGCCAACTGGTAGCAAACCTCGGGTCACTGGGTGTTTTAGCAGTTGCCTTCAAATGTACCAACAAGGTTGCAGGTTTGAAGAAATGCTTATGAGCGGTGGCTTTAGGGAAATCAGCCTCTGTTCTCAATATTGAATTCCAAATTACTGTGTTTTAATGCATCTGTCTCCTGCCTTTTTTATTTCAGTACCTACTAGAAATGAAAAGCTTAATCCTACCCCCAGAACATATCCTGAAGCGAGGGGACAGTGAAGCGATAGCATATGCGTTCTTTCATCTGGCACACTGGAAGAGGGTGGAAGGGGCTTTGAATCTTTTGCATTGTACGTGGGAAGGCAGTAAGTAATTTTCTTTCTTTGAAATGTTTTTTTTAAGAGCGTGAAAAGATGCTAAAAGTGTTTCTATCCTGAGTGTTCATGATGAATAATGACGATTTGCATATGTATAGCTGCTCTTCTCTGCAATGTGCCATCACTGAGCCTTGATGGTTAATTACTGAGACTCTTCAGTTCCCCAGTGGTGGTGGGTGTTACTGAGATGATGCCATTCTGTACCTCGAAAAAGAAAAAGCAAGTTTATACAATGGGCGGGATGATTCTGTGTTCCGGCAGAGGAGCACTCTGTGACCGGAAAACCCCCTTTGGAGCCCTGGACAGCTCAGCATCGTGGGAATCGTTGACATGGGTTTTGGCCTTGTGCTGGGCTCTGACTACCACTCCTGGATGGCCTCTCCAGGTGGATTAGCTAAAGAACCATGGTTACCCTCCACCGGACCTAGTTTCTTGGCCAGACAAATGAGTAGCAGTTATGCTTCACAACAAGAGCAGTGGCCACAGGACCCTCGTGTTCAGTGGCAGGTGTAGCATTCGTGTATTAGTGGATAATGTCTGTCCGATGCACGTAGAGACCCATCAGTCCTATCAGTCCCAGCCGGTCCCAGGGGAAGAGACTTTAATTGCGGGTGGGACCTGCTTCCTGTCCTGGGGAAGCATCTCATCTAGTTGGGAGGAGTAACCAGCAAGCAGCAGCTGCTTGGTGATTTTTCAGAAGGGAGAGGTCAGTGGGGTGGAGCAGTCAGGGATAACCTTATGGGTCATAGGAGGTTTGAACCAAGCCTTGAAGAACTAGGACAGCGTCACGAGCAAGGACACGGTGCTGAGGGGTGGGGCTGTTTGGAAGAATGTAAATTGAGGGAAAAGGCCCAAGAGTACAGATTATTAGACAATATGTGCGTTGACACGCTGTTATTAGTTAAGCAAAACGAGTACAACATGCAGTGTGGGGTGTTTTTGCCCCCTTCATAGGGAAACAAAACAAGAGCTAGTCTTCTGATCATTTTGTCTTAGTTTACTCCTACTCTGATCGGCCTCACACAGGAATGTCTTTTTTAATCCCTTTTACTCTGTTTATCTTTGTTGCTTCCATTTGCATTTTGATAATCTCCTGCTCTTCCCTCTTCCTGCCCTTCCCAAACCCAGGAAAGGAATCCAAATTGATGCAGGAAGGGGGGGTGGGGCCAATGGAATGGGGTAAAAGTAAGTTGATAGAGAAAGAAGGGAGTCAAGCTGATTGAAAGTTTTTTCTGTTTGTTTAGTTTTGAAAACATTTCTTTAGAGAATCTCTAGTGAGTTGACTTAGATAATTTACTATTTACAACTTGAGGGATGTCGACTCGGTTGATGCTTCCACCCCGACTCTGTTAGGTGTAATAAACTACTCCAGGTGGCCTGGCCTAGGTGAGGGCACCTTGTGCTGGGGCATGTGTGGGCGTGTGGGCGCCCCGCTGCCTTGGGCTTATTGTTGCACCTAAGGAGTTCTACCCAAAAGAGACAAAAGGAATTTTTATTTAAACACGACCGAGAGCTCAAAAAAGCTCAGCAAGATTGGGCATGAGCGGCCTCACCCAGGGTTAGTTGTGGAAAAAAACTAAATGGATAGTTTGGCTTACCAAATAAAGCCTTACTTATAGGCTAGCATTTTGGAAACCCAGCAGAAGAAGCTTACCAGTTGGGACTGATTGATAAGAAAGGTACAGTTATATGGGAAGGATCGAAACAGGGAGCCCAGAAGTGACAGAGACATGGCATTAGGAATGGCATAACCATAGAAAAAAAAAAATCCCAATGAGGAGTAACTAGAAATTTTGTTTGGGAATTAGTTACCCGTATAATCAGGTAACAATGGGGAGATGCCCTGGATCAACCGGGAAGGACAATGGGATTCAGACAAACACGAAGTGACATAGCGAGCTCCAAAATCTAGAGGGTGGCGGTGTTGGGGGAATGTAATTAATTACCTCGGGTCCGATGGGAGGAACACTACTGGAATGAAGAGAGGAGGTGCATTTTTATTTATTTATTTTATTTTATTTTATTTTATTTTATTTTATTTTATTTTATTTTATTTATTTATTTATTTTTTTTGAGGTGCATTTTTAGACATAAACCAGGGTAGCAAGGCAGTCGGGGGCCTCCAGGAGGGGGAAGTTCTGCGTTGGATCCTTACAGATAAATAGAAACCATTCCAGGGAAGTCACACTACCGTCCCGTTTTTGGAAAGAGAGAGCTATACCCTCAATTCTAGACAAGCACGGTGGGAGTGCTTGGTAGGAACCCACCGCCTTGGGGAGCACCGCGCACCTCGGGGAGCATGCGGGTAAGGGGGTGAGTTGCCGAGGGTTTGCACGGCCGGCCTTTCATGGACTCTTCCCGACGACGTTCTAAGTCAGGCAGGAGGCCGGTGGCCGCCTCCCTTGAGGAGAGGAACAGCGTCCCTGAGGGTCTCGCAGCACCTGTGGGCAGAGCCAGGGGTAAACCCACGTTCGCTTTCCATCCTGCCAGCTATTTGGACCTTTCCTGGAGGGAGCAAGCACCAGAGGAGCAGCACCTCTGAAACACTTGCCCGGAAGCCTTCAGTTAACCCTGCTGCTCGCGGCTCGGGTACCCTCACTCCCCTTCTAGTGTTGAGAAAGTTCATCTTTCTCTATAAAACTCTATTTCTGTAGTTGAATACTGACTTAAGCATTTAACTAGAGAATGAGCCCAATTTCATAAAAAATCTGCATATAAACAAAGGAAAGAGAGAGGAAATAAAGACATCTTTAAGTGGATTTTAAGAGATTTTCGTTTTCCCCCTCGTGTGTATTTTTCAAATTTTCTCAGCAAGCATAGGTTTTTTACTACAGGCACAGATATGTGTGTGAATGTACGTATATATGCACATTTATAAAAATGATAAGAGTAGTACAAAGTAGTTGTCCTTTTAAAAAACAAAGCTTACAAATCTCTCATGCAATTTAGAAGAAATACCCTTTGACCTCAAACTGTCACAGGCGATCTTTGGACGTCACTTCTAGATCTGTGTCCAGCGGAAGTCACACTGAGGCATCATCGGCATTTGGGTTTTCAATCAGAAGGCTTAGATCACGATTCTGATGTGGCTCCTTACACTGGTATTGACGTAACTTACCCAGGTTTTGGAAACCGTGACTCCCTGCTGCTGCTGAACGCCCCTGGCCCACCCCGGGTTGTTGGGCTTCCCGCGGGCAGTCGTGCCAGGCCAGCCTTGGAGGTGACAGGTGCCCTCTCCCTGCAGAGGTCCCCCAGACGGCCTGCGCCTGAGCACAGGAGGCTGCGCTTCCCCCAGCGCACCGCGTGGTGGCGCCTTTTGACATCGCCAGCCCCGTCCTTTAGGTTTTGTCCTTTACTGTCTTTTTTTGTTCATTCTGAAATTTAAGGCCATCCCCCAATTCCTTTCCAACTTCCCCCTTTTCATTAGAAAGAAAATTCAGGGGAGGAATGTCACAGTACCTAATTTCACCAGTTCCCATGTTAAAAAATGAATATTCTTTTAGTTGACCTTTTGGAGATTAAAAAAAAAAATTCTTCTGTCAGAAGTGTTAGTTTAGGAGTGGGGATGGAGATATGTTTTTCTTTGCTTTTTAATGAGTTTATTATGTCGGAGCGTTAGTCATCTTGTGGAATTAAGTGAGTTTCCCACCAATCAGGCTGAAATAACTCACATTTTTGATAAAACCCCAAAGTCCAGCTGATGCATGGCAGAGATTGTTTGGGTTTGAAACATATGGTGGTTAAGAAAAAAAACTGAGTCCTCAACCACAAATACATCAGCATTTCAAAGGTTTCTAAGATGTTTGATTCATCACTGTCCCGGCCCCTGAAATTACACAATATGTTCCTCAAAGTCAAGATAATCAAGAAAGGGGACAAGTTTTAATTTACAAGATTTAAAAATACATTTCTTAGTCCATCGTACAGCTGCCACCTTATCTGAATTATGCTTATTTTAAACAGTGTAGGTTCTGGTTATCCTCACGCACACAAACACACACATTGCTGCAAACATGAGTTGAATATACAAACCTTATATAAAGGAGGATCTCATTTGAACTGGGTCTATTTACAGCCGTGTTGAGCCTTATGAGGCTCTATTTTAAATGGCACATCTTCTGTTTTACCTATGTTAAATGCTGATGTGGCCCCATCTCCCTCCTGCCTCCATCTTTTCAAGGCTCACTTTGGCGGTATTTATTTTATAAAGCAGGAGAGTCTGCTGACCGCAACTGTGACCTTTAAGATTTAATTTTCTAGTTCTATATATCAGAAGACAAGTATGCCATGGGGTAAATCACTTAGCCTTTCTTTGTTTCCAGTTTTCTTTTTCCCCTTGACCAAGTAAGACTCTTTATTTTCTTTTTGGAGACTTTCCCCCCCCAAAAGAATTCACTAAATAATGTATAAGATTTGAAGGTGGTGTTTTTTAGGGGGACTAATGCAGAGCATTTCCTTTGAGAAGAGAAAATGGCCCATTGTTGAGGCATAGGATGAAATTCTGATTCTAATTTATTCTCTTTGAACCTGATGGTAAATGCGACTTGCTGTAATGTAAGCTGTGGTCCTTGGGGCATTTCCTCTAACCAAACCTTTCTTCCAAAAGGCTGGCACCTTTTGGACTGCTAAAGAGTGATTCCCCCGCTCCTCACCCGATAGATCTAGTGCTAAATTTTGTGATTTGGGAGAAAGCACTGGTCGTCGCTAACTTCCAGTAATGGCCAGTCTCCAGGTACGGCACAGAGCCTCCCCACCGACGACCCGGTGGACCCAGCTTGTCCCTTTCACTTATTCCCCCTTGGTGACTGGCCGTGATTTGGATCCACCTGACTTTTTAAAAGGAAAATCCTGTCTCTTCCTGACTATTGTATTAATTCACGTACCCCTTCAGTCAGTGAGCACGTATGGAGGCCCTCCTTTGTGCCAAGCCTTGTGTTGGAGATGCTGGGGCAACTAGGACTCTGAAATGCTTGGAGAGAAACGCTGATGTGTGTGCACACACATGCATGCACCTCCATGCACACACACGCATGCACCTCCATGCACACACACGCATGCACCTCCATGCACACACACGCACCTCCATGCACACACATGCATGTACCTCCATGCACACACACGCATGCACCTCCATGCACACACATGCACCTCCATGCACACACACGCATGCACCTCCATGCACACACACGCACCTCCATGCACACACACGCATGCACCTCCATGCACACACAGCATGCACCTCCATGCACACACACGCACGCACCTCCATGCACACACACGCAAGCACCTCCATGCACACACACACATGCACTTCCATGCACGCACCCTGCATGGAGCCTGCTTCTTCCTCTGCCTGTGTACTCACGGGCACGTAAACACACACGTCTACGTAACCCGTAGTGTGCGTACAGGCAGTACCATCACGGAGGTAGGACCAGAGTGTTAGAGTGTGGAGGGTCGCCAACAGGTTAGTGAACCTGCTATAAAACTCTGGAATTTCTCTGTGGAATTGGAATGGCGCATCATTGAACCAAGGGAAAGTGATTTTCCCAGGACGACAGAGCCAGGTAGTGAAAGAATGCAGATCAGTCCCCAGGCTCGTGGCTTTAGAACTTTTAATCTTTGTGCCTAAATGCCTCGCGAAGGACGAATGGCCTGTATGGCCGGTTACCTACTTTACGCTCAAAGATGAAAATGTAAAATTTGGGGAAAAAAAAAAAAAGGAAAATGTAGAATTTGTATTTCGATGATAATTTTCTGTTCTGTTGTTTGTACTTCCAGTTGTTCATAAGCAAAGCAGCATTTTTTACTTACAAGCAAGAGTATGACCTGATCGGGAAAGTAGGAACTTTGGGTTTGGTAGAAAGGGTATATAAAGGGAAGACTGACTTTGAGCCACACACAGCCCCTGTCTCAGGTCTGTCGCATTCTCATTCTCACAGCCAAAGAGACTGGACGCAGACTATGACCCAGCCAGCCGTATGGTTTTCAGCCGGGTCAAGTTCAGCCCGTTCTTAGCTGTCACCCCACCGCTCCTCCTTTCCGTACGAACTGCACGGAGGCGCTGCCGCAGAGAGACCTTTCACGCGGGTCTTCATGATTGTTGGGTCATGTGGTTCCTGCCCGAGGCACTGAGCTCCGTCACCGCGGATGGTGCGGTGCGTGGCCCCCCCTTCTACCCCCGCTGCGTGAGGGGCGCACCTGCGTTTTGACCAGGTGGGGCTGGCACTCAGGCTCCCTCGCTGCTGTCCTAAGGGCCCCGTCTCTCCCGGCCTCTGAGATCCTCTTTGAAAAGGCAACATGGACACAATGTCAGATATCCTCTCCCTGGCTGTGGCGTGGGTAGGATGCGAGGCCGTTAGAAATCATCGGGGACGGACGCCTGCGGGGCTCAGCGGTTGAGCACGTCCCTTCGGCCCAGGGCGTGATCCTGGAGACCCGGGATCGAGTCCCACGTCGGGCTCCCTGCATGGAGCCTGCTTCTGTGTCTCTGCCTCTCTCTGTCTCTGTGTCTCTCATGAATGAATAAATAAAAATTAAAAAAAAAAAACCCTTAAAAAAATAAGTAAAACTAAAAAAGAAATCATCAGGGAAACTGGGGACTTGTTTGTTCCCGTACCCACCCTTCTGTCCCCTCTCGGATGCTCGTGACCTTTCCTCCAGGGTTAGCCCAGGGTCGCCGGTGACGCAGCACTGACAGGTGTGGGGTCTAGAGCACGCGTCTGGTCGGGCAGTGACGCCCCGACTTCAGTAGCGGGCCGCCAGCTTGCTGTGCCCCTTCCGCAGCGGCCCAGCAGAAGGCAGGGGAGGCCAACGCAGACGTGCCGTTCGGGCGCCGTGCGTTCACTCGGAGCGGCCCAGCTCTTTGGGTTTTTTTAACCAAATACACATACATTTTCAGTTCCCCCTGAACCGTATGTTTTTCCAGACCAAGGTCTTTAAGAAGAGCTCTGTGGTCCTTCACGGAATAGATAAAATCGATGAAACAGAGCGCCCTTTTTTCCACTCTTATTTGCACCGTCAAATCAGTGTGTCGCTACTTGCACTTGCACAATTCCTGGACGTGCGGCTAAAGCCACGAGGTTCTTGTGGGGCAGTTTGATGGCTTTTCAGCGAGAGGGCTCAGGAGGCGGGAGGTGGAGCTGGCAGGATTTCTGCAGTGCCTCTTCCTGCTCTCGCCAGACCTCCACTGCTTATCTCACAGTCCGCTGGACCCTGCACAGCAGGGTGGGTAAAGGATAGAATTGCAAACAGAAATCGTATTTGCTTTTGTTTGGCGATGCCAAAAAGCTTAATCTTATTTTATGAACTCGATATAAATGACAACTGACATGAGAAAGATTTTTAAGAGCACCCTGAGCATCTCTGCAGTCCTGGAGGTTGCCATGGGGGGCCGGGGGAGGACAGTGCGGGAAGACTGTGTGTGTGTGTGTTTAAAGTTGTGTATAATCACTGTCTCCACCCTCTCCAGAAAGACCAGAACTGATTAGAAGAAAAAGACTAACTCAATGCATGGAATTCTGTATGCGTGCCAAATACTGCAGCAAGAAAGATTTGGCATCTGAGTGAAAAGACACCAACCAACCATTTGATTTCTATGGTTGAACATACCCAAGCTCTTGCGCTCCTATATTTCATTTAAAAAAAATTGCTCCCTGAAGTACAAACTGACTTCAATTTTGAATAAAATTTAGCATTCAAATTTATAGCCACTTTGAAAACTGAGGGTTTACTTCTATCACGTGAACCTGAACGGATTCTCAATTACAGCAGCCCTGTTGCACGTAGAGAGCCTGGGTTTAAAACAAAAACAACAAACCCTCCAGGTGGGTTTTCCCACATTTTGGGGGATGCTTTCATAGCAGCCTTCGTTTATGGGAAACGGTATTTAAAACCGTGCCGTATTGGGGGATCCCTGGGTGGCTCAGCGGTTTGGCGCCTGCCTTCGGCCCAGGGCACGATCCTGGGGTCCCGGGATCGAGTCCCACGTCGGGCTCCCGGCGTGGAGCCTGCTTCTCCCTCTGCCTGTGTCTCTGCCTCTCTCTCTCTCTCTCTCTCTCTCTCTCTCTATGATGAATAAATAAATCTTTAAAATAAATACATAAATAAAAATAAATAAATAAAACCGTGGCATATTGCAGTTTAAATTTAAGGACGCTGGGGATCCCTGGGTGGCTCAGCGGTTTAGCGCCTGCCTTCAGCGCAGGGTGTGATCCTGGAGACCCGGGATCGAGTCCCACATCGGGCTCCCGGTGCATGGAGCCTGCTTCTCCCTCTGCCTGTGTCTCTGCCTCTCTCTCTCTCTCATGAATGAATGAATGAATGAATGAATGAATGAATGAATAAATAAATAAATAAATAAATAAATAAATAAATAATAAAATCTTTAAAAAAAATAAAAAGATAAATTTAAGGACGCTACTTCCCAGAAGAGATGTTCGGTGTCTTCCATAAAGGCGCTAAAAGGGTCTTGTTGCTGTGGTTGTTCTGTAATATCTTCTCCCCCTCGTCTTGCAAAAACCTCTTGAGAGATACTGGTTCCTTGGCGTGATCTCTGTGCGTTAGCAACCTGTGCAGAGAACGGCCCGTGCGGGCGCTCCCACGGTCGGTCGCGGGCAAAAGTCATCTTTGTTTGCACGAAAGAAAAGTCTGATTGAACCAGGGGTGAGCCTTTCATTTTAAGAAGAGTTAAAGTCTGGGGTGTTTTTAATGTTTTAATCTCTGTTTAAGAGGTTTCTGTTACAAGAGGAAAATTGATAACATTTTTACCTCAGCCAACTGCCAGCAAACTGGCTCTGCTCTAATCCCACGTTCGTGGTGATTTATATTCTCCATGGCAATGTGCTGTAACCTCGGAGTGATACCACTGTGGTGCGGATTGACTGCATTCCAAATGCTGGACTCACATACATAATGTTTTTACTTTTAAATAATATTCAGACACCAGAATAAATACCATATGTGCACGGATGCCGGTTACAATGGAACCTTGTCATGTCTTGGGAGGGAGAACATTCTTTGTCTCTGATTCCTGTTTGAAACGAGTACGCAGAAGATGAATAGCGCACACCGATGGCATTTCGAGAAGGCATAGGTAACCAGGCCGCCGAGGATGTAGCAAGGATTCCTTGAGCGATAGCATTTAAGGCCCGCAAGATTGCTGTGGTGGCCCCCCCTCCCCCGTCTTTGACACACACGAGGGCAAGGATTGTTATCTGGCATCGCCCACGTAGGGCGTAGTTCTTACATTTTATACGTGCGGCGTGCGGCGTGCTGCAGCTACGGGACGTCTGCTGGAGAAGAATCACTCCGTGAGCCCTGCGTTCCTAGCAACAGTGAGACTAACATGCTGATGACATCGTAACAGGGAGGGTAACACCCGTGATAATGGAAAAGGGACGGCTTGATTGGAAAGCCATAATTCAGCGAGAGACCTAATGTTATCTGAAGCCACAAAGGCAGAACTTAGGTGGCCTGACATCATCAAAACACAGATAATCCATCTCTCCCGATCCACTCCCCCCCCCCCCCCCCCATGATATTGAAGGTTGAAAAGTTTCCAACCGAGTTGAGAAATCGCTCCTAAGTCATGCGGGATTTTAGATTTTTGTTTGTGTGCATCTTGGTTGGAATTCTCATCCACCTGGACCTGTTTTTTTTTTTTTTTTTTTTAAATAGACGTAGTAGAATGCCTTTCGTATTTGTACATCTGCAATGAGCTTCCGCAAGTCCCTCCACCTGTGCTTCTTGGGGAAGCGTTTCCATCCACGTTTGTGTTATTAGCATCAGTTGAGCTAGATTGAGTCAGTGCTCTTGACATTTTAATGATACTTTATAGATGAGGAAATCCCGGGCACCGAAGCGATGGCTTCCCTGCTCCTCTGCACCCCAACCCACCCAGTGCTGTGAGGTTTGCCCAGAACATATAGTGTGAGATTAAGTGTGAGTCACACATCATACTGCACCTCTGACAGCTCCTCTGGCGTGGAGCTCGGGCTTTGGGTGACTCCTGCAGCCTTCCTGGGAGTTCCTTGTAGAACTGTTTATCATTATAAAAATGCTCAAAAAATAAAAAATAAAAATGCTCAAAAACCTCTCTTTGAAACTGAGAAGTTGGGAGACAAATATCGAACCTCTAACATATTGTCTCTTGTTTTCAGCTTTTCGGATGATCCCTTATCCCTTGGAAAAGGGGCATCTGTTTTACCCTTACCCCATCTGTACAGAAACAGCAGATCGAGAGCTGCTTCCGTGTAAGTGCTCCTTGCGTCCTCCCCTCTGGGGCCAGTGAGGGGGGGGCGCCGCAGTGGGGGGATGTGGGGGCGGTGATAAATGCCCGTAGCCTTCCTTGACTTTCATGACTCTTCTCCCAACCCCTGTCCCCACTTGATGGCATATGTGCTAAAGTGAGTTATGGGAGCGGGTCTGGCATCCTGCCCTCAAGGCTGTCCAGGTTCATCAAAGGGAAAGACCTCGGGGCCCTGCAGTGTAGATGAGGCGTCATGTGCGGGCTGGCCTGAGCACAGACACCCCGGGTTCAGGGTGGGTGTGGGGGGCTGGCCTGAGCACAGAGAGCCCGGGTTCAGGGTGGGTGTGGGGAGCTGGCCTGAGCACAGACACCCCGGGTTCAGGGTGGGTGTCGGGGGCTGGCCTGAGCACAGACACCCCGGGTTCAGGGTGGGTGTCGGGGGCTGGCCTGAGCACAGACACCCCGGGTTCAGGGTGGGTGTCGGGGGCTGGCCTGAGCACAGAGACCCCGGGTTCGGAGTGGGTGTTGGGGGCCAGGTGCAGTGTGGTGCCGAGCTGCCCGGCTGCTCCAATGCAGCCTCCCCGACTGGAGCTTGTAGAGGGAGCCCCGCCTTCAGAGGCCGCCGTGCGAGTCGGGGATGGGGGGCAGCACCAGCCGCCAGCGGCATCGCCCAAGGACGGTCACTGGGGCGGGGGTGCAGCCGTGTCCCCTGTGCTGATGCAGGCCCTGGATGGCGGGGGTCCCGGGAGCACCTGGTGAGGGTCCGCGGAGAGTCGGGGTGTGTGTGCGGCAGCAGGAGGGAGCCCCGGCCCTGAACCCCAGTGATGGGGTTTTGGGGTCCCCCCGCCATCCTGCCGAGCTGTTACCACATGCTCCCACGGTGGCGGCCAGGCTCTCCGGCCCGACTCCCGCTACCTCCCTCAGCGGAAGCCCCGCAGGTTGGCGGTGCCTCCTCCCTGCCCCCCCTGCCCCGCAGGAGAGCTCCGCACGGTGCCCCCCCACCCCCCCGGAAGGCCGGCTCTGGAAAGCGCCGTTTTAAAACGCTTAAGTCCGGTTTGTGTCCGCGGGAACAGCTTCGCTGGTAGGACAGGGTCGGGCGGGTTGTCCCCGTCCCCTGCCGTCGCCCCCCCAGGGGTGCACGCGGGCCCTGCCCCCCCCACCCGGGCTGTAAGTCGTGGGAGCTGAGCCCCGGAGGAGGGGCCTTTCCTGAAGAAAGCGGGCGCTTGGGGCCTTTCGGCTGGAGCGGTGGGCCCAGCCCTTGCCCCCCGCCCCCCGCCACCACCCAGCGTGCAGGCGCCCTGGGCCCGGAGCAGGGAGTCCAGCCGCTGCCGCCGCTGCCACCTGCTTTCCGGGTCCCCCAAACCCAACCGTTGAAACTGTAAAGTCGTGAAAGGAGCTCGGAGCCCCACGTGTGTCTGTGGGGTGCTCGCCGGAGCTTGGCGGAGAGTCCGCCGGGGCCGTGCGGGCGGGGCGGCCGGTGCGCCAGGTCCCCAGGGCGCCAGGTCCCCAAGTCCCCAGGGCACCGCTCACGACGCACCGACACAGCCTCCTGACACCGCTATGAAGCTACCGGGAAACGCCAAGTCTGGGGGAAGGGGTTTTGGCCCCCGGTATATTTATTTCTGGATTTTCCGGGTTTTGTCCAAGGAACATGTATTTCGTAAGGTGAGGGCGGTGCTGCTGGGCGCTGGGCAAGGACGGTGTCGCCGGCCCGCGGGTGCGGCGTCCTCGGTCGGCCTGCGGCCTGTGCACGGGCTGGGTGCTGGGTGCTGGGTGCTGGGTGCTGGCTGGCCCCGGGCTGCACCTGCCTGCACCTGCCTGCACCCTCGGCTCCAGGAGGCCCCCCCCCCCGCCCCGGGTGCTTCCCCGGCACTCACGCGGCCCTCTCCGTCTCCCCCGCAGCTTTCCACGAAGTCTCAGTTTACCCGAAGAAGGAGCTCCCCTTCTTCATTCTCTTCACTGCCGGGTTGTGCTCCTTCACAGCCATGCTGGCCCTCCTGACGCACCAGTTCCCGGAGCTCATGGGGGTCTTCGCGAAAGCCGTGAGTACTCGCCTGGGGGGGGGGGGCGGTGGGGAGGGAGGGAAGGGGGGAGGCTGAGGCGGGGAGGCCCGAGGGATGAGGCGGCGAGGAGGGAGGGAGGCCGAAGGGATGAGGCCAGTGGGGGTGAGGGAGGCCCAGGGATGAGGCGGTGGCGGGGAGAGCCCCAAGAGACCAGGTGGGGTGGGAGCCCGAGGGATGAGGCGGCGGGGTGGGGGGGCGGCGGGGGGCCTAGGGGAACGGCGTCCGGGGACAGAGCATCGTGTGGGAAAGGACGTGCTGTGCTGATGCTCTGCTCGCTGCCTGGTTTGCGCCTTGTGAGCGGAGTCCCCGGCGGGGGCAGGACAGGGCCGGGGAGGGCAGGGCCGGGGAGGGCGCCCGGGGCCTCTTAGCGCCTGGCCGCGTTTCCCGAGACAGCTCCCACGTTTCAAAACCGCGCGTAGCGGGGAAGGGTTAGCCCAAGAGGGGCGGCCCAGCCCCCGAGAACCCAAGGGAGCGTGTGCAGCGTCGCCCCACCTGAACGGCACCGTCTCTGACCTTGACGTGTGGTGGCTCTTCCTCCAACGACCGTGAGACTCACATTTCCAAAGATGATCTGAGCAAACACCGTCTTATGGGCCTAAACTTTCGGCCTCCTCGGGCCACGACCCGAGGGGACGCGCGGGCTCGCAGTTGAGGGGCACCGGCAGGCGCGTAGGGAACGGCATCGGCTAAGGGCCCGCGGGAGGCTAGGAGGGGAGCCTTGATGAGGAGGGCCGTCTACGCCGACAGCCAAGGAGCCTTAGGCTGCGCGGGCGGAGGATGCGTGGCCTGATTGCGCCGCGGCCGAGCTCCCAGCGGCAGGCGTCGGGGACGCAGCATCGGGTGCCCGGCCCTGGACCTCCCTTCTGATCTGCAGGCGAGCGGAGTCCGGAGGGACCGCTTCTAACGGGGCTGGCCCCATTTAATCCCTTTCCAGATGATTGACATGTTCTGCTCGGCAGAGCTCAGGGACTGGAATTGCCAGAGTATTTTCATGCACCTTGAAGATGACCTGGAATTGCCACCGGCACCTCAATCTCCGCATTTCCAAAACTGAACGTACTCCCGCCCCTCCCCGCCCCGCCCGGTTACTGGAGCCAGAGACACAGCAGCCCTGGAGCCCCTGTCCCCGCCCCCATCCTGCCTGCCTCGGCCTCCACAGTGGCGGCCTCCGAGCTCCAGGCCCTCAGCGGCTCCCCCCTAGTGTAGGTCTTGGTGGTTTCTTGCTTGGACTCCTCCGCAGGAGTCTTCACTGGTCTCCCTGCCTCCGGTTTCCGCCCCTGCCGTCTTCCTTCCGCACTGACACAAGAACGGGCTTTCCAGACTGCAAGTCTGAGCCTGCCACTTCCCTGCCTGAGTTTCTCCCGAGGTTTCCCGCTGACTCGGGGATAAAGCCTCAGCTCTGTAGCCACGAGGCCCCTTCTGATCTGGTCTTTGCTTGCCTCTTGAGCCTCATCTCTCCCAGCTCTTGCACAGACACCGCTCTTGGGCCACAGTGAATTACTCACCATCCCAGATGCCCAGACTCTTGGGCACCCCGGTGCCTTTGCACATGCCGTTTGCTCTGCATGGAATGCCCTTCCCCGTCACCACTCCGGCTCGTCTGCTCGACTAACTCCTCTTCGTTCTTTCTCACTCAGCTTTCTTTCCGGGTTTCTCCTAAGCTGAGTTCGAGGTCTCTCCTCTGAGATCCCACAGTATTCCATGAATACCTATTTCATCACATTTCCTGTACTATATTATAACTATTGGAAACGTGTCTGTCCCCCTTTTAGAATGTGAGCTCCTTGAGAGCAGGACCGTGTCTTCCTCGTCTCTGTATCCCCAAAGCTTTGCACAGTGCCTTGCACTTAGTAGGTTTTCAATAAATGATTGTCAAATAAATAAACGGTAGTGGTTTCTGCAGAAAGAGGCAATGTGAAGAATCAGATACAGTTTAGCATTTCTCCTCTTGTTTTTTTTTTTTTTTTAAGATTTTATTCATTTATTCACGAGAGACACCGAGAGAGAGAGAGAGACAGAGACCCAGGCAGAGGGAGAAGCAGGCTCCACGCAGGGAGCCCGACGTGGGACTCGATCCCGGGTCTCCAGGATCATGCCCTGGGCTGAAGGCGGCGCCAACCCGCTGGGCCATCAGGGCTGCCCTCTCCTCTTGTTTTTGCAGTTTTAATCTTAGAGTTAGAGTTCAGAGGGACCTTAACCAAACTGCCTTCGGCAGTAATGTCAGGCAGGTCACATAGACTCTTCTTGATTGCTCTGATGGGGACTCCCCTACTTAACACCAAAGCCCGTTTCGTGGTTGGATTGCTCGGAAGGCGTCTTTCTGCGATCAGATCTGCCTCCCTCCGTCTTGCACGTTCTTAGGCAGCTAAGACCTTCACGGCCCCCCCCAAGCCCTACCGACTCTTGGTAGAACATCCCAAATTTCCTGAAGTCTCCCGTTTGGCCCGTGATCCCGGCCCCCAGGAGCCCCCTGGTTGGATGCCCCCCAGTCTGTGGGCCTCTGCTACTCATCGTCATCCCCCCAAGCCAACCTCTGAGTAAGAACCGTCGCCAAAATCCTGACTAGAGTTCAACTTAGTAAAATGTGAAACGAATATACTTACAACGCTAGGCCGTTATTCTTCCTCCTTCAAATGTTCTTCTCTTAAAGTTTTCAAGTCTTCTCTGTCAGAGTGTGTCACTGTCCCGGTGTTCCTCGTCTAACAAGCAGAGAGCACTTGGCGGGAGTTTCGGGTCAGGATGGACCCGAGGGGACATGGATCCGTTTGGCTCCACCCCCAGAAAGTCAGAACCTTGGGTGTCGGCCACCCCGCAATCCGTGTTTTCAACAAGGATTCCAGCAGGTTCTGAAGACGGACGGGGGTTGAGGGCTACGTTTGCTTCTAAGAACACCGGCCTGGGGCCAGCTGAACTTTTTAACAGCCACTTGCCCGTCCCGGGGTGAGCTGTTGAGGCGAAAGCTTTCTAGGCATCAGGGGTTTTGCCCTGGCTGCACCTGGAAGCATCCGGGAGGCTGACGAGTGCCTGGGGGTTGCCGCCTCCCCCTGGGGGTGCTGACCTCGGGGCCTGGGGTGCGGCAGGGGCACGTGAGTTTTCAGACGCCTCCCAGGCGATCCAGGTGTGCAGCCGGGCAAGACCACCAGGCCGAGCGGGGTGACGAGCCGCCTGAAAGGGCTCCAAGGCAGGGGGACTTGGGGGGTGGTAAGTGGAGGTCACCTGGGTCTTCTTTCGAAAAGACTCCAGAATTTCAGGGCGATGTGTTCATTAGGGATCCTTTCATGTTTCCAAGGCCTCGGTTTTGAGTCCAGATCAGATGATCGGATGAAATGTCACTTTGCCTTACGGCCCCCGTGGCTTGGACCCTGCAGGCTGTGGGGGTCGGTCGGCCGCTCGCGGTCTCCAGATGCGGTGCCGTCGGTGTGCCCTTAAAGCTCTGTCTGGAAGGCCACGCTCGTCTTGCCCTTCCCGAAGGTTTCACAGCTTCCAGAATGCCTGGAGAGCCTTCGTGGGGAAGGAAGGTGGATGGTCTGCGGGGGCCAGGCCCTCCCCACCCCACCGCACCCTCCCCCAGGCTGCAGGTCACTGCGGCCACCCCCAGGCCACCCCGCGGCCACTTGTAGCTGTGAAAGGACTCCGGCCTCGCCTGGGATCCCTGGGATGATGACTTTAGGAGGTGCAGGGAGCTGGCCCATGTGTTCATATGTGGAGACGCACACAGCAAGGCGCCAGCCCCTGGATGGCAGTCAGATGAGCGGCTTCAGCTGCCCCCCCACCCCCCCACCCCCGAATCTAATCTACCTCGAGGACTTAAGGCCAAGTCGTCCTAGAATGAGATAAGGTCGGTCGCTCATAGAAATAAGTCATGGTCCCCGGCCCAGCCCCTCACAGAATGTGGGAAGGTCAGCGTTCTGACCCCGCGGGCTTTGAAGGGCTCTGGCTTTCCTCCTCGCACCCCCTCCTTCGCCCCCGGCCCCCGACTCCCGGCCTCACTTACGGGCCCTGACCCCTTTGAAGTCTGACATTGATTACAGAGAAATGTCAATTGTCTGGTCGCAGCAGGGCACCTGGCACTTCTGGAGATAAGCGGCGGCAGCGCGGGGAGCCGTGAGCTGCCTCTACCCGATGGGGTTTCGGGAAAAGGAGGAGCAGGCGATTGAAGCGTCACGCTCACGCTCCTGTGGTTAGTCCAGTTGGCGTTTGTCACCCTAAGACGCTGATGGAGTCGTGTGCGTTTCGGACCACGTATCTCTGGCCTCCGGACGGCAGTTTTGGACATTGAGCCGGACGGGCCGTTCCGGGGCTGCCTGCTGTTGCTCATCCAGACTTAACTTCTCAGGCCATGGTGTCCCAAGTGCGCAGGTGGAACCGCTGTTCCTCTGTGCCTCGGCGGAGTCGCCGGCCAAAACCCGTACTCACTGATGTCCCTAAGTGCGAAGAGGTCTAGGCGGACGTCCGAGCAGGGCCTGTCCCGCAGACGCCCCCTCCGTGGCTCCCGATGGGAGCCTCTAGCCTCCGTGTGGTCCCCAAGTGGGCGGGCTCAGCAGCCCCAGACACCCCGTCCCCGCACTGCCTGCCTCCCCGCGGGGAGGGATGAGGATGAGGAGGCGGGAGGTGGGCCCAGGAGGAAGGCAGCCGCCGCCGGAGAATTAGCATCTTTAGGAAAGGGCCCTGGGGATCCTTTCCCTGCTCTCTGGAGGAGCACCCCGGACGGGAGGGGGACCCGAGAACCGAGGGCGTGGGGGTGTTGGGGCCCCCTCGTCGTGCGGGCCTCACGGAGGAGGCGGGGGGCGCTGCGTGGCGCGGGGTGGGAAGGGGGGCAGTGGCCGACATGGGCCGCACACGTCCCCCTTGAATTCTGGAGGCCTCACTGTGCCTTGTGATGCAAGTCGGCTGAGGCCCCAAACCGAGGCAGCAGGCCCTGTGGGCCCCCCGGGCTGAGGCTGCCTGACGCCCCAACGGCCCGGGCCCAGCCCGTGAGCAGTGCTTGTGCCCGCCGCCCCCGGCTGCCGCGGCTCTGACTCTGCCCTGGCTCAGGTCTTCAGGGCGTGGTGACCTCACCCCAGTACCACCGCGCTGCGGGGCGCCCCGGCATCCCGTGGGGTGGCCGCTGACCGCTACCTGCGCGCCCAGCCCCTTTCTAGAGCTAGTACACGGTGGCCACGCGCTTGGTGGCCTCTGGTGACAAACAACATCTCGGAACTAGGGTTTTACGGACGCTGTCCTAGCAGCTTGGGCAGGGATTCTTGGTTCCTGGGCCGCACGGTGAGCCTCCCCGGGGGTTCTGTGCCCACAGCGAGGGACGGTTCCAGAAGGCGACCAAAGGGCCGTCCGCGTTTGCTCGGTGCTAACGCGGTGCCTGTTTAGCTGCAGAGGCAGCGCCATTTGGCGCCCTCCCCGCATGCTCTGGAGGCCCGGGCCTCAGCAGGGCCTCAGCCGGGTCCAGCAGGGTCCTCAGCGGGGTCCTCAGCCGGGTCTCAGCCGGGTCCTCAGCCGGGTCCTCAGCAGGGCCTCAGCCGGGCCTCAGCCATCGCTCCGGGTGGAGGGAGCTGCGCACGGCCTCGTGGTCAGACCAGTGACTGCGCACCGAGCCCGGGCCTCGCCCACTCGGGTCTCTCCCGACCGACCGTCCTTTCCCGTCCTGTGCGGTGTGACGTCCCTGCCGTCCACTGCGGCTGCTGCGCTTGCCTGACTCTAAGCTCTTCCCGCTCCTTCCAGCAGAATGGATCCTCTCCCTTCTGTGAACCCTCCCGGTGCTCTCTTTGGGCTTCTGTCTCCCATCCTGTGGCCGTCTGTCTGTGTGGGTAGGACCTCGTGGGGTGGGGGGGCCCTTAGTGGCTGCCTGTCCCTTCCCTTGGCCCTGGGCTTTGGGCCTCCTGGCACTGGGAGTTTTGCCCCGGCCTCCTCTATGGAGAGCTCATCCAGCACTTGGCCGCCTTATAGACTAAATATATTTAATTGATGTAAAAGACACACCATGGGGAAGGATCCCCAAATCTTGAGTTTCCTTGACCCTAACGGTCAAGCTGCACTTACCGGTCCAGCTGTAACGTGTCACACACCTTCCCGGTTAGGATTCTACTGGTTCTTAAAAACAACAAAGAAGGCAAGATTCTGAGGTCGGGTGAATTTCGGAGACTCTGCCTCCCGTCGCCTTGAAGATCTGGAATCCGTAGAACATAGGGGCGGTGCAGGGGCCTGTTTTAACTTCATTAAAGACCCTCCTACCTCGACCCCAGAACCATGCCCCGCTCTGCGTGCGTGTTTCTGTGCCACACTGTACGTCTGTGGGAAATCCTTGGCGGTGGAGACAGCGTTTTGCCGGGAACAAGGGACTAGGACAGACGACTCCGCAGGGTAGGACCCAGGTATCGAGCCCTGGCAGGATAATAAGGTTCTGAACACTCAGGGAGCGAGGAGAGCACCCTCGTGCGGAGCTCTGCTGGGGGGCCTCTTCTCCCCGAGGCTGGCCGGCCCGTGGGATGAAGCTGAGCCTTCACAGAACATGATCAGAACAAATTTGGGGTTAGGGGCAGTGAGCCTCAGGCGGGCACTTGGCTTCCCTGAACAGGCCTGGTTAGCGAGCATTATTCTCCACACGAAAAGCAGAAAGGAGTTTAGAAACCAGATGAAAGAGATCCTAGAGATCTCAGGGCGGCGCTTCGATGAGGCCCTGTCATCCCCGGACCGGCCAGTGGGCTGCCCCCACCCCCGGCCCCGCGACCCACTCCATGGAGCGGAGGGTTCAGAGACCAGCACGGGCACCCAGGGCACCCCGGCAGTTCACAGCCCTATAACCTGACTTCCCAAAACCCTCTCCCCCTAAAGTGAGTTGTGTACCCAGCGAGGCGGCAGGTGGTCGGGGTTGTACCGTCTTGTAGCTCCTCTGCCTACTTGTCACCCCACTGCCTGAGTCACCTGCGCGGGATCGGACGGCCTGGGACTGGCGGGCCGGCTGTCAGGAGCGGAGGGGCTTCTCCCCGCTGTGTCGCGGCTGGGGGTGGGGGCTGTAGGGCAGGTGTGGCCATCAACCTGGGTTTCCTGTAGCAGAAATATAAAACTGCACCCTTTGAGACTTGCACGGCGCCGAGGCGTGGGGTGCAGGTGCGCGCACAGGTTGGAGAGGTCCGTTTTACAGTCTTGAACGGCGTCTGTCCTGACTCTGTGCCCTTCTGGTCTCCTTGCAGTTCCTCAGCACTTTGTTTGCCCCCTTGAACTTTGTCATGGAGAAAGTGGAAAGCATCCTCCCATCCAGCCTGTGGCACCAGCTGACGCGGATCTAGGGAAGCCCGCCTGCCCTTTCACGCGCCTCGCCCAGTGGGCTGCCACCATCTCTTCGTGCCAACTCCTCGTGGACCGCAAGAAAGCATGACTTTGAAAAAGGGAAGCCATTCCGAGATTTTAAATTGTTCATGGACTGTCTGTTCCATATTAAAAGCTGTTTTTGTTGTACAAAATTCATTGATGTTCGGTTCTATTATATTTTGCCTTCAGAAAAGAAAAAAAAAATAAAAAATAAACTTTTGTGTATTGCAGCAACCAGCGTGTCTTCCTGTGTCTCCCAACCCTAAAAGTGTTGGTGTCCCAAATACACCTGTGGGTTTACATTTAATTTACCGAGGACCCAGATCCTCTGAAGGCCCCACGGTGGTTTGCTTTGCTCATGGAAGTCCTCCCAGCGGGCCCTTAGGACACCTCTAGCTGGTGACTTGGAAAGTGGACTGTCTTTGGCTTAAAAGTACCATTTTTTCAGCCCTGAACTGTTGGTTCTTATAGACCAAATACCCAGGAACAGCTTCCACAAAGGATAACAGGAGTCATGGAGGAAACAGCATGGTGCCATGACGGGCTGTTCCAGGTCAGAGGCTCTACCCATTGAATAGAACTCAGTCCTACAGCTCGGTTTTGCTTGATGAGAATTTGTGGCGAGAAGAAAAATTTGATGAGAACCTGCAGACCCAGCAGTCCGTGGGAGACCTCGCCACTCTTCAGCATTGCCGTTCTTAAAATGTTTTCTCATAGGGGTGCCTTTTTAAAAAAAAAAAAAAAAGTTTTCGTGTCCCTGATGCTTACACGTAAGTGTTCGTGGAGTTCTTTCGTGACCCGAACCCAGATGGCCATGTGTCCTGACGGCCTTCGGAAGCCTGCGATTCACACCTGCTGCACATCCGGCTTTACTTAAGCAAAAGAAGAAAAATAACGTCGGGTCCTCTATCTGAAATGAAAGGCTCCTCTATTTGAGACCTCGGCCCTGTGCTCAAACAAACGACTGTCCTTTACAGTTTGTTTCCCATTGTCTTTAGATTCCTGAAAGGTTCCCGGTGAGCGGTAAGGCAGGCAGTGGGTGGGGAAGGCGCCACCAGCGCACCTCCTCCCCCGCTGCACGCCCTGCTGGCTGCTGTCCCTCCTGCAAGAGCCACGTAAGTGGGCAGGTGACAGGTGACGTTAGGTGCACAGGAGCTTCTCCTGCTTCGGGCAAGTTTTCCCTCTCCGCTGCATCTGTGCAGAGCCCCGGAGGGGAGATGCGGCTGGATCCCGCTCTGAGGAAACTACCCTGGAAGAGGCGGACCTCCTATATCCACGCCCGCAGCGCGACTCTTGGGGGCAGTGACCGTGTCTGCCTCGTTGGCCTCTTTGCTTCTTCCCCTAACGGAAATCCTGACCTGCGGTGATGTTCAAATGACTTGTCCAGCGAGGTGATGCAATTCCTGACAGACGCGAATAAAACTTCATGCACAGTCAGAGGAGAGGGGTTGGTGCCAACCGAGAAGGCCCAAGGGAGGCTTGGAACTGTAAATTCGTGCTGGAGGAGCATGTAGTGATTATCTACTATAATTATTTGATTCAACAGAGGAGAAAACCAAAGTCCCAGAGAGATCGTGACCTGCGTTGGGACTCCCGATTGCAGGGAGCTTAAGTGAACGTTTCCAGAGCCCGGGGGCTGGAGCAAGTGGAAGTGGCCCAGGGCGAGTCGTTAGAAACCTCGGTTGCAGGGGACGCAGCAAAGAAATGAAACACGAGGGATTAGAAGCACCTCGTGAATTTATAATTAGGACTTTGAAGGGGTTTCTTGGAGAGGGGAGGCAAGAGTCAGACTTCGAGGGGGCAAGGGAGTGAATGGAGAGGGAAAGGTGAGGGAAAGGTGGGGAAAAGATGGGGAAGATGGGTCCACCGTCCGTCCGCGAGTGGAGCTAATCACGGGAGGGGGCAGGGAGGCTTCTCCAAACTTGCTGCCACCTTAATAGACCTTTTCCCTTACAACCCAGGGTTGCTCCTCAAACAGGCTGTGACCCCAGTTGCTCTTTCCTCCACATCTCTGCTCAATTCCTCTGCTCAACTCGTGGGAGCAAAGGCGTGACTCACTCTTGCCCTTCTGGTCTCCCTGGGCCTGGACACTGGGGAGGGGGGGACCTGCTGTCCTTTCAGCTCCCGCCTTGTGCTGCTGCCCCTGAAGACAAGCCTCCGGCCCTTGTTAGGGCTTCCACGCAAGTGTACGGAGAGGCGGAGCCGGAGCAGCCCCTCGGGGACAGCGAGTTAAGATGATAGTTTTTTTATGTGGTTCTTACACATTTTGGCTCAAGGTCCACGGTTCCTGCCTTCTTGTTGCGATGGTGACTGGAATCCAAGTTGCGTTCCTGCTTTCTGCTCTTATTTCTAGGTGAGGGGACATCAAAACCCATTCTGATGGGCTTTCCTCGGTGAAGATCGTTCCTCCCAGCAGAACAAGAAGAAGGAAGAAGTCCTTTAGCGTCAACTTGTGTCTCCTGGGATTACAAATGCAAACCTTCCAAGTTAAATACTAGCAAAATGAATCCCGCAAGGTACATAGGAAGAAATAGAACGTGACCAAACGGGACTGGTCTGGAGGGTGGTTTTGTTTTTTAACTTATCAGTGCTCAGTATCAATGTCATTCTGCCTTTATAAAAAGAATTGGGGAGCTTCCCATATTTTTATATGGCCCAGAATAACTAAGCGTTGACATTACTTGCTTTTCAAAAATTAGATAAAACTCAGATGTGCAACATCTGAGTTTTGTTAACGATAGATCTTTGTTAATGACGGTAGAGCTTTGATCAACTTTTTACTATCTGCAGTGGTGATTGCTCTGTGCAGATATTCCACTTCTTATGTTTAGTTGATAATTTTTCTAGGAAATTACCATTTTCTCTAGGCACTCAAGTGTGTTACCACAGGGTAATACACACACACACACGCATATATATCTAAATTAATTATATATCATCTATTTACTACCCTTTGTATCCGTGGTTCTCTTTATTTCTCATTTCATGTATTTTCCTCTCCTTTCCCCCGCTTGAATCAGCCTCACAAAATTTAGGTAATTTACTCTTTCAAAGAACCAAGTTTTAGACTTGCTGATACATTCAACCATACTTCTCACCTTGTATTTTCATATTTTAAGCTTTTTATCTTTATTTGCTCTTCTGGATTTCCCTTGTTTAGAAGAATTATAGTTTTTCTAATTTCTTTCGACAAACATTTGGCTTATTATTTTAAGAAAGAGGTATTTAAATCTATAAATTTCCCTCTAAGTGTAGCTTTCTTGTCCCTTACATTTTGCTGTGATGTGTTCTTTGTTCTTTCCTAGAAATTTCTGCTTTGGTTCCTGCTTGTCCAGGAATGATCACAGTTGGGTATTCCCTAATAATTGGGTTTCCTTCATGGCCTTCCATGAATTTATTTTTAAGGTCACTCTGCAATATCTAACGGACACAGCAAAGGTAGTCCACCGTGTGCCCCCGAATCCAGTAAACCCTAACACCTTACACCCATGGGCTACTGAGTAAACTTTTGATCTTTCTTTCCATTATTATTATTTTTTTAAATCATATCCATCTTCAATATGACACTCCAGGGGCTCCATCAGCATGCTTAAGACACATCTCTGCTCCTTGCGCTCTTTGGTACTGCTCTGCTGCTTGCCCTGTGACCACGCACTTCACCAGGCGGCCACGGATCTGTGTGCTGAGTCCCTGACACCTTGGACTGTCGAAGGGGAGGGGGCTGGAGCGAGTTAGTCACGCTGCTCTGGCTTGCGAGGGTCAGGATGCTTAGGCTGGCCAGAGAGGAGCTGGCCCTGACGACAGGGCCCAGCAGGAATGCTCTGGGGCGCTGCAGAGCTTTGGGGACACACCTCAGCGAGCGCCCGTGTCTCTCCCCCGCCCCCCGAGTGTATCTCTGATCTCTGGCAGGTGCAAAGAGGGCAGACACGAAGCAGGCTCCCCCTCTTTCTGCAGCCTGTATCCAGCCCAGGGCCATGGGACGACCCCTCGGGTCCTCAGCCTTGGAGCTTGCGTGGGACCAGCCTTTGGAAGAAAACCTTCAGATGGGAAAACCCCAACTGGCCCTCATGTGAAGGCCAGCCGACCTCAGGTGGTGCGTGCTTTTCCAGGGACGGGCACAGGTGACAAGCGGAGAGCATGTGCAGTGAGCATAATTAACGGAAAAAGAAACCCCACCCAATGTTTGCAACCGCCTTCCTTCTGCTCGGAGCCCCCACGGCCCAAAAACTTCATTCCCCGGCTGTGTCCTGGTGCCTCCAGCTGTGGCATCAGCTAAGGCTGCCGGCCCCGAAGTCTGGGGGCCCCTGAGCCGCAGGGCCTGAGCCCCAGCCCCGCCGGCCCGCCTGTGTCTCCCTGCTGCGCCTTCGGCTCTGGGCCCCCTGGTCACCAGGCGGCGTCACCCAGCAGCTCCCGCAGGTGGCTTCTCTGGTTGCTTTCGGGGAAAGGAACCGGAAATCTGCACTCCTGCTTGAAACAATAAAAAGGGAGAATGTGGGGAGAAGATGGGAGTTACCACTGCAGTGATACCCAGCCCCTCAGATCAAGGATGACCTCCCCCACCTCTGGCCCCGTGCTCATTCCTCCCATGGCTGATGTTTCCCGAAGACCTGCTGTGTGCCAGGTGTGTGGCCACATTCGCCCAAGCACCCCGGAATTGCACCTGGAATTGCACCCCTGGACTGCACCCCCGGAATTGCACTGGAACTGCAGCGTGGGTCCCACTGGTGGTCTGTCCTGCCCGCCGCGCCAGGAGGAAGCCGCTTCCGCACTGTGGCCCTCGCCTCCTGGCCTGTTACCTAGCGCTGCCTGGAGCCACCAACGCTCTAGAACCCACGGGCTGCGAAGGTCGCCAGGACGGGCGAGGGGACCCGACCCTGTGCAGGAGAAGGCAGTGCTGGAGCGCACGCGGGCGTCACTTCCCTGAAGTCCGGGGAGAAAAGGAGTAAAATGAAATACAACGTGTTCATTCCATGGTCGGGACCGCAGCTTGATGGGAGCTTCCGGGGACCGGTGCCGCTTTGCACGTCACGGGGCACCTGGTCCCTGGCGATCCCGCGGTGCGCAGGTGAGCGGTGTCCGCGCTCGAGGGCACCGGCCTGTGGCACCTGCTGCCGCACGGGGCCTCCGAGCCGCCTGCCCCCCACCCCCTCCACGGCCCCGTGGCCCGGCCACCCAAGAACAGCCCAGCGGTGACCCTCGGGAACTAGCACCCCCGGGGCCACCGGGTGGGGGGGGTCACCAGCCCTAAGGCCTCTGGGCCTTGTAACTAACAAAGTATATTTTGCTTTTCTTCCCCAGCTGGTGACAACTAGGACGGTCCATCTGCGGCTAGGATGGGACGTGGGAGCCAGAGAAGCCCTGCTCCCGTGGTCCCGCCGCACACTCTGTAGGGATGAGGTTTGCTCGCCTCCTGCTTTTACTTTTAAAAAGCAGTTCCCCGGTTGCAGGGTCAGGTCAGGCACCTCCCGTGGTGCCCCCAGTGGCTCACAGGCCGCTGCAGGTGGCGGCCACCGCTGGGGCTCCCAGTCGCCGGCCGGGCCGGGTCAGGGCGGTGGGGCTCCTGTGTCCCCAAGGCCTCTTCCCGGCGGTCCCTGTCCTCCGGGAGCTGTGCCCGCGGTGAGCAGGGTCAGCCTGGAGAGGCGCAGAGCATTTTTCTTTAGAGTTTTCTGGACAGTTTGGAACATGAGTGGCCACACTGGCTACGGGAGGTAGGAGACGAGGGTGTCCGAATCCGTCCAGACCGTTGACCAAAAGCCGCAACAGCTTTCCTCCCGCGGCCAGCGGATCCGAAGGAGCTTCCACCCCTCGGCCCGGGGTCCTGCCTCCTGCGGCCAGGCGCTCTTAGGCGGCCCCTGTGACGTCATGGCACACAGCTGGAGAGGTGGCCCAGGACAGAGTCCTTTTAGTCCCTTCACCGCAACCGTTTGTTCCAGTTCAGGGCCCAGGCCCGGGGGCCTGATGAGCCTCCATCTCCCTCCTTTGCTTCATTCGTTCTTGCAGTCCGAGGCCTGCACCGAGTTCCGCAGCGCGTGCGTCCCGGTGGCCGGCAAGGGCCACAGTCCTCGGGGGGACAGGCTCGCGCGCACCTGGTGCCAGGTAACACCGCAGCTCTCTCCTCCCGTGGGGCTTTCCCAAGTGGCAAACAGACCCGGCTGGACGGCCACACTGTCCTGCCAGGCTCGTGAGATTGTCCCCGCGGGACCCAAAGGCTCTCCAAAGGTGAGCAGGTCCAGAGCCACTTCTCCCACCCAACTCGCCAGTGCCGATGCCCCGCACGCCTTCCCTCCACCGTCCCCGTCACTGCCAGCACGGTGACGAGCGCCAGGCACCTCTCTTCAAGATAACGGGGCTCTTCAGAGGAAACGTGATGCCAGGGGGCCGGGCCGAGAGCCTCTGGAGCCGCCGCCGTCTCCCCCAGCTGCGAAGAGGAGGGCCCGAGACGCTTCCGAAATGAGGATCAGATTGTGTCCAAAATACATCTCAGCCTCTTGGGGCTGCCCGAGGCCATAAAAGGAGCCGGTCGAGAGCTAGTTATCAGAAAGGTTCTTGAGGGTGAAGAGAACCTACGAGGCTCTTCGATTAGCCGAGCGGTGGTGGCTCAGCCCTGATGGGCCCACAGCTGTCACCAGAAAGGGTATCGGCGTTTGGCACCGGGATTGCCATTTCCTATGCAAGGACGGCAGAGCCCCCCCTCCTCTGTACTCCTCTCCTTCGGGTATCTTTGCCCATATTTGCACATTTGTCTTGGTTTCTGGACAATGTTAGAATCTAAAAATAGCCAAAGTATAGGCAAGTCGGTATTTTAATCATCTACTTAAATCAAAGTGTCAAATGAGATTGCCCAACAATCGCGGGTCACTTTAGCCAAAGACATGTCTTAAAAGGATCATTCAGGTAATCCACCTGCTTTTCCTACATGATCCAAGTAAGAACAGTGAATGTGAGTCATGACAGCTGCCCCAGGCCCTAATTTCTCTGTCTTGCTCCACTGCAGTTATATCTACTGACAGCCTGAGACTCAAGGGGCCGGATAGCATCCACAGCAGGACTCATATTTGAATTTCAGCAAGAAATGTTCTCCACGTGTAGATTTTTCAGGACTTAAATGTATACTTGCCTTAGAAAATATCTCTAGATTCTTTTAGTTTGGGAAGGTCTCAGCAGATACTTAAAAAGCACCTTGGACTTTCAGAAATTAGGAGCTCTACGGATCCCAATTTTCTGCTGCAGGAAGGACTGGAACAAGCTTTGAGATATTTGTTTCTATTTTATGCCTCCAGGAGGTTTCTTCATCTCTCCTGTGACATATCTGAATCCTGATTTGATTTTCCCCGTCATGTATAGGAAGCTTTAAAAAACAAACAAACAAACAAAAACTCTCCCACTGTTGATGCCATTGACGGCGCTCATAACTTCTCTATCAAATGATTAACTTATTTATCTTTGTGTTCCCAATGTTTAGTGTATTGTTTGCATTGGTTGTGGGCAGCAAATGCTGAGCAAAGGAAGGAGGAAGGACTGGGTAGAGAGAGAGGTGACTAGGGTCCTCGGAGTGTTTTCCTCTCAGGCTGCATCATGTGAGAACTTAGGCTCTCAGAGCTCATGGCTTGGATACTGGCCCTCTGGGTACAATGTAGTTTGGTGGTCAGAATCGAACTTTGTCTTTGAGTGTGTTCAGAGCCCATTTACGGTAGTCGCCTGAAAACTCTCTGCATATGTGAGAGGTCAAGTTCAAGAAAGGTGTGAGGAGGGCAGCCCTGGTGGCCCAGCGGTTTGGCGCTGCCTTCGGCCTGGGGTGTGATCCTGGAGACTCGGGATCGAGTCCCATGTCAGGCTCCCTGCATGCACCTGCTTCTCTCCCTCTCCCTCTCCCTCTGCCTGTCTCTCTCTCTCTCTGTCATGAATAAATAAATAAAATATTAAAAAAAAAAAAAAAGAAAGAGAGGTGTGAGGCTGGGACTCCTGAGAAATCCCAGATCTTCTCCTTGTTCCTATATCCTACTTAATTAAGTCAGTGTCATAGCCCGCATCCTACTGTAGACCACAGACATCTGGAACCAGAGGACATATAGTCCAGAAGGCTAACAATGAACTATCAAAAAAGAAGTTAAGAAAATAACCCCATTTACCAAAAATAATAAAATATTTAAGAATAAACTTAACCAAGGAGATTAAAGACTTAGTATTTCAAAACATAAAACGTTGACGAAAAGAATTAAAGAAGATGCAAACAAATGGAAAGACATCTCATGTTCATAAATTGGAAGATTTAATAACATTAAAATGTTCATACTACCCAAAATGACCTATAAGTTTAGTGCAATCCCTATCAAAATACCAGCGGCATTTTTTTTTTTTTTTTTTTTTTTTTACAGAAATAGAAAAAGCAATCCTAAAAGAATCCAAATACCAAATACACTCTTGAGAAAGAAGAATAAAGCTGGAAGCATCACACTTCCTGGTATAAAAATATATTACAAAGTCACAATAAGACAGCATGGTACTGGGGCACCTGGGTGGCTCAGTTAAGCGTCTGCCGGTGGCTCAGGTCATGATCTCAGGGTCCTGGGATTGAGGCCCTCATGAGGCTTCGTGCTCAGCGGGGAGTCTGCTTCTCCCTCTCCCTCTGCCCCTCCCTGCCGCTTGTATGCACTCACGCTGTCTCTGAGAAATAAATAAATAAAATATTTTTTAAAAACATAAAAAGACAGCATAAAGACCTATATTCAATTAAACTGAATCAACCCGTGCATACACAGTCAACTGAAACTCTCGTGGGTGCCAGGAATACACAGTGGGAAGAAGGAGAGTCTCTTCAATGAGTGGGACTGAGAAAACTGGAGATACACAGACAAATGAATAAAATTGCATCCTCGTCTTAGACTGTACACAATGACCAACTCAAGATGGATCAAAGACTTAAAAGTAGGACTTGAAACTGCAAGACTCCTAGAAGACAACACAGAGGGAAAGCTTCATGACATCGGTCTTAGCAATGACCTCTTGGATATGACACCAAAACCAAAAGCAACAGATGCAAATATAGACAAGTGGGATGATATCCAACTGAAAAGCTTCTGGTCTGTACAGGAAACCGTCAACAAAGTGAACAGACAACCTGCAGAATGACGGAAAATTCTTGCAAACCATATAACCGATAAGGGTTTAATATCCAAAATCTATAAAGAACTCATGCAAGTCAATAGCAAAAGAACAAATAACTTGATTTAAAAATGAGCAAAAGGGGGATCCCTGGGGGGCTCATCGGTTTGGCGCCTGCCTTTGGCCCAGGGCGCGATCCTGGAGTCCCGGGATCGAGTCCCATGTCCGGCTCCTGCCATGGAGACTGCTTCTCCTTCCTCCTGTGTCTCTGCCTCTCTCTTTCTCTCTCTCTCTCATAAATCAATCAATCAATCAATCAATCAATCTTAAAAAAAAAATGAGCAAAGGGGGCAGCCCGGGTGGCTCAGGGGTTTAGCGCCGCCTTCAGCCCAGGGCCTGATCCTGGAGACCCGGGATCGAGTCCCACATCAGGCTCCCTGCATGGAGCCTGCTTCTCCCTCTGCCTGTGTCTCTGCCTCTCTCTCTTCCTCTCTGTGTATTCTCATGAATAAATAAATAAAATCTTTTTAAAAAATAAAAATGAGCAAAGGGTTTAAACAGACATTTCTCTGAAGAAGACAGATGGCCAATGAGTATATGAGAAGGTGTTCAGTATCATCAGGGAAATGCAATTCAAAATCAATGAGACAAAAACAAAATAATAAAATAAAAACCCCAGAGAAATATTCTGTTAGGTTAGCTATTATCAAAAAAACCCCAAAAGATAAATAGTGTCAGTAAGGTGTAGAGAAATCAGAAAATCGTACAGTGTTAGTGGGAATGCAAACCGGAACAGCTGCTGTGGAGAACAGCATGGAGGCTCCTCAAAAAGTCAAAAATAGAACTACCATAGGTAGTAAATACCCAGGAATTGGGTAGTAAATACCCAGGAATTCCACGGCCGGGTATTTATTCAAAAGAATTAAAATCAGGATCTTGAAGAGGTGTCTGCACTCCTAGGTTCGCTGTTGCATTTTCACGAAGGCCTAGAGGTGGAGACAACCTCAACGTCTATCAACAGACGAACGGATAAGGAAATTGTGGTCTACGTATATAATGAACTTCTATTTAGCCTGAAATAGGAAAGGAATCTTGGCTTATGTGACAACGTGGGTGAGCCCTGGGGACATTATTCCAGGCGAAGTAAGCTGGTCAGAGCAGATGCCTTTATATGAGGATCCAGAGTAGCCTAACTCAGAGAAGCAGAGAGTAGAATGGTGGTTGTCAGGGGATAGGGAGAGGGGGAAATGGGGAGTTGCTGTTTTTTGTTTTGTTTTTAGTTTTTATTCATTTATTTGAAAGAGCAAATGAGAGAGAGAGCGAGCGAGCATGAGCAGGGGAGGGGCAGAGGGAGAAGCAGACTCCCCGCTGAGCAGAGAGCCCCATGCCGGGCTCCATCCCAGGACCCTGAGATCATGACCTGCCCGGAAGGCAGATGCTCCACTGACTGAGCCACCCAGGTGCCCCCCCCCCCCACAAATTGCTGTTTTTAAAAGGGTATAAAGTTTCGGTTATGCAAGATGAAGACACTCCAGAGATCTGCTCTACAACACAGCCCTTACAGTTAGCAATACTGTCCTGCGCACCCAAAAATTTGTCAAGAGAGTAAATTTCATGTTATCTTTTCTTACCACAGTAACAAAAAAAAGCGTCCCGAAGGATTTGTGGAATGCCTCCTCCTTCCTTCTCCTGTTCTTACCCCGACGGAGAAGTGTGAGTAGCCTTCGTAGAACAAAAAAGGAAGCTGTTCCCTTAGAACTGGGCTTCTTGACCTCGTCGCTGTTGACGTTGCAGGCCAGATAATTGTGGTGAGGGACGGTCCTGCGCATCATAAAATATTTAGCAACATCCCCAGCCTCTACCCACCGGATGCCAGTAGCAACCCCCATCCCACAGTTATGACAACCCAAACTGTGTCCAGAAATTGTCAAATGTCCTCCGGGCGTCCAAACCCCTCCTGATTGCGAAGGAGAAGGACTGCCTCGGGAAGCGCCCCAGCACGCTAGAGCTTTGGCACCCAACGTGGCCACGGGGGCGGGGGGGAGGGGGGGTCAGATGTGGAGCTTGGCGGTGGTGGGACCCGGAAAGCCACCTTTCTCAGGAGCGCAGCATGGCCCTGAGAGCGTGAACGTGCCCCCTGGCTTCCAGCGCCCCGGTTGGCAAAGACCCCCCAAAAGCACAGCTTGTTTTCAGTCTACTTAGTTTTCCATCCCCAACGACATTACAGGGGAAAAGCATCCTGCATTCGTTCCCTGGGCTGGTAACAAATTACCACCAACCGGGTGGCTTAAAACAATAGAAATATCTTTTTTCTGGTTCTGGAGGCCGAAGTCTGCAATCGAGGTGTCAGGGGGGCTGTGCGCCCCCTCGGGGGTCTCGGGAGAGTCCTTGCATGCCTTTTATCATTCCTGGGAAAAGTGGCTCTGGGTGTACGTTGGCCTGGGGCTGCTGCACCCCAATCTGTGTCTCCGCCTCCACCTGGCTTGTCCTCTGTGTGTCTGGGTGTCTCTTGCAAGGACGCTAGTCATCGGGCTTAGGGCCGCTCGGACAGGCCGGGGTGCCCTCGTGCGACAGCCTTAACATCACTGCAGCTGCAAAGCGCCTACAGGTTCCGCGATGTGGACAGACTTTGTTGGGGGCCCCCATTCAACCCATTACATACCCTAAAGCAATGCTCCCTTTTTTTAAACTCAGAGACTGATCTTTCTATGGTTTATGGTTTTTAAGCCCGTGAAACAAAAAAGTGCAGAGAAGTGGGGAGTGCCACCTGTCGTCTGTCTGTCCGAAGGCCCTTTCCTGAGACTTGGCTGCTGACCGGGGCCGCGTCCGCCTCCGACACCTCAGTGTGTATCTCCTGCCGACGGGACGTGCCTCTACTTAACCGCGGCGTCCTCCCCAAACCGGAGAACCCAGCAGTCCCCGGCCCTCCCCAGCGGCCGCGCTCGCGCGTGTGTTCCTGGCCCAACGATCCACCGCAGCACAGTCGCGCAGCGCCGCTGCCCCCTCAGTTTTCCTCCGTGTGAAGCAGCTGCTCAGACTCCCCTGAGCGTCAAAGCCCCGACGGGCCGCAGCCTGAGGGCCGGCCTCGTGGGCTTCCCCGGGGGCCCGATGGCTCAGGACAGCTCCCCGGTCACGCATGGGCTTCCCCATCACTCGGGCGACCTGTGCCCTCCGGGTGCACAATCGCTGGTCACGAAGGTGTGACCCTGTCCCCTCCCCCGTCCCCCTAATGAGTAGGAGGGCAGGACTCTGACACCAACTTGCCGCCTTCCATTGACTTGCAATTCATTCCTGGTTTATCTGTATCTGAAGGACCCACGACCTGGTGTCACCAGGAGGAGGGAGCCCAGCAGGACCACTAGCTACACTGGCGGCCGAGGGGTGGCCCCGGGGCTGTGTCCTTTAGACGTGTCCCCGTCCCTCCGTGCTCCCTTCCTCGCCCCCTGACCCGCCAGGCCTTCTACGCTTGCCTCTGCGCCCTCGGGGGCTCCGGGCTCCTCGGGGGGATCACGCAGGCCTTGGAGAAGGAGGGTGCATGTGCTGGGCATCCTGCAGACTCGGGGCGACCGGCGGGCGCGGCCCTGTCCCCCGCGCTGCCACCCGCCGCTGCCCTGCCGCCGAGCCTCCCCGGAGCTGGCCTCTGCTGGAGGGGGGCACTAGCTGGGGGGGGGCAGGCCTGGGGATGGCCACCTGCCGCGGGGGGACACTGGGGAGACATGGGAGGAGACACAGGGCGGGGGCATGTGGGGGGGGAGAGAGATATGGGGGGGGAGACACGGAGGGGAGAGACACGGGCCAGGAGAGACCTGGGGGGAGAGACCTGGGTGGGGGAAAGAGACACGGGGGGAGAGAGAGATGTGGATCGGAGAGACGGGGGGGGGCAGAGACCCGGGAGGGGCAGACACCCGGCGGAGGGAGAGAGACATGGGGGGGAGAGAGACCTGGCGGTGGGGGGAGAGACCTGGTGGGGAGAGAGATGGGGGGGAGACACGGACTGGGAGAGACCTGGGGGGGGGAAGACCGGGGTGGGGGGGAGAGAGACATGGGGGGAGAGAGACATGGATGGGAGAGACATGGGGGCGCAGAGAGACCCGGGGGGGCAGAGACGGGGCGGGGAGAGAGATACGGGGTGGGGGAGACACGAGGCGGGGGAGACATCCCTGGGAGCTGCAACCCGCCTGGACACCTGCCCGCCGCCACCCGCCCCGTGCCAGGGTCAGTCTCTGGGTGGCGCCGCCGGCCGGGCCGGGGATCAGCAGGTGAGGAGCGAGCGGGCGAGGGAAGGCGAGGCCAGGCGACTAGGCAGGTGAGGCCACGGCCCGGAGGGGAAGCGGACGGAGAGCTTGGTGGCCTCCGGCATCTAGAAGGACGTCGGTCCGTTGAAAGCCTCGCCGCCTTTGCTGCCCGCGCGGCGATTCCACCGGGTTTCTGGCTTCCTGGAACCCGCTGCCCCTTTTGGTGCTGTTTCCAGTGCATTTCCACTTGTTGCCCTCAGAAGAGCCTCTCGAACATTCTCGATGGTCGCGTCGCCGTGCTTCTGTCCAGGGGAGGCTGTCCTCGTGCGTCCTGGGACAAGGACACACGCCTCTCGCCTCCCGGAGGCGCCTGCAGAACTCTCTAGAAGCAGCTCCCCCTCGGCCGGGCACACGAGGGCGGGGCCCTTGCCCACCGCCGCTCACACCCACAGGCCCGGCCCTGCCCCTGCCTCCCCGTCCCACCCCCTGTCCCTCCGAAACATAATGAAAACAGCATGTGAAAAAAAAAGCTCCATGTCCCAGAGCTTAGGGGCCACTTCTCAGTGCTAATCGCATTGTGCCCTGGCTTTGACCCCCGTCCCGAAGCCTCATCCCCCAAATCTGGAGGCCTCACCTCCCTTCCTGAGGCAGCCTGGGCTCCAGGCCCTTCCTTACCTGCTCCCAGGCAGCCTGTGTCGGGTTCGTGTCCCGCCCACGGGCCGGCCGCCTGCCCCCGGCTGCCCCCGCCTGCCCCCGCCTGCCCCCAGCTGTCCCCCGGCTGCCCCCAGCGCCCTGCCCTCGCCCTCCCTGGGCCCTTCTCCCTCCAGCCAGGTCCCACAGCCCATTTAAAAATGCGTTTCATTAACGGTGCATTAACTCCCAGGCTCGGGTGTCTCCCCCTTGGGCCCAGCCCCGCTTCGAGCCGCACTCGCTCACCTGCTCCCTCTCCCCAGGACACCACCGCACCCGTTTTTCCTCTCTCTCTGCTGCCTCCTGTCGGTGTCCTCGTCGTGGATTTCAACGCGTGGCGCAATACGTCCACAGAAGCCAGTGCCGCTCCAGCCTTCCCTCTCCCCGAGGCCACCGTTCACCATCTCCCCACCCTCTTCTTGACAGAGTTTATGCCCAACACGGTCCCACATTCCCTCTCCAACCCCCAGATGCGGTCCCCACACGTCCTACTTTTTCAAAGGAAAACGACGACTGCCCGTCCCCTAATCCCAATCTGCCCACACGGCCCCGGGAAGCCTCCTCTTGTGACCTTCATGACTCTCCTTCCCCGGCTTCTCCTTGGGCTCTCTGACCCGATTTCCTTTGTCGCTCTCTAAATGCGGGCCTCTCCCGAGGTTCTCCTCTTGGTCCCGGGAGGCCTTCTTGCTTTGCTTCCCTCCCGGCGGCCTGTCATTCTCCCCCTCAGCCTCAGCCTCACCCACACGCCGGTCGCTCCCCCGCCCACGCTGACTCCCCCAACTCCTCTGAGCGTGGCCTACCTTTCCCACCGCGAGTGGGACACCTCACTTCACACTTGGCCTGTCTCCAACTGAACTCGGAGTCTTCACCCTAAAAGTCACCCGTCTTGTGCACATGACCCTACCGACCAGCCACGTACGTAGGAACCTTAGAGGGTGACGCCCCGGGTCATCAGCAGCTCATGCTCCCGGCGGCCGCGCGGCTGGTGTCCGGTCTGTGATTCGGGGCCTACTCCGTCCCCCAGCTCCACTGCCGCCGCCATCTTCCTGGTTCGCCCACCTCTAAACTCCTCGCTTTTCGCTTAAAAACAGAGATTTGATCATCCTGTCCCTGCCTCAGAGATAGCGCTGGTTGCTCATGGTGAGCAGGGAAAGGCCCAGGCTTCTTGGGAGGCCAAAGGCCTCCGTGGTATCCCCGGCGCCCTGCCCACCGCGCCGTTGGTGCCCCTCGCTCCGGCCGCGTGGGCCTCCCCGTTGTTCCTCGAACCCGTTTTTCTTTATCCCACGCCCCCACCTGCTATTCCTTCTGTCAGATATATCTCTTCACTCTCTGCCACCCCAAATGGTCCCGCGGGTCAACATTCAGGTCGACGGTCATCTTTTCCGTGAAGCCTCCTTTGATCCTCCCCGGACAGCAGTTGCTTCTCCTGTTTCTCCTTAGGGGGTAACTTCTGGCCCTAGTTACTTCTAGGGGTTTTACTTCTCCCCGAGGTCACACAGCTCGGGGAGTGGAAGAATGAGAGCATGGACCGGGGCTGGGTTACCCCCGAGCTCAGTGTCTTTGCTCTAGACCAGTTGTTCCCAATCTTCTCTGTGCCTTGAAATCACCTGGGGAGATGATTTCAAGACTATTGGTTTGCCCAGACATCGTGGCTGAGTCGGGATGGAGCGCAGCCAGGCGTCAGGGGGCGCGTTTCATTTCTCGAGCTGCCCGGGTAGTTCTAATAGGGAGCAAAGTCTGGGAAGCGCTGCCCTAGGCCCTTCAGCATCCAGCACACAGGTGCGTTTAAATATATGTTTGCCCTAAATATTTTCTCCGAATGCTTTTCTGCTCCACTGGACACTTTATCCCTAAATTCTAAGGTTGGCCAAAATTCAAATGCAAAAACAAGCAGAGAAAGAAATGAATTATCTGGCTAAAATCTCCAATTGAAACTTTCCAAATCAATATAAAGAAATTAGCACAGGCCAAAGTTGTGTGAACCGATTGATCTTCAATTGCCTTGCTCTGGGGAGAGACCCGGCCTCCTCCTGGGCACCCTCCCGCCCTTCTTCATTGTCATCACTCAGCTGCCACGCGTTGCCATGACTTGTCTCCACAGCCCGACCCCAAGGCAGAGCCTCCCTTCTTTGGAAGAGAAGTTGAGACGGGGCAGGGAAAGCATGTATAGAAGGTGTGGACCGTGGCAACGATCAGTTCACACTCCCTGAGTCGTCGTGTTGTCCCGTGGCAGGCTGTCACAGCCACGCACTGCTCCAGAAATTGCTGGAAAAAAAAAAAAATCTCACTGGGTCCGTCGCTCCCTATACTGCAATTACTATCCTTTTTGCATAATTTAAGGTTATTTTATTAGAGCCAAATTTATGGAAAAAAATTGAAAACTGTACTTTAAAATGTTTTGTCCTATTTAAGACTTATTTATGACTTTTAGTATTAGATTCTATCAATGAGGAAACGTCACCTGATAAAACTGTGCCGTGAATTTATGTGAACTTCCTGTCTAATTAGTAGGATGCGCGTTCTTATCGAATCCAGTTAGAGCTTCCGTTGTGCTGTGTATAAGAGGCCAACAGGAGACCTTCCAGCATCTATGAAGGCCGAACCCTCTTCTCCGACGTCTGTTGGATTCAGGTGTTGATTATTGCTAGCAATAATCTAGAACACATGAGAGATGTAGACGTCACTTATGCTCAAAGGTTGGGGCTAATTAGATCATTCATTCCCCGGACTCGATCTGGAGTCCTCCCGAGGAGGCCGCTGGGGCGCCCGGCGTGTAGCACAGAGCTCAGTGCCCTTTGAGCCTAGCGACTCGCAGAGGAGCGTCACTTTCTAAAGATGCCTAAAGCGAAGTCACAGGGTCTCAGCTAAGTGACCTGCTTGGGTGGTGATTGAGGAGACGTTGCAGGGCCTCAGGTGGTTGAAGGCCAAGTACCTGTGGGCCAGAGGGCGGGCAGGAGAGCCCGGTGGAGGCCCTGCTCTGACTCTCGGGCCTCAGCTGCTTCGATGATAAGATGAGAGAATCAGATCAGAAATGTATCCCAAGGCCACCCCATCCGTCCTCTGTAGGGATCTGGGGGTGTGTGAGAGTTCGCGGGGTGCGTGGCCATGCAGGCCTTCCGGCCACGAGGTGTGTGTTCACCTGGAAGCCGGGAAGCGCTGGCAAGAGGATCAGCCAGGGGCCCGCTAGGAAACAAGCAGCGTACCGCTGTGTTAACAGAGACTCTTTAATGGGGAGAGTTCGAGACCAGGTTCTAGAGACATAAAGGGGCCTCGGAGGTATTTCAGAGGCAGGAAGTTGGGGAAAGAGCAGCAGCCCGTAGGGGGTGGGGAACCGAGAGCAAAGGTTGGATCAGAAGTTAGAACCTTGGAGAAGAGGTCCCAGAGCTGGTACAGGGGTCCTGCAGGATGGTGCTGGTGCCTCTTAGAGCCACAGCGAGGATGGGGGCGGGGGAGGACCTGCACACGGGATGAGCTCCCGCTGCAGAAGGAACTCTTGCTGGACGGCCCTACCCCTCGCGGTGTCCCTGCAGTGCCTCCTTCTGGAAGAGCTGCCAAGGAGCAGCTGGCGAAACGGAACAGGGGTGTGCAGCCTGGGTGCAGCCTGGGTCCAGCCCCCAGCCCAGCCCAGAAGGGTGGGTTTGAGACCCAGAGACAGCAGTCTAATAACCAGTCCTGGAAGGAATGGAAACAGGGTCGACTACGAGCCGGGAAAATAATTTAGGCCAAATGGTAATAATATCTACTACGTCCAAGGGGCCACTTGGTATCGTTTTGCCCACTCACTCATGAGTCCTTACTGTGGCCTTAGGCGGTGAGTTCCATGACTCACCTAGGCTAAGTACCCCACCACCACCACCACCGTGCTGGCCCAGCACGCGGGGTGGACAGGGTCTGCCCACAGGGCTGTCCAATGGCGAAGCCCTGCCCTTCCCACGATGCACAGTGTTTGCTGAAAATGTGCTTGTGCATCCAGCCAGCCGTGAGCAGCTTGACTAGGAAGGTGCAGATAGACTTGGAAAGGTGGTTCGGGCTAATTTATGGAGGGGCAAGGGGTCTGGGCCTTTTAGGTAATGGGAACCAGTGAAAATTTTGGGATATGGCAGTGAAATGGAGGGTTGTTTGGAGCAAGCAAGATGATTTATAGAGAGAGGCATCTGGGCCAGCGGGGCTCAGTGTGAATTATAGTCATTTAGAAGTGAGGTGAGCAGGGCCTCGGTCTAGGTGGTGACAATGAGAAAGAAAAGGAAGGATAGAATGAATGAGAATGGATAGACACAGATCTTGCCTGAGAAGCAGAACTTAGATAATTCTGAAGTTTTGGGATGTAGAAAACTAGCAGAATAATGACGCTGCCCTTTGAAGCAGGTCTGGGGATTCTGGAACGACTTCCCGCCACCTGGCCCGCTGCCCCACTTCCCAACAGACCGTGACAGCACAGGGCCCCCAGGCTCTGCTGTCTCATCCTGGATTATCATCAGCAAAGTTGAAAATTTAGAATTAAGAGGTAACTACTTAAGGCATAGTCAGGGAAAAAATTTGGAGATAAGGAACCCGTTACTGCTGTATATTTTACTTTTTTAAAAAAATATGGAATGCTTCACGAATTTGCACCTGATCCTCGTGCAGAGGCAGTGCCAATATGGTCTGTATTGTGCCAGTTTTAGTATCGTGATGCTGAGCACGCTGTGTATTTTACTTTGTCCAAATTAGTTAACAGTGTGGCTACGAGTTAATTGGGATAATGGATGTCAATGGTTCTCTAACTTGTTTTCATCATAATCACCAGGAGAAGTTTTAAATAATAGCTCATCTGGGCCCATCTTCAGAGTATCTGATTCAATTCATCTGGGACAGGACCTAATTTTATTATTTTTTTTGCAGAGAGCGGGGTCCTGGTGGGGGTGGGGCCAGCCGGGGGTGGGGGGTGGGGGGGTGGCGTGGTAGAGGGTGTGGCCGGGACCTAGTATTTAAAAACTTTTTTAAAATTAGCATCTCTGGTTATCTGTTCTAATGCCCTCTCACAGACATTCTCTACTGACCCCAAGGTGTCGCCAATGCAGACCCCAGGCCCAGGGTTGTCAGTGCAAGAGGACTCACCCAGGACTAGCTTACCCCCATAAGGGCGGTGATGAGCATCTTGTAAGATAAAGTGGCCAGAGAAAAGATCCCTGCTTACCAGTAGAGGCACAGCCTGGTAGGCATTTTAGATTTGCATGGCCTCAACCAAAAAAACACATTTAAAAAAATTTATTTATTGACGAGAGACAGAGAGAGGCAGAGACCCAGGCAGAGGGAGAAGCATGCTCCCTGTGGGGGGCTGGATGTGGGACTCGATGCCAGGACCCCGGGTCACGCCCTGGGCCCAAGGCAGATGCTCAACCACTGAGCTAAAAGAAGAGCAAGAACCTATTGCTCTCTTTTTAATTTTATGTGGCTCCTGCGGGGATCTCTGAGAGGGACGGACTCTGCATGGGACTGCAATTCTTAGAAGGGCGCCCGTTATATTTCAGCGGTCCCCATTCACCCACAGGCAGGTACGAAGGTCAGCACTTAGGGCAAAGGATAATCAAAATTACCCTTGAAATCTCCTTATAAACATAGGAAGGGGGTGGAGCTCTACTCCCCTTTCAACAGTTTTTTCTAGTATTAAAACAGATCCCTTCTCCTCTGAGCCCGTAGGAGATGGATTGTGTTTAAAAAGGACCATTTGTGCCTAAAAAGAGTATCTTTAATACAAACTTCACACCCAGAGGGCTGAGAGGCTCAAGTCAAGAGAGGCTGAGTGCAGAGGGCCCAGATTAGCTGTTGAGGCTGGCGTATCTGGGTGCCGTGACTAGAAGGTTCTGGAACGAAGACCCAAGTCCCTCTTGTGGGAGCAGACTCCTTTCCTTATGAGAGGAATCATTGGTGTGGCTGGGCTTAGCTATGTTAATGTAAAGGCACCAGACTCTCCTTGCCTAAGAAAAAGATGTCATAATTAAAAAAATTTTTTTTGGCTTATCAGTTTGCAAAAGGAGCTCTGGAGCCTTCTAGGGAATGAATTCAAGACCTCATGTTCTTCTTCCGGAGTTGAAATTAGGGAATCCTGTTTTTAAGAGGGTGGCACTAACAAGTCATCTGCTGGCATGAGAGGACTCCAAAGCCCCAGAGGGGAATGTCTCATGAGAGTATCTGCTGGTGATACAGGATGGGCAAAAAAAGGAAAGTTCCAGCACAACACATGGTGAGACTGAGGAACCTCCGGCCCCAGCTGCTAGGATGTGCGGTCACTCTTCGAGGGCAATGGCTGTGAGTGGAAATGAAGAGCCGGAAACTTGGAGCCCAAGCATGAACTTTGGGTTGTGCACAGATCTGGCCAAGCTAGGGTGTCCCCTGGTTTTTGAGCCAGAGTCCCTGTGACTCCACAGGATCTGTGTTTAGTGATGACACGATACTTGTAAAAGCCACGGAAGCAAGGATGCCTATAGGCCCAAGAGACTCTCCAGGAATGCAGGTGGAAGTACCGACCCAGCAGGGAGTCCCTGGGATTCTTGGATGAGTTGAGGAAGGATTCCCAAAAGAGCCCCTGGATTCCTGCTAATTAGGAATGACTAAGCGGTAAAGGGGGGGAACATGTAAAGCTGATAAAGATACGGGACAACGATTCTTTTTTTTTTTTTTTTTTTTGGGACGATTCTTAGTAATGTGTTAATATTTATGTGTTTCAAGAAAACCAGCTAATGATAGGGACCTAATGATAGGGATCATTAGACATTTGAAGTCTTTTTGATCATTTATAGGAAAAGTGATCAGAATGTGAATTTCTGATGCTTTCATGGGTGGATCATGTTATCTATATATGTACATATATATTATATATAGAAATATATAGAGAAATTGAAGACTTCTTGAGCTACATCATATTGAGGGAGCTACAGAAATTATTATAGAAAGTCAGAGTTTTGTTGACTTTAAGAAGTATTTAGAAAGAAATGAGTAATGGTCTTCTACCCTTATATTTTAATGTGCGTTACTTTCATCAGATTGATACTAAGAAGTCAATGTCATCTATTCGTGACTCTCAGGAACACATGTACAGTACTTTTCCAATTGTAATCAACTCACAAAACGTCCTTGGCAAAGGGCTGGCTCGCATACTCAGGCAGAGATTCAAAGTTAGATATTATTTTGACATGTACTGTGTACCAGGCTCAATGGGAGTGTTTTTGAGAATGTAAACTAGAAATTGCTTACAGAACAGTTGAATCTTCATTCTTTTATATTAAAAGAATACTAATTTATTGAATATTTGCTACCTGCCTGGTGCTCTATAATTGAACCAAGAGTGAGAAGTAAAAGGGGAGCTGGTGCAGGGAAAAGGGGGGAAGGAAGGAGAGCCTGCCTAAGGAAACAATCATAATCATCTTTGGCTGGTCTTATATTAGAATTGTAGCTTTACAGATTAATTGTAGTGAATGTTGACATTTTACCATATTAGGTCTTTCTACTGTAATCTCTCCAAAGTATCCTTTATTTTTATTACTAAGTTTTTAGGGATGCCTGGGTGACTCAACCATTGAGCATCTGCCTTTGTCTCAGGGCATGATCCTGGTCCTGGGATCGAGTCCCCCGTCGGGCTCCCTGCATGGAGCCTGCTTCTCTCTGCCTGTGTTTCTGCCTCTCTCTCTCTCTCATGAATAAATAAATAAAATCTTTTAAAAAAATAAAGTTTTTTAGATTTTTTTCTTATAATTCTGCACAGTCATTACTGTTTATACCCAGATATTTACATTACTATTATGAGCAATGTAGTCAATAAAGCAGCAAGCAAAAATGAGGAAAATTAAATCAGGATGCTGGAGACAGGGTGTGCCAGCTATGAATTTTGGAACTTAAAAAAAAAAAACCAAAACACTGAATATGAATTTTTGACATGGGTACAATCTCCATTACATTTTAGAGAAAAGGATGGAACTGACAAACACTACAAATTTTTTTTTTACTTGAGAAAGAAATTGGATCTTCTGAGTTTTACACTTTTTTTTTTTTTTGGTCTTTATATGCTTAAATAATGTTGATTATAATTTAAGCTAGGAAACTAGTCAGTTTCCCTACTTTTAGTCTAAGTCCTCCTGCATCCACACCTACAAATCTATCCTCTTTTTTGATTGAAGAGTTTTAAAATCATTTTTATCTCCTTACTAAAAAGGAAATTAAATATTTTTGTTTTAAAAATTATCCTTAAAATTGTGACATGTGTACCTAACAGTGCCTAAAGTTTATAATATTTCTGCCCTTCTTCCCAACAATATAAACAAGGTTAAAATGCTTAATTTTGGTCGCTTCCTTTTTATCTTGAAATCATTACCAACACTTCATGTTACCTTGTTCTGTCACCAGAAATGAGTAATTCCTAGTTATTTTTATATGTTCATTATTGCAAATTTCACTGCATGTGTATTAATTTATTTTCTCAACTTTTCCTCTTCATTTCTTTTGGAAAATATTTGTTTTGGAGTTGCGGTAGGTAGAATCTGTTCTTGGTAGATTTTGTTTGTCTGAAATGTCTTTATCTTACGCTTGTTCTTTGGTGATATTTCAGTTGGATATAAAGTTATGGATTTATTTTTTTCCCTCCAGAGTTTTGAAAATATGATTCCAGGGCCTTCTTGTTTCCATCATTGCTCTGGAAAAGTCTGCTTTTGGTATGATTTTCTCTTCTAGGTAATTTGTCTTTTCTCTTTGGTAGCTGTTGAAATCTTCATATTCTACTCTCTGTGCTTTTGCAACAATATATTTTTGTGTGGATTTATTTAATTTTGGAACTACTTAGAACTTGTGCTCCTTGACATTGAAGATTTATATCTTTCATCCATTCTGGAAATTGCTCATCTTTCTCAATTTCTCTCTTCTTTCTGGAATTCCTGTTATAAGACATATGATGGACCTACTAATTCTACTTTCCCTGTCCCTCAACTCCATTCATATTTCCCTTTAAAAAATATCTTGGGCAGAATTCTAGGTAATTTCCTTAGATCTATCTTCCATTTCACTAAATCTCTCTTTGGCTGTATCTACTTTTCTGTTTACCACATCCAATGAATTTTTTTAAAGCCACATTTAATCAGCATCATGATCAGACTATTATATTTATCAATTAACAGTATGTGAACAACAACCAAAAACTACATTAAAACTTTTTGTTGGAATGCTTTTCATTTTTCAGAGAAAAGTGAAACTAAGTACCTGTTTAGAAACTAAAACACCTGTCATATAATTAGTCACAAATACCACCTTATTTTTTTTTCTTTCTTGTAGCAGTTAGGCTCTGCCTCTATGGTTGGCTGAGTTCACAAACCTATTGGAACCCATAGCTTTTCGGTCACTTCTCTGGCTCTCCTCTTCTGCTAACTCTTTTCTCAGCAGTATGTAAAATCTCTGCCACTGCCATGATTACTGGCATTGCTTAGACACCCATAACCACCTTAGTTTTGTGGTTTGGCAAAGTACTGGCCTTCACCACCACAAGAACCAGAAGTTTCCTTTCTTCATGGGTTCAGAGTCTGAAGATTGTTGTAATTGCCAAAGCTATTGTAGCTTCTAACACCTCCAAAACTGCTTCTGTTATTACCAAATCAATTATTGCCATCATATTCACCACCACAAAACCCATAATAACAACCCTTGAAGTTTCTTCCATGACTAAAGTTGTCATTCCCTCTAAAGTGCCCACATTTAAAGAACTCCTGTGACCTAGATGAGACACTGGCTGTCCCTTGCTTTAGCAGGGCTCTCGTTTCTTCATAGTGATAGCTATTCACAGTAACAGTATCTGAATGACAGTCTTCTCCATGGTTATGGTCACCAAAGTTTACAAAAGCAAAACTCTCTTCTTGTCACTATCCTAGTCAGTAATGATTTCAGTCACCTCAGTCTTCCCCTATTACTCAAAATAACCCCTTATATGATGTTGCTCAGTGTCTTCTCTAATGCCACCAACAAAGGTCTTTTTCATAGGTAACTGTGAGCCTGTTCTTGAAACATCTCTTGAGACACCTCTTTGGTTCTATGACTCTTCCATCCATCTTGTGTGGCCTTGCATTCATGACTGCATATGCTTGTACCACAATGGCTTATGTGAGAAGCCCAAAGCTTCTAGATGCTTGGTGTTTAGATTTTTCCATTACCATACAACCTATGAGTGTTACTCATTCTCAGTCTGCCACTGGTAATTTCATTTTATTTTACAGATTTTATTTATTTATTCAGGAGAAACACAGAGAGAGAGGCAGAGATATAGGCAGAGGGAGAAACAAGCTCCCCAGGGGGAGCCTGATACAGGACTCCATCCCAGGACCCTAGGACCATGCCCTGACCCAAAGGTAGACACTCAACCACTGAGCCACCCAGGAATCCCTGCCACTGTTATTTTAAAGTTCAAATCTTTAATGAGGAGCTTTCATAGTTCTTTTTTTTAAAGCTTTTCTTTTTTTAAAAGATTTTATTTATTTATTCATGAGAGACACAGAGAGAGAGGCAGAGACACAGGCAGTGGGAGAAGCAGGCTCCATGCAGGGAGCCCGACGTGGGACTCGATCCTGGGTCTCCAGGATCATGAGCTGGGCCAAAGGTGGTGCTAAACCACTGAGCCACCTGGGTTGCCCATGCTTCCATAGTTCTTTGGTCTCCTTGAGAGACTCTGAATTATACACGCTGATGGCTGTAGGAAAGAATTCAACAATGCTTCCTCAGCTGTGGCCACAGGCAGAAAATCAGTTTTAGTATCAGTGGTTATATTTTTAATTACTGGATGTTGTCTTTAGTTCTTTTTCAAATACTTTTTAGCTTAATCTTTTTTCCTTGAATTACTATGTATCTTATTCATAATTATCATTCATTTTGCTTTTTAAAATCATTCCTAAACAGATTTGTTTTATAGTCTGTGTATAGTGATTTTATTATCTGATATTCTTGGGAATCTAAATGTATGGTTTTGTTTTTTTGCTATGGTTTTGTTTTCCCGCTGGCTTGTTTTGTGGTGTGTTTTGTAATTTCAAATTATCAACTCAGATTTGGTGAAGTTTTATATGTAAGAATCCTCTGTAGCCTGGTTGAAAATGTGACCCTCAAAGACATTTTGTTCTTGTATCTGCTAGTTACCTCAATCTGAACTAATTTTTTTTTTAGGCTAATTCATTGGTGGGGCAATTTCTGAAGTGTTTAGGTTCTGTTCATTCTAACATCAAACTAAACAAAGAGAGGCTGGTAGCTGTAAATGGCCAGAGCTATAAATTTATTTTAATTAATTTTTTCCTACCCTAATGATATTTCAGAGAAATATCAACTGGAAACTAGTTCCCAGTTGATTTCCTGTGCTCAGATTTTTTTCCTTTATTGCCCTCTGATAGCAATACATTCATGTGGGAAGAGATGGGATGCTGTATCCTGATTCTAACTCCTCACTTCAAGAAAGCCCAAACCCTGTTTCCTGCCCTGCCTTGGCCTTTAATTTAAAACTCAGTCTCCTAGGGGTACCTGAGTGGCTCAGTCAGTTAAGTGCCAAACTCTTTGTTTTGGCTCAGGTCATGATCTCCAGGTCATGAGATCGAGCCCTGCATCAAGCTCCGGGATCAGTGTGGAGTCTCTTTGAGACTGTCCCTCCCCCCCTTCCCCATTGTTCATATGTGTTCTCTCTCTCTCTCTCTAATTAACTAATTAATTAAAATAAAACCCAATCTTCTAGAGAGGCAAATTAATAAACCTCCACTGGGGCACCAAGGCTTGAGTTTTTAGCATTCTCTTCATTTTTGACCTTTGAAGCTTTCCTGTGTTTAAAGATGGGAATGGGGAGAGTTCACTTATATGTTTTAAAGGATGGTTATTTTACCTATGTTAAGTTTCTAAGCATTTGCATCAGAAGGCTTCTTTTGGGGACATTTGGTCTGCCATATTACCAGAAATAGAAGTCTCATTTATTTCATTTACTTTATCCATTGCTATTTCCCTGACACTGGGGAAAATATCTGGTTGATGGTAAATTATGCCAGATATTTTTGAATAAATAATTATTGAATTTAGGAAGAGACCTGAAAAACATTTATATGTATTAAAAGAAAAATTGTGAAAGGTAAATTCTTAACCCTCAGGTGCTTTGGTTAAAGGTGAGAATTTTAGGCCCAAGTCAAGGATGATGAAAGGAAAATGACATTTGGGGATGAGTTGTTTTATAATCATACATGGTTGTCAATATAATCTGTGTAGAGATCTTATTATGCTATGATTGTTATAAGGAAAAATGCTTACATGTCCAAGAAATAGGGAAATTGCTTTTGGACATCATCTCACTCTATTTATTGCTCCAAAAGAATGAATCACATTCTGTGTGGGATTATACTCCCTAGATTTTATTTATTTATTTTAAGGACCACCATCTCCATGATCTCACATTTCTCAGCAGCCTTCTCACAAATTAAAACCCATATTTGGAGACTTTTTTTCCTGCCATGAATAAACATGCATGTAAATCTATTCCATACACTTCTAGAATAATTGTGATAAATGTTCCACCCTCTCCCCTGGCCCATCATTTAAGATTCCTTTTAGACAAAGATTCTTTCTCACTCTCCTATATTCCTCAGATATTCATATAAGGTCTTGTCTTTGGTTCCCTCTATTCTGAAGAGACTTTTCTCTTTTGCTAATTTGGCCACCACCACCAAAAAAAAAAAAAAAAAAAAAAAAAATATCCCAACTACAAGTTTGGATTAAGTAAAGAGTTGATCTAAGATCAACTGAAAGTCAGAACCAGCAACATGTATTACTCCAGCCCTGCTGGATTGTTTCCACATTAGAAGGTTGAGGAAAGATCACCTTTTGTTTCTAGAGGCATTATCTAATAATCTAGGATTATACAAATCTCAGTTTGCTTTATGGAGAGAAAGACCACCTACACTTTATGTTAAGATGAAAATATTATTAATTAATATCATATTAGTATATGCACTTTGTACCTTTAAAAATATCTTAAAATACATTGTTACATTTATTACAATTCTGAAAATTTTTTTCTTGGGTATTGTTGCTAAGGAAATTTTAACTGTCTCTCTTCCTCAGTCTAAGAGGACAAGACTATGATGAAAATTATTTTTTAAAATTATTGACATGTTAATTCAACCTGAGTAATCAAGTATTAGGTAGAGGTTTGAGGAAAACTTAAATAAATCATGATATGTACAATGTTTGAGTTGGTCCATGATATTTTCAACCATCTTTAATGGTGGGTTGAATCTCCATATGATAAGGAAAGTATATTTCTTATGACCAGAAATCTCAGATTTTCTAGGAGGATTTATTTATTTATTTATTTTTAAAGATTTTTTTTATTATTCATAGAGACACACACACACACACAGAGGCAGAGACACAGGCAGAGGGAGAAGCAGGCAGAGAGCCTGACGTGGGACTCGATCCAGGGTCTCCAGGATCAGGCCCCGGGCTGCAGGCGGCGCTAAACCGCTGAGCCACTCGGGGTGCCCTCTAGGAGGATTTAGAAGCCATTTTATTTTAAATAAAAGTGCTTTATTAAATGTATAACTAAAAGTCACTTATATTCTGGTAGAGCTTTGTTAGATGTGTATCTACATATAATTTATTCTCCGGATTGCATATACATTTGATCAGAAATCATAGAAATATTTTGGCAATCCACACATCCTAATTTTTGTTTGGAAAATGTGGTCATTGAACCAACCAAGTCATTTTCAATAGCTCATTGGACAGAATACTTATGAGTTTTAATGAGAGGATGCTCTGATATACTAGAAATGACACTGGATCAAGAGTTAGAAGACAAATATTTGAGTCCAGGCCCTGCCTCCAATTACCAAATCTCTCTGAAATCTCTCTCATTTAAAAAAAAAGAGGATAATCATTTCTATATCTAAGGGTGGTTGTAAGGACTAAGTCCAACCGCGCACTCCTAAGTGCTTATAAGGTAAGAAGTGAAGCACACGTGTTCTGTGTTAGTCCTCCCAGAAGGCTCTGAGCAAGGGCACGTTTGTCTTAGTCACTGCTGCATTTCCAGGACTGTAGCACAGCAGTTGACTCATAGGAGATGCTCAATACACACTGATTGAGTGAATAATAACTGTTCTTCCCTGAAGATGATTCAGTGTCTTGCTTATATCACAGTCTGAACCACAAAATTTCTTTTGTTTTCCCAGGAATAAGATGTGGAGGTTAGGATAAATTGTGTGCATTGTTCCTTCCAAATGTGACATTCCGTGATTCCAATGACTCCTTGCTCTCATACCCTCAGAAGTGTCATGTAACCTCATTGCTCTGTTGAAGACAGAACAACATAATTCTTAGACACCATTTAATTGCATGTCTACAATACACAAACGAGAGGGACCATCCTAACCCAATCATTCAGTCAGTTCAGAAAAAAAATGAAAGAAAATCACCAGCAAATGAATGGTTAATAGCCAGACATATTCCAATTCATTTGTCTGTACAGAATACTGAGTAATTCTTACTCCAGTTACTAAGCCCTGTAGAAGAGGGAGATTTCTCATCTGTGAATCATGATTCTAATAAATTCTCCAAGGGCTGGTGTAAATACTCACAAAACACTGGTGCTTATTATTTCCCGAGAGTCACTGAGAAGATAAGGCATTGTTTATAGTTACAGCAATATATAAGAAAATTAAACCCGTACTCCCTTCTTCTACTTGTACTCTTAGGCTGGGGATATTTGTCTTGATTAAACCTGATTCCACAATGACAACTCAGAGTTCAAGGCCTTTCATGAAGTCTTCATTACTATTGGAGAATAATGATCAAGGGGCAGATGCCAAAGTTTATTTGGGTGGGTAGACTTTTGGAGACTCCAATTCAGATTTCGTTTTCTGTATTTCCTGCTATTTGTTCGGCTGGTGTGTGACCTCCACCTGTAACATGAGGCTCTGAAACACTCACAGATGGGTTCGCCGAGCTCCCCAAGCCTCTGCTGAAATAACCAGTGTGAGCAAGCTGGCTGACTGGACACTGGATGCATCTTCATCATTTAATCATTTGAATTGGGTTTACGGGCAGTAATATGATTCCTCTCTTCTGTGGAATTTAGGAAGGCCTGCAGTGCTATTAAAATAGGATTGGGTGGACTGCCTGGGGAAATCCAGAGCCTGTGATTCAATTACAGGGGCTTTTGCAGGGTCAGTCACTACACAGAAATTACAAAATCAAGTTAAGAGTCCAAAAATAGTGTAAATGGTAAATTGATCATGTTGATCAGATTTTAATCATGCTGTATTATCTAGAACTAGATAATAGCACGAGGGAACAGATGAAGTTATTTGTTCATCCAAATGGTTTAGTCCATTCTTTATTTCCACAGGCAGCCTAAAACATAAATTCAGTTGGGCCCATGAAAGATTGTCAAGAAGAAGATTGACTTTCCATTTCCTTCTTTCAGCCAGTTGTCACCGGCCCCCGGTCCTTTATCCAGCCAGGGTTATCCTTTATTTTGTCTGTCATCCAGGCTTACTTCGTTCTCCACTCTGCCCCATGTCTCATCCAGCATGGGCTCTCCTTTTCCCACTCTTCGCTGGCACACGTTGGAGAGCACTTAGATTGCTTCACTCTCCTCAAATACCGCCCATACAAGGCTAGGGTTCACCTGCAACAGGGACAATTGGCAGCGTGTGTGTGTCTGTGTGTGTTGTGGGGGGAGGTTCAGTGATCAACCTGCAAATGATACCCACCCTGGCCTGAAACTGGAGATTCTTTTTTTTTTTTTTGCCTGAAACTCAGTCTTTTCTCTATTTTTTGGTGCTCCCTCTCTATCAGTACCCTCCTCTCTGTCCTGAGAAACTCAAAACTACTCAACTAATCTATGCAGAGCTGTAACTTTCTCACTCTTCCACCTTCTGGGCCTTATCTTGGGGCTTTTTTTTTTTTTTTTCCCCAGTGAGCATCATGAAATTGAGTTTCTAAGATTTTTGCCTCTAGCTTTTGAAACCACACTATTGTTTCTCCTTGCTAAGCTTCCATCCTTCCTTTGACTCCCTACAGGTAAGGCTTATCTGCAAAAACACAGTAGCCTCGTGCTTTCCTACCTCCCAGGACACACAGTGAGCTTCAGGTCGGCCTGTCTTGTTCTGCCCCATGCTGCCGAGGGGTTCCTAGATTCACCCATTCCAACAGATCCCTTCCCAGTCAGTCTGATGCACTAATACCAAGACTTAATCCCATTCAATTATCACTCCCAGTGAAGTGTTCCAGATTGAAAATGGCAGACGTGTTTATGGCTTGCATTTCAATAGAGGACTTGACCCAAAATGTTACGTCAGTGGTGCTCAACTGGAAAGGTTTTCTCTTATACCTTGCTTCTTCCTTCCCTCACCAGGAACACCTGGCAGTGTCCGGGGACACTTTCGGTGGTCACACCTGGGAAGCAGGAGAGTGCCTCTGGCATCTAGTGTGTAAAGACCAGGGTTGCTTTTAAAGACCTCACAATGTGTAGACAGTCCTCTCACTCAAAAGGTGAGAGAATAGGGGAATCTCATTGATAATGTTTGGGCAAAAATTTGGGGGGAAAATGTTCTTTGAAAAATACACACAGACACATGTGTCACCTCCTCTTCTGAAGATCCTCCAAGCATGGGAGTTTCTAAAGGGGTCAAAGGAATCCTAGAGGGGCAGCAAGCAACCTGGCTATCGGGCCACCCGGGGGGTACTGGAGTGCAGAGTCAGCACCTTGCTCAGTCAGGTCACCTAAAACAATTCATCAGGGAGGAGCCGATGTTGGATGGATTTTCTTTGCGGGAGGAGAGTTTATTTCCATGTTCTGAGCTTTCTCTACTAGTGTAGAAGTAGCACCCACAATCAGGACACAGAGATCTCAAGAAAGGAGCAAGGGGTCTTGTCTGTTTCTAATCAAGCTGAAAAATTACCATTTCAGCCAAAAGCAAGCACTTACATGGAAAGTAAGAATTTGGAGAGGTCAACGGGGCTGGGCCTAGCTGCTGTGGAGTGACACTGGATTTATAAACACGGCCAAAGCGTGCTGGCACCTAGAGGGGGTAAGCTGGCACCCAGGGGAGAACACAGGGTGAAAGTGTGTGTGGAAAATAATTTCTCCATCAGGAATAGGAGTCTTCCCCATAGACTCACCAGAGTACTTATCAGTAAGGTGAGCCAACTGTCTTCCCTGAAAATCTTTGCAGACTTGAGGGACACTTCTTGATCAGCAGTCCTGAGAGAGGACAAGGACAGAGTTCCCATAACCCGCAGGGATTTCTTTTCACCAGAGGGTTTGGCAAGACTGTGACAGGTTTAAAATAACAAAGTCAACACTGAAAATTCACTTTATTATGTTTTGATTTCACAGAAAATGCAGACTTGTAAATAACAATAGTTCTTTGTAACAATCTGCGTGACACTTTTATTAGCTCATGGAAGTGGGAGGCTTGGTTAAACAGGAATCATGTGAGTATCAGGGAAAAAAAGCTATAGAGTTGGAACAACGATGATTTAGAAAAATAATAATCATGTTGGGCTTTGCAAACCACCTGTCACCTTGCTGATCCCCTGAAAAATGTAAAGAACATTCTCATGGATGAGTGAAAGTTTTCTCTGCGTAGGTAAAGGGAAGGTCAAGGTGAGCCCGCCTCTGTGAGCTTATACCAGCGGATTGTTTTTCCAGAAGGTCAGCACAGACCTGACAAAAGCGATTTACCAGCTTCGGAACTGGCGCGGTTTATTTGCGAAGAGTACACTTCTCGCTCTTCAGATAAGGAAACCCAGGTTGAAGCACAGTAAATAGACACAAGAGAATGGTTCTGGTCCACTGGGCAGCTCTCCGGGCCTGTATCTGGAGAGCAGGCAAGAGGGGACACGGATGTTCTTCAGCTGAGACCACAGCAGCCCCAGGCCAGCCTTTAATAAATGAGAAGTAATAATAAGATCTGGGCCTGGAAACGCTGGCGAGGACAAGCACACGCGGTCATGTCGCCTGTCGCCGGGGTGGGGGCGGGGGCCCTGCTTTAGGTTTTGTAGACTTGATGTAGGATTCCTTAATAAATTAATCAGGCAGAGAAATGTCAATGGGAGGCTAGATTTTTCTGACTTTAAAGCTACTCCCTCTGAAAAAAAAAAAAACATGATGCCTGATGTGGTCAGGCTTCGTGATAAACCCAATAGAAAGGAACATGGTTTCGACGATCCAGAGGCCTCTTGAAACGAAGCGTGGCAGCTGGGTATGGGGACGTGAGCGGGGCCCGCACCTCTGGGCCCCCGAGGTCCTGGGAGGGGCCGGGGAAGCCACAGCAGGAGGAAGCAGGGCAGTGACCCTGCAAGAGCGGGGGAAGCCACTCTTCACCACGGCCAAGCCCAGCCCGGCGTCGCCAACGGCCACCTGGCCCCTCCCGGTCAGTCCTCTCCCGTCCTCCAGCCCGGCTCTGAATGCACGGCCGTTTGACACATCCTTCGGGGCCGCTCCTTCCACTCTGGAGAAATCCGTATTAGGCCAGGGCCCCCGTCCTGGGGGTGCCGAGAGCCCAGCTGGCCGTGCTCACGGCACTCGGGGTTTCGGGCTGGAGCTTACGTGTGAGAGGCTGCCCAAGATGCAGCCGGGATGCCCCTTGCCAAGCATGCTCACAGGATACCAAGGTCAGTCCAGTCCAGCCTTGCCAAGCGCGGCCCAAGTCAGGCAGGCCAACTGACCGAGAAGACAACTCGCTGGCTGAGACTCAGAGTCACGTGCAGATTACGTCTTTATCATAGAAAGCTCTACTAAGTCAAGATCTCGTATTGTGTCCGAACTCTTTCAGCTATTGCAGAACCTTAATGGGCATCCTTGTGGGCCTAGAAAGCTTGGTTTTATCATAAGATTTTCATTGAGAGGGAATTTGTAGGGGATCTGAACCGAATGGATTCTTTCATTTTGTTTGGCGTAAATTGTGCTGTAACATTCCCTTACGGACTTCAGGTATCCAGAGTCTCGTGGATCTTAGAATTATGGAACGCTGATCCTCAACCAAACCCTAAAGAAAATAAGTTTGAAGTGGTCTTCACCTGTTTTTTAATTTTTTATTTTTTCAAATAGTGGAGATTTCCTCTTTCAGAAGTAAAAGCAGATAAAAATACTTCACTCTGTGATTACACCCTCCCTAACGGCCACAGCCACTGGCACTTGAGCAGGCTGTCATGGTCTCCCACAGTCTCCTTCGTGGGTTTCTGCAGGGATATGCCTCGTGCCCTTGCCCCTTATGCCTCTCAGCATGAAAGTCAGATCAAAACATCCCAGGAATTAAAAGAAATAATGACCATCTCCTTTGGAAGCTAAAGCTACTTAGAATCTGCTTGGGTTAACTCTGAGACAAACCAGATAAAGTGCTTGGCTTTCCCGACTCCTCTGCTGACGATGGAACTTGGGGGCGATGCCAGATAACTGCAGGGACCTCTGCCCCTCTTGGCCTCCGCTTTCCCCAGATGCACACGGAAGGGAGCCAAGATGCCCTCTTCGATCCTTTCCATTTCTAGAGACACCCGCAGATTTATGATGTCATAGCACATCCAGCAGGTAGGAGGGCAAGCAGGTGGCTTGGGGACCACCGTGCGAGCTCCTGCATCCCCCAGAGGCGTCCACAGGCAGCTTCCACGTAACCAGGACGGCTCACCTGCTGGCCGCCCCCTTGCCCCCGAAGGCCCACGCGGAGCTCAGGGCCACTGTGTCCCGCTCCGCTGTTCCCACCCTCTGAATCTATAGACTCAAAAAGATGAAAGAGCTACTTTGGAAAAATCAGATTAAAAATTGGAGGATTTGGGAGTGAAGGGAAGGGGATGAAATCTGCCATTTTTATGAGGGCGAGGAGGTGAGCATCAGTGATGACCAAGAACTCCAGCGGGCAGCTGTCAGAGAAGGTCGGCGTAGTCGCCCTGCTGCAGAGCAAGGACAGAGGAACTGAGGCAGGCTGTCCCCGAACGAGCGTCAGCCACTGGTCACCAGAGGCACAGAAGGAAGCATCCCATGAATAAATGGGAAGAGGCCACATGGAGAAGCAGAGCCTAATTGAACCGGGGGACGGGGTGAGAAGTATCTTCGGTTATTTTGTCCTTCTTTCGCTTACGGCAGCCTCTCCACCTCCCCTGGACGTCACCTCTGGGCCCGTAATCACCGTAATCACCGCCGGGCCCCTTAAATACAGCCTCCAAATGACGATTTGTTTGTAACATGATACACTCGGGTTGCCAACTCTCCAAGCAAGGCTGTGTGTCATTTGCAAGGGCTAGGGCATCCTGTCACCTCGTCAGCCCCGGATGAGCACAGTTCAACGTGACAGCTCTTTGAAACGTGCTCGAAGGGCAATGGGTACGAGCGGGGGCTCCTCGGCACACGCGGCCAACACGTGCTGGGCGCCTGCTTACGGTGGAGGCCGCCCAGGCTGCTGGGTCCCCGGTCGTGTCATCCGAAACGTTTGCTTTCTCAAAGCCACTTCAACTGCAAAACTCCATGGGCCGCGTGCGTCATACCAGATATGAATTGTATTGCCCCCCTTTGTACCTCATCTGTACAGGCACGTCTTCTGATATTCCACTAACTTATTTTCCTCCATTGCCCCCTCCTTGCCCCAATAGGTACCTTATCCTGCCAGACGATCAATCTTCTTTTAAATTCCCTTCAGGTCCTAAGTAAGAAGGAAGTCTCACTCCCTAAAGCTTGATATCAAGGGGGCACAGTAAGGCAAAGCAATCACTTTCTGAGGCTCTTGCTATCGTAGGGACTCCAAACTGTACCAAAGGACAACAGTCCCATCCTGTCACATCAGATTTTAATACGACAATAAATGCCTTGAAAAATATGTGTGTTAAACCTCAAGTTCATTGAAAGCCATCCTTCTCCAGGCGTTACCAGCTGCCCCTGGGGGTGGGGGGTTGGGGTGGGGAGGGAGGGCTGTGAAAAAAAAAAATCACTTGATCAGGCAAGAGCCTTGCTTGGTCTTCTTGAGATTTAAAGTTAATTTAGTGGCAGCTGGTCCTGCTGTCTTCACCCTCCAGAGAGAAGTGCAGAATTTCTGAACTGCGAGCATTTATTGTGAGACCCAGGAAAAGCTCCTTCGGGACGCTCTTCCCCCTCTGGTCGACTGCTCTAGAGGAGGGAACGTCCAGGCGGGTGGCGATGGGGTTCAGGCCCCTCCATGCCCCTGCCCCGCGTGGCAGTGCTGACCAGGAGGAGGGGTGCACCGGGGGCCAGAAGCCGGGGAGGGGAAGGCATCTTTATGGGCAGCACGTGGCCCCAGGCCCGGGGCCCCCGGGGGTGGGGGGCTTCTGTCGAGACAAAGGTCACGTGCCTTAGGACAAGTCTCCCCCAGAAAACCCAGAGGCGCCGTGTCCTTGCAGATCCAGAGGAGTCCTTGTGGGAGGGAGGGAGGGAGGGCGGCGGTGGGGCCTCCGCCCAGGTCATGTGGGAGCCGCCCAGTCGGCGCTCGTGGGGGCCTTGCACGTGTGCACGTCTAGGGCCTCCAGGCAGTCCTGACAGCGCACGGCGCAGCACCAGTGGAACTTACACTCGCACTTGGTCATCCGCGTGACGCGGGACGTGTCGTAGCCTCTCCCGCAGCACATGACCTCGCAGCTGTCCATGCCGCGGGAAGTCAGGTTGCACACGCGGCCCGCCGTCCCCGGGGAGCCTGGAAGACAAGCCAGGGAGGGGTCACTGAGCCGGTGGGCGTGGGGTACCGGGTCTGCCTCGGCAGGAGGGCAGTCCTTGGGCCAGGCCCCCCACAGCACAGCCCCAGGCCACGGCCCCCCGGGGTCTGCGGTCCCCAGGTGCCCACCGTGGCCCAGGTGGCCATCCCCAGGCCTTGGCCTCCATGGGGTCTGTGGTCCCTAGGCGCCCACCATGGCCCAGGTGGTCGTCCCCAGGCTGTACCCCGCCCCGGGTCTGCGGTCCCCAGGTACCCACCATGGCCTGGATGGTCATCCCCAGGCCTTGGCCCCCATGGGGTCTGCAATCCTCAGGTGCCCACCGTGGCCCAGGTGGTTGTCCCCAGGCTGTGGCCCCCTCGCCCCGGGGTCTGCAGTCCCCAGGTGCCCACCGTGGCCCAGGTGGCCATCCCCAGGCCTTGGCCTCCATGGGGTCTGTGGTCCCTAGGCACCCACCATGGCCCAGGTGGTCGTCCCCAGGCTGTACCCCGCCCCGGGTCTGCGGTCCCCAGGTGCCCACCATGGCCTGGATGGTCATCCCCAGGCCTTGGACCCCATGGGGTCTGCAGTCCTCAAGTGTCCACCATGGCCCGGGTGGCCGTCCTCAGGCTGCGGCCCCCCCGCCCCGGGGTCTGCGGTCCCCAGGTGCCCACCATGGCCTGGGTGGCAGTCCCCAGAGGCCGAGACCAGGAGAGGTGCCGCTCCTGAGCTAGATAAATGTGTGGGCCGATCCCTACCAGCGGGGCTGGTGTGGTGCAGAATGGGCAAGGCCGGGTCCGAAAGAAAGAAGGACGTGCCCTGGCTCCCTCTCACCTGCCGCCAAACCACGTCCAGGACGCAGGGACGCGGGTGAGCGCTCCAGCATTGTCGCCGCGCGGAACCCGCAAGGGGAGGGTTCTCTCTTCCAGGCCTGACTCTGCTGCCTTCTTAGCAAGAGGAGAGGACCTGGCTGCTGGGGGGGGGGGGGGGCATTGCCGCCCTCCGAGCTGCCGCCGGGGACCACCCAGAGGTGCGAGAGGCCCCTGGGGAGGCCAGACGCCAGGCCTTCAGCCAGCGGGACTGGCACAGAAACCTCCTGGGGACGACCAGGAGCGCCTGCGTGGCAGTTCATTTTTATGTGTTTGTCCCTGAAAAAGACTCTCCGAGGTAGGATGCCTCTCCACTTGGTCTAGTCCTGGGGAAGCGCCCAGAACTCCGTTGCGGGAGCTTTATCGCACCCAGAACCACGGGGAGCGGGGCCTTCGTGGAGTTTGCTCAGCTTGCAAGGATCCTTCCTGCTTCTTCCTCTGGCGTGGAAACGGGCCCCTGGCAGCCACGGTGAGCATCATCACGCTGCTGTGCCACCGGCAGGTGACAGCCCGGGCGTGGGGGCACCTGGCCCATGCTGGGCCGGGCAGGGAGACTTCCCTGGGGATTTGCGGGCTTGATGGGGCCGGGCAGTGTCACCAAATACACACGTGGTAGCCGCTGGCAGCCGCACACCTGATGAAGTGTGCGGGCGAGGGGAGGCCTCCGGACAGGTAAGAATGGGGCAGGTGGGCAGAGACAGCCAGGATGACAGGGCAAGAGGATGCTGCTCTGATCTGGGGCCATCTTCCTCGAGCTGCTTCCATTGCTCCCCAAGGCCCGGCTGCATTGCAACCTTTGGGGTCCTGGAGAGCCTGTATCCTTAGGACAAATCCCCCCTTTGAGCTGACATCGCTCCAGTTTCTATTACTTGCAATCGACAATCCTAAATACTTGACAAACCAAGAGTAGCTAAACTCATTATTTAAAATAATAATAATAATAATAATAATAATAATAATAATGATAGTCTGTCAGGATGGAAAAGACAGTGACTTCATTCATTTTCAGTCCCTCTATCATTTACTGAGGAATTTCTCCTGCTTCCTCACTCCTGCCTCGTGACTGTCCCTCTGTTTATCACAACCCGAACCGTGTTTCAATTATCTGCCTAAATGTCACGTTGCCCTGCGGGGCAGGAATGACCCGGGAAGCAGCCGGGCTGCAGCAGGGCGCAGGGTCGAGGAGAAGAGGGGGGCGGCCCGAGCTCGTTCTGCATGACCAGGCCACCGAGGGCAGGAAGAGCGGCAGGGATTTCACGATGACAGGAAGGATGGCGAAGGGCTGGGGTCGGGGTGGAGGGTGGGTCAGCCAGGGGAGGCCAGGAGCCTCCCTCGTGCTACAGCAGCACGGAGCCTGAGCGGCAGCGTCGGGGCGCCCGGGAGCTCGAAACTACCGTCTGTACAAGGAGGACTCCCCACTCCCGACGGCGCCTCTTCACAGCACACCCCTTAGCTCATCCTGCAGACACGCAATCAACGCGGACAGAGATGCTGCTGTTCGGTGGCTTAGACAGTTGGGTCTAGAGTTTTGCAAGATGCGGTGGCGGCGGAGAAATGAAGTAATTAGAATTCACTTCCTATTCTCGGAGAACTCGTGATATAACGAAGGGATTAACATGTAAGGAGGCATCTCCACTCCTTGAGCCGTGCCAGTGGGGGGAAGGCCTTCCGGAACCTCAGGAGAGCTCTGTACAAAGCGCCGCTGCAGACAAAGCTCAACGACGGTGGGATGAGGTTTCCTAGAGCTTGGACAGGTCAGGGGTCAAGTCCGAGCTTCGGGGTCTAGCCCCTGGGTGACCTCGGGCACACTATTTAATCTCATTAGGCATCAGTTCCTTACCTGGCGAAATGGGGACAAAACCAGTCCCTTCCTCACAGGGCAGGGGTGAGGAGGGGGTGAGATAATGCAGGAAAAGCAGCTGGCCTGAGAAGGCCTCAGGGGACGCGGCCCTTCCATTCCGTTAGGCAGTGTTGCGGAGGTGCCTACTATGTGCTAAGCACGCTGGGGGGCGGGGGGGCTCGGGATGTATCAGAGCAAAGTCAAGATCCTGGCCTTTGGAGCTCGTGTTCTAGAGGGAGTGAGCCAAGCCCGTGAAAGTAATGATAACTTTGCTCTCGATAAGGCTATAGCCGCAAGCGGGGTCAGACAAGCCGCTGTTGCCAGCACAGTTTCACGGAGGTGGCATCAGAGATCGGGCATAGGGGGTAAGCAGAAGACGTGGAGGGAAAATGGGGCAAAAGGCATCCCGGCAGGCGTCCCGGGCCCACTGGCGAGGCCGCAGAGCCCACGTAGGAGACAGGGGCTCGGAAGGGGAGTCGGAGCGCAGGTGTCGGGCCCTCCTGCCTTGCTGCAATTGGGTTTTCATTCCACAGTGAGTGGGGAGCCTGTTCAGGCTTTTGCTCAGCAGAAACCCCGTGGGAACGAGAAGCCCGAAACAGCTCCCTGGGGCCGGGGGTAGAGGGGGGTATCCCTGAGGGCTGGATTGGTCCAGGCGGGAGAGAGAATGAGCGTGGGATGAACACGCATGGGGTTAGAGGGGAAAATCACTAGGGCTCGGGGACTTGCTGAATTGCAGGGACGGGGTCAAGGAGGAAAAGACTGGAGAGTGTTGACTTGGCCCAACAGTAAGGAGGTCACGGGTGCCTCTGATGAGAGCCGGGGGGTCGTGGAGCGAGGGGGACGCCAGGGCAGAGAGACGCCGTTAGGGTCCCAGAGCATGGCCGGTGTTCAAGCAGCTTGGTGACAAAGCAGAGGAAAGAAGGTGGCTGCAGGGAGCCATGAGGCCCGAGGTAGGACTTGAAGGCTATTTTAGGCTGCGAGGTTTCCTGGCGGTTTGCTACGCAGCAGCAGACATGGGGCACATGCCGGTGGGTTTTAATTACATAAAGTACAAGAGTGGGAAAAAGCAGCCTGTGCCATCCCAGGTCACCGACTTCCCTCGGGGAATAGTGACAAGGGGCATGAAGGAGGCCTCTGGAAGGCTGGTCCTTGTCGGGTCTTGGTCTGGGGAGAGATGAGAGGGGTCTGGTCACCTGAGCTGTCCGTGAGACACGTGCGCTTTCCTGTGTGTTTTATGTTCCAGGAACGAGAAGAGGGAGGAGGCCACATACGCAAAACTGTGACACGGGAGGAGCGGGAAGGTTTTAACGCGGCTGGGACGCAGCCTTCCCAGGGATGAGTGCGAGAGGTGAGGCTGGAGACGTGGGCAGAAGCCGAGACGCGGAAGGCCCTGCATAATAGGGGAAGGCACCGAAACTTTAACCCAAGGACCACGGGGTGCTCCTGAGGGTTTTTACACAAGGGGGTGCAGGATGGATTTACATTCACAAGGGCCTGCTGCGGGTGCTGGCGTCGGATGGATTGACCCGAGCCGGGGTAAAGGCAAGGGGCCAAGTTAGGGAGCAGTGAAGTGCCCTGGGCAGGGCCCAGGGTGACCCTGGGACAAGGACAGTGGCGGTGGGCGTGGGGGCCGGACAGGTTAAAGGGCTCGGGGAGGGTGTGGAGGAGGCAGGATGGGCAGGACGTGGAGGCTGAGCGTCAGGAAGTGCTCCCAGGCGTCTGGCTCTAGCGACTGAGTTTATGCTGGTGACCTTCCTCGGGGTGGGAGCCCTGGGGACGGGCTGGCTTTGAGCTGAGATACTGAGTTTTGTTTTCAATATGTCGACTTTGTGGTGACAGTGGGTCGTCCAGGTAGAAACTGAGTGCACCGAAAATGCTGTCTGGGACTCCGGAGAGGGGTCAGCATGGAGACGCAGAGTAGGAAATCTACCCCGGAGGTGGCCAGGGAAGCCGTGGTGCCACCGAGACAGACCCCCAGCGGATGTGCAAAAGCGCCGTCACCTGCCACCTTAGAGGCTGCTCCGAATCGTCACCTTTTTGTGCTTTGTCCATAAGCCCTGCACACCCACGAGCGCTCTTCGCTTCCATCAATACGCATTCGTCAAAATACGAATACATGCGACGAGAATCCTCTCTCCCCGCTGGGGCTGTGAGGTGGGCGTGGGGGGTGCCCGGGGACGGGGGTGAAGAGTCTCATTCCCAGATCAGGCTGAGGGCATCTTATCGACATCGCACCCGGGGACGTCCCCACAGGGGCCCGACGCCTACGGAGGTCCTGAGCCGGTGGTGGGTGGTGTGACCCAGCTGCAGGGATGCTTGGGGGCGGTTTCCGTCTCTCAGATGCGGAAAAACTGAACCAGACTCTGTCTGAACAGGAGGGGTGCTCAGGGAAGTGACCTCAACACTGTCAAAACTCAGAGAAAAGCGGTCAGGGTGACGGCCACGGGCAAGAGCCTAACCTAGAAGTGGTTCAGTCAAGGAAGCGAAGCGTTGAGATCTCTCCCTGGCGTGGAGATGGCAGCAGCTCAGCGTTCGGCCGCAGGATGCCGGAGAACACCGCTGATCTGAACACAGCGCTGTCCACCGGCCGCCCCAACGGGGCGGAATAGGGCCCAGGAGAAGGAAGACGGCAGGGGTTTTTGAGGGCTGGGAGCCCCTGATGTGAGAGCAGCGCTGGGGCGACAGCCTGGAGGATGAGTGGCCCCTCCGAGGGCCCAGGGCCCCAAGGACCGTGCCAGCTGACAGGTGCAGGGCAGGCTCCGTCGTCTGGGGAGGGGACCGGGCTACAGGACAGTGGGCTGCGAATCGGCCCTTCCTCTGGGGTTTGGAGCTCATCAGATCTAATGACAGACCGTAGGGCAGGAGGAGGACACTTGCTGCCATTTGAACAGAATATAGAGCCATTTCATCGAAGCCCTGGAAAGAACCTTTCTAGGCTGCAGAATCTATACAAAACTCCCTGGCTTCGCTTTCCTTTTTTTTTTCATTGCTTTCCTTTATCACAATTATTATTATTAACGATGTTAACGATAGCAGAAGGGCTCTACTACTGTCTCCCCCCTCCACCCACCGTCCTTTGCAGAACAGAAGGCGTCACCGTCATTCTTAAAATAATTATGAGCTAAGAATCAAGACTGTAAATGTGTGTGTGTGTGTGAGCGAGCTCTGTGAAAGGGACCCTCTGAGTTTTAGGATCTTCCTGCTTGTTCTAAATATTTGAGACATACGTTTTTAAATCTTTTTTTTTTTTCCCCAAATACTACACCAATTCATTAATGAGCCACCCTCCCTGTCTGGGCCGCAGCAGGAAGCCCCGTGTTCACAAGGCCGGCGCCACCTGTCAGCCCGAGGCCCGTGCGGCCTTGCCTCTTTCCTCTCTTCCCCTCGTTCTTCGTGCTTCCTTCCCCTCTCTTCTTCCCCATCCCCTTTCCATCCTTCTTTTCCGAACTCTCTCTCGTTGTCCTTCCGTTCGTAATTGGAGCCAGTGTTTCTGGGGAACCGACATGGGGTAGCCCTGGGAAAAGCCTTTTGCCCCTCCTGTCTCATTCCACTCCTATAAGCTTAGAAAGTAGGTACTGTTGTCCCAGGTTTGGAAATGAGGGGACGGGCGACGGGGAGTAACTTGCTCACGATCACACACGTCACACCGCTAGCAGGCGGCAGGTCAGGATCCGAAGCCGGGCTTGCGTGAGTCGGGGGCCAGGCCCTTGACCGTCGCGACATCCGGCAGGGAGCTCCCTCCCACAGCCCCGCCTGACCCCAGGAAGCACATCCCTTCCTGCTCTTTCCCTCCGTTATTTTATCAAATGAAGAACTGGCGGCGGCCCTGACGTGTAACCTTTTGGGAAGGGACTTTTCCCCCAGCGTATGCTTGGCCACAGACAACGAGGACACCCACCGTGACGTGAGAATGAGAAAGGCTAGTTCACGTGGTGTTAGCAGCCTGTGCTGCGCTCTTCCCCCACTGGCGTCCCCGTGGGAATCCTATCACTTTCTCTAATGACCTCGCAACACCGAGATGCACATCTCCAAAGCAGGTACGTGTCCTCGAGGAGGTTTTGATTTATGCCACGGATGGGGCCGTGGCTGAAAACTGGGAAGAACTCCCGCTAAGCAGAGCTTTCTGGTCCAGAAAAGCCAGTGGTGCCCATTTGCATTTCCCCAGGATGGCGCGCCTGAGCCCGTGCACTCCCCCAGCACCCCCCCCCCAGACTCTAAGATTCGCCGAGACATTTCCAAAAACCAAATCGAGGGGCAGCCCGGGTGGCTCAGCGGTTTAGTGCTGCCTTCAGCCCGGGCCCTGATCCTGGAGACCCGGGATCGAGTCCCATGTCGTGCTCCCTGCATGGAGCCTGCTTCTCCCTCTGCCTGTGTCTCTGCCTCTCTCTCTCTCTCTCTCTCTCTTTGTGTTGCTCATGAATAAATAAATAAAATCTAAAAAAAAAAAAAAACCAAATCGATCTTTAGAGGTCGACTGTTCGCATCATACAGTATCTACAAAAGCATGCGTGGCTGTCTTTACGAACACGTCAGAGGAAATGTTAAAAATATTTTAAGGGGGATCCCTGGGTGGCTCAGCAGTTTAGCGCCTGCCTTCGGCCCAGGGCGTGACCCCGGGGTCCCGGGATCGAGTCCCACGTCGGGCTCCCTGCATGGAGCCTGCTTCTCCCTCTGCCTGGGTCTCTGCCTCTCTCTCTCTCTGTCTCTCATAACTAAATAAATAAAATCTTGAAAAAAATATTTTGAGGAATGCCCCTATCATTAGTTTCCCAAATTGACGTGTTAAGAGGATAGACGCATAATGAGATGCTTCCCATTTATGTATTTTAAGCATCGTTCATGGTGATGTACAGTATCTCTTACTGCACTTTGACTTACTCGGTTAGGATGAGCGGCAGGTCAGAGGCTCTTTTCCCCGACATGCGCCCTGATGTGGTACGGATCCCATCCCCGGACAGAGGGTGGCAGACTCGGGCTCGGTGGACCCCACCTTCCTCTGTCACCTTCACACCACAGCGTTAGGAGCTCATCTGCCGAGACTCCGTGCCCAGGAGACCCAGGCAGTCTGCAAGGTCTGTGGTGTGGGAAGGTGTGAGCTCCAGCCAGGTCTTCCTTTCTCTTCCCCGCAAGGGTTGTCCTCACCCTTCAGAGTTCAAATAGGCACAGGGCGGGGGGGGGGGGGTGGTGGAGCAAGGAGGAAGAAGCATCGGGGTTCCTAAATCACCTCAGTTGGGGCCATCGAGCCCACTCTCGGCGGGGCAGCGCTGCGGGAACTTTGGAGTCGAGCGTCCCTTCCCTGGAGCTATAAAATTAATAATGGAGTCAGGGCTCCCAGTGCAAAAACATTTCTGTCTCCACCGACATGCATCTTCCTGACAGCAGAGGAGGACGGAGAGCTCTGGCTAATAGTTCCCAGACCCACGCCTCTGGGACCGTGGAGGAAGGGCGCGCTCTCGAGCGCCTTCTCTGTGGATGGGCCCGTGTCTTTGGAAATTCCTGCCACTCCAGGCTGACACGAGCCCATATGTTGACCATTAGGACGGAAAGCAAGATTCACTTCAGCCCGTCATCCAATCGGCTGTTTCTCCTCCGCTTGACTTACGTGTTGTCAGTAACGACACAGATTTATCGAGGGGAGAAAAGAATGTTCGAGCCAGCGCTGGAGAGCCCGCACATTCACCTCCTCGCACGGCTTGGCCCTCGCGCAGCAAGGGCTGCAAACCCCAAACTAGGAGACGCGGCATCTCCGCCTCCGTCGGAAGAGTTCAGCCGACGACTCTGTGAGAGGCAGGAGAAGCCTCCGGGCACGGGCAAGCGGGGCCGGTAAATGAGCGAATCCTATCGTGGAACTAAAACACTACGATCGGCCTCTTCCAGGCTTTCCATGTCTGTCACGTCTAGTCTACCCAGCTCAGTGCCCGCTGCCCCCACCTGCACCCTCTGCGGCCGCGGAACCTCCCCGAGAGCACGTCCCATTACAAGCCTGTTTCGCCCAGCTTCTGCCTGGCCTCTCTATTCCACTTCACTACGGATCCCGTTAAACCTGACAAGGCCAACTCCTCGCGGGCCCGCTGAAGTGACTCTGACGTCCCAGCTGGGTGGGCCGATTCCTCACAGGAGCTACTCTCACCTGCTGTCCTCGCCTTTCCTCCCTCCACTGGATGGGAGGTCTTCCCATTCTTCGAGACTCAGGCCCACCTCTGCACCTTCTTCCATAGAGCTCTCCTTGTTCCTGCTCCAGGCCCCCCTGCCCCCCTTCTCAAGTCCTATAATGCCTACCACGCAGGAGAGCTCCTACGCTCTTTTGACGTGTTTGAGGATTCCTCGTGCATCTTGTCTCCCCAGGGACAGAGGTTAGAGCTTGTATTTCTTCAGGGGCACTGCAGAGTGCTCAGCCGTCAACACAGAAATTCCTGATTCATTAAATATTAAATTAAAAACAATTTCCTAAAAAATGAAGAGTTTGGCAAGCGTTTCCTTGCCAAAGGAGGACATACTTCCCGGGGAGTGGTCACCGAGTCCTCAGGCCCTATGGTGAAGAGTAAACTAACTAAGGGCCTGGTTTCGACTCGAATGATCTCACTCGATACATAGAGAACACATGCAGAGCTTGAGAAAAACAAGTTAAGGGAGTCTGTGCCATCAAGGTCAGGATCTGTGATCGCAAACTTAGAGTGAAATGAATTAACGATTCACTCATTCATTTATGGAATCATAGTAACCTTGGGAAATTTCTAGGTAAAACACTAAAGAGACCCAGAGAAGTTAATTTATCCATGGCTACTCGATAGTCATTAGAAAATTAAGAGGAAGCAACGGGTAGCACCAAGTAGCACCAAAGTCTGCTGACCCATAATGTCAGGCTTTTTCCTTAGGAATCTGAGATTTGCATAGCTTTAAAAAAAAAAAAAAGAGATTTACCACACTAGCACAAGATAGGTTTCATGGGGAGAGGCTATATGAAGTAAGCAAATACGTTATTTGATGATATGTTAACATCATTCTTTTGTTTGTAACATATTATTTTTTTCTATTACAAAAAAGGACAATTTGAAAGTTTTTTGTTGGTGTTATGTCAAAGACTTGGAAAATAGGAACATGAAAATTTTGTTTCCTTTTTCCAGGAAAAAAAAAGTGTTTTTTTTTTTTTCAATTTTTGCAAATTCAATCTGATTGCCACTGTTGATTCAAATTAGGGCCCTTTTCAGCGTACGCTAAAAGTTCAATAATTCTAGTACATCTACATTCTGAAAGGTAAGGCCGACTTACAGATCAGACCTATAGCATACTGAAGTACTGGATGTAAGAAGTATTTTGCTTGCGTTAGCAACAAAATCAGATGAAGTAACAAGTAGTCCCACAATAGTAGTAAATGAAAAAGGCCCTGCCCGGAGTAAAAGAACTGAGAATTTGGTGGCAACTAAAAGCAATCGATATAGTCTCCTGCTGCGTAGGAACCCTCATCTCTTCCAGGACAGTGGCCAACGAGCAACGTCTTAAACTCTTTAAATGGTCCCCTAACGCACGTGAACATGAGGAAAAATTCCATTTTACATTTCCGCTTAAATGGGGATTTTCATAGGCCGTGTGTTATCACCAGTGATGAAAAAACATGCTTAATAATCACCTGTCAAAGAAACCGAGTCATCTCTAACTTAGGACACTGCACCAACATGACTAAGAATTCAGACGAGGAACATACTTCATGTTGTTTGTAACTTGCCACTCAACTCAACTCAACTCATGTCTATGTGTTAGGTGCTGGGGATCCAGTGGTGAACAGATATAGCGTGCCTGCCATCACGGGATCAGAGTCCAGTGGGACAGACAGCTAACAAATTTTAAATTAACTAAAACTCATGGTAAGAGTCAAGGAACAAGGAAGGCTTTCTGAGCTACATCCCCCCGCCCATGCATTTTAGGAGGACCTGGCGATGGGCCGATACACAAGTGACCTGCAGGTTTATGGCCTGACCAGTGGCATGGATGGCTCTGCTTTCTGAGAAGAGGAAGCTTGAGGAAAACAAGTTTTGGGAGTGGGACAAATCAAGAGTCCAGTTTTAACAGAATCAGGTGGACAGTGACGTGAGCCACCGAGAGGAGCTGCTAGGCGGCGGGTAGGACCCAGCTGAGGCCCGAGAAGCACTTAAAACCATCATGAAGGAGGAGGCCACTCAAGGAGAAAGTGCAGAAGCAGGAGGGGAAGAGGGCCCAACTGAACCCTGCAGATCTTCAAGATCTACAAGGAGAAGAGGAGAAACTAGCAACTGAAAGTGGGGAAGACGAGCTAGCAGGGCAGGAGGTTTCAGAACGGAGGCGCAGGCCGACCGTATTACATGCCGCGAAGGCTCTGAGAAGAGGGTCCTCTGGATAGTAAGAAATATTACTTATGCAGCGCAACCGACAACGGCCCACGGAAATGCTGGCCTACAGGCCTCACCAACACATCTTTCATTTCATTCTCTCCTGGTCTAGCTCCCTTGGCGCTTTTCAGATATCAGTTCACGAATTTCTAAAATAAATCTCCATGCAGAAAGGGATGAATAAATAACCTATTCTTGAACTTTCCAAATGACAAGTGTGTGGTAAGACCTCCTAACAGAGCCGTGGCGCGAAGGCCGAAACCCAGATGGCGCCCCCTCCCTGTCTCCCTGTCTGGGCGTGAGGACACCGCCCCCCCCCCCCCCCCCCCCGCACCTGGCCCACGGCCCGCGGCCGCCAACCACCCGACTCATCTGCAGAGACCAGGAGGCCTGGTGAAGGCCGAGGGCAAGGACCGAGTCCGCTTCCCCAGCTGTGTGTTCCGGAGGCTTACCAAACAGTCTGACACAGGAGGGGCTCAAGAAATACTTGCCCCATGAAGCAGCGAGGGGCTGGGATGTACGTGGGCATGGTGCATCTACTACGGACATGAGGCCCACCCAGTCCGACGGCTGACGCGCCCTCCCCGCGTTTTCCATCAGGTCACCGGGCACAGAGCTTCGGCAAACCGGGCGGCGCCACGGGCCGGCTACGCTGGCGAATCCCCTAAACCTGGGAAGTGCGGCCCGGGGCTGCACGCGGTCGGCCAGGTAGGCTGCGTGGAGGAAGCAGCGCCACCCTAGCGCCTGGCCTGGCCGCTCATGGGCCGCGGCCGCCTCGGCTTACAGCAAACAACAGGTTAAACGAAGGCTGAGGCTGATCTTTTGAACTTGACTGGAGAAGAGGCGGAGGGCGGCCTGTTTCCTACAGCTGGAGAGGAGACCTCGGGGTGACCCCTGGCCCGGGGCAGCGTTTGTACATCGTAACGGGTGAAAGTGGCCTGTGATGAGGCGCATTCGCTTCTCTGGAGAGGGCAGCGGCATTCCTTGGAGATGGACTATCTCTAACTTGAGGGCCTCTCTGACTTACAGACGCCTGGGGCAACAGCCGCAGTAGATAACCACACGGCCAGGAGAAGCCGGGAAAGCCCGCGGCCCGGATCTAGGCTGCAGCGCGGCCTGCACAGTGTCACCTGCACAGCGTCCCCGAGGCCGCCCGTTAGGAATCCGGGGGGAGTCTTTAGCGATGGGTATCGGAGCGCTCGCCGCCCTCCACTGAAGGCCAGTGGAAAGTGTCTTTTGCCGCTGTTGCCATAAGAATATCTTCCCTTATCGTTTTTGAGCTCATCATTTTTTTTTTTAAGGAACAGTTAAGGCCGTCGCTGCTCTGCAAGACCCGAGCAGCCTGCAATCGCACGGGGCCTGCAGGGAACCTGCGGGAACCTGAGCCAGTGTAAGCGTGAGCGTGAGGCAGGCGTGGGGCCAAGCACCTTCACCTCCCGCCCCTGGGGGCCCTGCTCTGTCCCCTTCCGCTCAGATTGCAGACAGTAAAGTGATATAGTGAGAAAAGTATCAAAACTTTTGTTTTGATCTCTCTTCATTTTATTTACCAGTTACAGACCACACAGCCTCGGGCAAGTTCAGCAGCTTTTCGGAGCCTCCGTTCCCTGCTCTATAAACGGAGGGGCCTGCGGGGCAGGTCCAGAGAAGATGCCCAGAAGGTGTGTAGCGGGGTCCGGGCTCTCAGAGGAACTCCCCTATGTTCCCACCACCCTTCTCCCCATGGGGTCTGGGTCTGTCCTCACCTAGGAACACCCCAGGCTCTTGACTCCCCCTTCCACCCTTCTCGTCAGAATTCCCTCCTCCGCCTGCTATCACTCTCGCAGGACGTCACTGAAGGGCCTGATCATCTCTGTCAAGCTAATTCCAGTGAAAGCCCGGATGGCTGAAATCATTTGAGTGTGTGGACTCACAGACAGTGCAAGAGGGTTCCTGAAAATGCAGGGCCTCCATGCAGAACGACACCCACTTGCACTGGGCAGGCCAGCGTGGGGGATATTTTGGGGTGCTACTTGTCTAGAACACCTTCAGTAAAGATTTATTTTTTCCTTTGTAAGAGATTAGGTATTCCAAAGAATGTGCAGTCTCCCGGGATTTCTTCTTACCTAATATTTCTGAAAATAAATAAATAAATAAATAAGGACCCAGGGACCGGCCTACACATTGATGCTCCTGCTGTGCTGGCTGCAGTTTGGGATGCGCACAGAACCTCCGCAACAGTCCCCTGAGATTGTGATTCGATAGTTTTCAGAAGAGGCCCTCGCTTTGGATGATAGCGGACTAGACCTGTAGCCTTCATCCGTTCCACAAACCGAAACGGACAAAACAAGCGGGATCCCTTCAGTCATATAAGGAGTTCACCTGAGCAGGAAGCAGGTGCCGCCTACCGAGAGCGAACTGACAGGCATCTGTTACCTGGCCACATTCAATCCGCTCGCCACCACTGCTGGTCTAGCGCCAACAGGGGGAAGGTACCCAATCAGTTAAATAGGAAGTGTGTGCGATAGCTTACGAAGTGAAATAAAACAGTACGGCCACAATAAAGCAGATTGGGTGGCATGAGATGTGATCTAGGGAAAGCTGAGTGCGAATTTTAATAGAGAAAACGGGGAAAAAAAAAGATAATTTGCTGTAAGTTTTACTGCAACATTCTGATCCATTTTAGGGCCTTGACACTTTTGAAGGTAACCCGGTTCAGACATGTGGGAGTTCCGCTTAGCAGAAAGCAGGCCCTTCCCAAGGCGGTGGGATTCTAGCGAAGGGAAGTGAGTCGCTTAGTGATGGGCCCACTCAGGAGCACGCACGTGCCGGGAGCTTCTTTACTACAGACCGACAGGACGCCAGCCCTGTAACCACCACCACCTTCCCTCCGGGACAGGGGTGCAGGGCTCAGAGACGAGCAACACCGTGAGTTATAGGCAGGAGGCTCCCCCCTTCTAACATCCCCCTGGCTCTGCAAACGGAGGTTAGAGGCTGCTCCAGGATGATTCTGAACCACCCAGGTCTGTTTTGACCCACTTTCTAGAATGCACACTACAGGAGTTTCTAGTAGAAAGTGGCCAGGATAGATCTTCATCTTTAGGAGGCCGTAGGTTACACAGGCCAGTGCAAGGCCCTCGGCGGCTGTGTGAGTGAAGCAGGCTTTCTCCGGGGAAATCTGCATCTCGTACATGGGGCTGTGTATACGTGGATTCAAGTATGAAGGATGAAAACTCTACTCTTTCAATAGCTGGAACTTCCGCCTACACGATAGCAAACACCACTGAATCATATTTTCCCTACGACAGTCACCTGATGATCCATAGAATTAAAAGGAAAAGCTTTATATGGGTGACTTTGGCATTTTCTTAGGCCCAGCTATAGAAGGATATGGAGTATAGCTCAAACAAGTTGTGCATAATCTAGGAATCTTAATGGAAATCTGATTTAATACCTCGGAAGTGGCTCCTTAAAAAAAAAAAATAACAACAGGGTGGCTCCTGGTTAATCAACACCAACAAGATCCAATTCACAACTTTTTAAAGCTAAAATAAGCCGAAATAGAACAGAAATAAATTAGGAGTGAATAAACTGTAAAACTTCTCTCAGAAAGTCAGCACGTGGACACCTGGGTGGCTCAGCGGTTGAACATCTACCTTTGGCTCAGCTCGTGATCCCGAGGTCCTGGGATCGAGACCCACATCGGGCTCCCTACATGGAGCCTGCTTCTCCCTCTGCCTGTCTCTCTCTCTCTCTGTGTCTCTTGTGAATAAATAAATGAAATCTTAAAAAAAGAAAGAAAGTCAGCACCTGCCATAAGATGCCTCGTAGCAGGTGCATCTGGAGACAGAATAAAATGGTTAAAAGGATGGACAGGCTCCAGTTCAAGTCCCTGTTCAGCCTCCTAACCAACTTAGAGTTTTTGAACAAATTCTATAACCTTTTTGACAGAACCTCATCTTTTCCTCCCATAAAATGGGACAATAACATACCCATTTATAGATTCTTTGTGAGAATCCTCGACAGAAGGCAGATCACGTGTTACTGAATAGCAGGTACTGCAGATGCGTTTGCTATTTTAGGATCAAGAAACAGAACTGTTCTGTCCTAATACCAGGAGGAGAAAAAGCAAAGTGTGGAAGAGTAACTTCAGTGTCCCGAAGAGGCGACAGGGAATAAGATTCAGAGTCTCCTCTGTGGGGAAGACAAGCAAGGTCTCTGTGCCACTGACTCTCCATGAGGCAGTTAAGAGGTCATCAAGCATAATAACTGTTCACGTCCCTGTGAAAACTGCTTCAATCCAAAAGCCCAGAAAAGATGTCCTGGGGAAGCGGGTCCTCTAAGATTTGGAATGGGGGGCTGGCTTCACCGTGTCTTTTCAGAGCTAGCTAGTGACAAGTTGTGGTGTCAGGGTCAGGTGTACAGGCCAAGGGGTCAGACAGCCAGACACCCATCCCCTCCAAGACCAGTGAGAGCTTGAGCCAGTCATTCCCTTTTCTCAGCCACACAATTGAGATGATGATATCCAGGGCTGCTTATCTGATCTCAAAAGCTAAGATGTGAATTTGGTTCCTTGTTGATCAGCCAAGAGCCACTCTTTTTCTCCCCCCTCCCCTTTTTTTCCCCAGGAACTGGTTCCAATGCGCTGAGATCATTGGGTGGCTCTACGGATTAAATAAGACCATGTGTGCAATGATCTGAGCCCAGTACCTGGCACACAGGGGTCAATCCGTTGTAATTCCTAAAGTGATCAAGATGTCATCATCCCCGTGTCCTGTCTGAGGAGCCAGACACTAAACGGCTAGTTAATGGCAAAGGGAAGCCAGACTTCTGGGACATTCCTGTAGCAAAGTACAGGTTTCATGGTGATTTGGCTGAAATTTTGGCCTGACGGTAGGAGGACTCGTTAGAGGTCCCAAAGCATGTCAGGAATGCGGCAGGGCACAGCATCTGGTCCTTGGGCTCGGTACTTGTTAATCCGTAGGCTGCAGGTACAAACCCGCCCAAATGCTGTAAAGAATGCTCTCATCAAACCAGGAAGGAAATTCAACCACTCGGGGACAAAGGAGAGGCTCTGGACTTCTTGTGACGTTCCCTGGTAATTGTCCCCGGTGGTCAGTCTAGTGTTAGGAGCTGGCTGTCATCTGCACTGTTTTACTGGTTTCTTTCCAATTACTTTAGAACCAAAAACAAATTTAGAATTTAAATGCAAGGATGTTTTTCCTGGTAATGAATTCCCTTGCTTTCTACTAAGGCTGAGGAGTTGGCTCGAGCCAGGAGTTGGCTGTGTGCTCTCCATCTCCTCCTATCCACTGAGACTTGCACTCGTTCTTATTTTGTAGGACTCTTTCGCAAAGACTGTGCTAAGCCTGGAGCTCAGCGCTGCCCAGAGAGGTGAGAGGTGAGAGCGGCAGGTGCGTAAAAACCACACTGGTGGGGACGGCTACGTTGAGGCTGATGGAGCTGCTCTTTGAGTGAGTTCAAGACAGATGAAGTGCTGTCTGCAAGGGAAGGGTGTGGCTTTAATGAACAAAATGCCTCAAACACAGCTCTCATCCACTGCCCACCAACGGCCAAGCCAGTGGGGATGAATTTTCGCTTTCTAGTATTTGGCAACTTCTCAGCATAATCGAAAGAACGAGAGAGCGGGACGTATGGCAGCTCTCAAAACAGGCTAACTTTACAGCCCTGGGCCCCCCCTTCCGTGGTCACAAAGGTGGGATTTGTGACGGAGAAGGTACAGCGCGTAGCTGTACTGCTCGGGGCTGAAGGATCACAAGAAAGATGGGGGGGTGGGCGTCCAGCATACGTGCGTCCACCAGGTAGAGTTCTGTCCAGGCTGAGGGGTTTGGCTACCCTGCGCATTTGGACTCTTTGCCACGTACTTTCTTGGGTTCACCTTTCTCCAGAATCTGCACATTGTCAACCCATTTCAGCAGCTGCTTAGGAAAGCTCTCTGCGTGCTTCACGAATCATAGCACAGAACTTTGAACCTGGTAGCAGCTGGCTGCCCTTACAGAGCCGTCCGGCTGAAAACACAGAAGAACCGCGTTTGGGCTGTGGAGCACCCATCAGTGAAGGAATCAGGTGCTGTGAATCACGCGTTTCGAACTCACCTGCGTCTCGGTCCCTGATACAATAGTCTGGAGAATTCTCGAAATACACGAGGTCATTTTTGGTTGGCTTCTTGAACCTCTTGTTAGCCACCGTGAACCCCGTGCCATCCTGGTTCATGACGACCTGGATGGCCCCGTTGTACTTCCTCCAGAGATAATCGCCCGTTTTTCTGAAGTCCGCCATGGCCAGCCAGCATGTCCTCAGCGTACACGAGCCACTCACGCCGTGACACTTGCATTCCTGCTTCAAGAACCGCTTCACCGCCTGCCGGGAGAGACGGGCAAGTTCAGAGCAGGCGGACTCAAGGCCCTGACCTGGGCTACACTTTTCCTTACATCTGAGCACTCAGGAAGGGACTCTGATGGCAGAGGGGCCCGGGGCTTAGGACTGGGAGATGGTGGAGGTCCCTCTGGCCACCCCACACTGACCACAGTAGGTGGGGTCCTGGGGGGAGTCGCGGTGGGGGCAGAGCCTTGACCATGAGCGCTGTTTGGCTAAAGGGATAACGGGAACCTCACTCATTGGAATTGAAGAGGGCCGAGGGCCAGTTTGAAGATGAGAGAATGAATCCGAGTCCTCCCTAAACACACGTGGCTTTATTATATTGAGCGTGTCCAGTACGGCTCAGTAATGGCTAAGCCTGTTGCTTTCGCTAAGCTGGTAATAAAGATCGGAACTACTCAGAGGCTGCCGTCCGTGTTCCAGGCGCTGGGCTAATGCTCTCCACGCTCTAGCTCAACGACCGCAATCTTCGCGACAATCCTGTGCCACCATATTTATTTTGCAGATGACGGAGGGGCAAGTCTGAGGGAGGTCACAGCATTTGCCCAAAGTGACACGGCTGGTTTAGGGCAGAGCCTGGGTGCACCGGAAGTCAGCTGATGCCAATACATTTGGGAGATTATCGCCCAACTGTGGCCAAATTATTCCACGTAGATAACAGGGCTGAGCTTGCTCGGTCCTTTAATGGAGGTGAAGCAAAGGCAGAGGGGACAAGCCCGTCTCAGCTGGTTCGCAGCACGGGCTCCCTCTTCGTGAGGCTGTAGGCTGAGGACAGGGCCCCGCGGGCCTGGACCTGCCCAGGGACACTTCCGCGTGGGTCCTGGGATTAGCCAGCACACCTGTGCAGCCCCAGCGCAATTTTATGAGTGTTACGAGGGCCTGACCCATTTCTCCTTGGCTCGGCTAAGTGAAGAGAGTCATCAGCACCCATGGTCCCCAGAGACACCCGGAGCTACTGTTCTTCCCATTTCACAAGCGAGGAAACTAGGGATCGGGGAAAGACGATGACTGGCCCAGACTCCGAGGCCAGGATGTGGAACGGCGGATGCAAACCCAGACTCTGGAGTCCTTCCAGCTCATAATACGGACAAATACATGGATTTCCTCTAAATATTTTCTAACGGCATGTTTTCTGACTACAAACCTTTCTGTGTTCCCGTTTTCATACGATTCACTACTTTAACAATTGTCATCCTCCTTCCCCAACAGAACTAACTTCTTGTTCAACCAGTTTTTCAAATTATTATAATATTGAAAGAGCTTTTTGTTGCCCATTGTTGATCACGACTGATGATTAGGGGCTCCCCCTCCATCAAATACCCAGAGCAAGGCGACACACAGAAGGGCCGTGGGGGCAACCAGCCTTGGAGGTCTCACCAAAACCAAGCCTTTGGTCCTTGGCTCAGTCATGCAGCAGAGGAGGAGAAACCTGCCTGCCGAGGGCTCCCACCCTCTCTATTTTTGTATCCCCAAGACTGCACCTATGAGGGGTGGAAGGCCTAGGCAGGGGGGACAGTGAACTCCCTTGATGCATTATCCAAGGTCATTCCAGGAGACCAGCCTTCCAGGCTGCCTCACCAGGGTTCTTACTTTGCCCAGACCTGGTTTTGCCTTTTCTACAGATTCAGTTGCTTTTCTACCCAAGTGTGCAGAAAGGTTCTTCATTCCAGAAGGTCAGTCTCAATGAAGTTATTCTAGAGCCAAGACATGTCACGGTGTCTCTACAGTTGTGAATTCACTCACGCTCCTCCCAGGTTGGGCCTTAGCACCCTGTGTTTCCCGCGTTGCACCTCGTGGTGAACTGTGCCATATTAACATTTGAAATCTGTCCTCTGCAGCATGAGCCTGCCTCGAAGGGCAAGGACAGAGAAGTGAGCAAGAGGAATGTCCCTAGTTTGGTCTTCTGGGTCACAGGGATCTGGGGATACTAAAAGGAAGTCTTAGAATGAATTCCTTTTCTGGCACGACGCTCCCCCGGGTGCCTCCTTCCCCTTCCCGTATCTTTATATTCTGGGTATTTGGTATGAGGTTCCCTGGGTGACCTAGACAGCAGGACACAGCCACAGACGCAGCCCCAGGAGGGCCATCTTGGATCCCTGACTGCCCCATTTGGGTCCCACCTGTTCGGGAGTTTTCTATCCTAAGATCTCAATAGAGCCACACAGAACTCACTCCATGCCAAGTGCTTGGGAACTGAATATCCATTCTTCAAGGCTTGTTCCTTTTAAAGCCATGTTATTTACTCATAAACAACACTCTTAGGGATGCCTGGGTGGCTCAGTGGTTGAGCGTCAGCCTTTGGCTCAGGTTGTGATCCTGTTGTCCCAGGATTGAGTCCCACATCGGAAGTCTGCTTCTTCTTCTTCTTTTTTTTTTTTTTTTTTTGCTGCAAGGGGAGTCTGCTTCTCCCTCTGCCTGTATCTCTGCCTCTCTCTGTGTGTGTCTAATGAATAAATAAATAAAATCTTTAAAAAAAAACCCACAACACTCTTAGCTTTAAAAATGACAGGAAATATTACTGCTCTCCCTTTGTAATGCTAAGTTTCCAGGCTGTAAAGCTCAAAGCTGGTATTTTAGAGGACTAACTGAAACATCTGCGTATTAATTTAAAATTGGATCTTAAAAATACGTCTTACACATGCACCCGGCAGTGGCACACACTGCTGACCACCACCATCACTGGCAACCACCATTCCCTTCTTCCTTCCTAAGTTCTGTTCAGGTGTTGGGCAGCCAAGTGCTTCAGAACCGGCTGAGCCTCTCTCTGACCCAGAGAGGCCCAAATCAGTAATAGTAATTCCACGGTCCTGCTCCTGATTCAGCTGAGGCCGATATGTCGTTAGGTGCAATGTACAGCAGGACTTGGGCTAAAGACTTCTTTACTCCTTAAAAGAGACGTGGGAGGAGAAGCTTCTCTGTCTCTGGATGCAGCTCGCCGCAGCAGCCCCCTTGGGACACGAGGCAGCCAACTCAAGGCCAGCAATAAGCTGCTGATGGTGGTATCGAAAGATGGGAAGGACTGGGTTCTGGAGGACGTTGCTGAGCTGCTTGAGTGAATCCACCTTGGCCCGGCCCCGCCTCTGTACTTCTTGAGATCCAAGATATTAAGTTTGTGCCCCCAGGGTCTATTACTTATAACTACAAGTATTTCGACTGGAACCATGGTCAGTTTTTGATTGTGGATTAATCACAGGCTCCGTCTGACAGTTAACCTTGGGGGAAAGTGAGACCTTCTCTTGATGCTGGGTTTGCTCACAGCTCCAGGCCCTGCTCTTAACACACAGCCGGTTCTGGGGTGGGGGGGTGGGGGAGACGGGGGCTCCATCACAGCTCGGGGCCACCTCCGCCTCTGGGTTTGCAGACTTGAAATTCAAACTCGAAACTGAGAGGGGGACAACACCCTGCTCAATCAGAGAGGCACAGGGAAGGGGACCTAAGCCTAGGTGGCCTGATTTAGAGAGTAGCTAACACAAGAATAAGGAATGGGACTGAGCAACTCATGGTGACTTTAGGAGCTTCCTAGTTTAGAAGAATTCCCATGATCAAGTGTTACAATACCGTTGTCACAACCGCTGCCACCGCCACTTATCTGTCACAAGTGGCTTACACGTGTTATCGAATTACCACAATTAGGCAAAATAGGTTATGATTCCCATCCTATACTTATGAAAACCGGGGCTCTGGGAGGAAGTAAAACCCCCAGAGTTACCCAGATAGTCAGTGGGTCGGGACAGAACGAGGGTGTGAGTCCACGTCTCCCTCCCAGGTCTGCGTTCTTTCCAAAAACATTTAAAATCCTATAGAAATTGCATTGTGCTTTTCTGAAATTTTAAATCGTGCGTACTGTTTCCCTCCATTCTTTTGAATGAGTCAAAAATGAACAAGGCAAGATTGCCTGCATAATGGGGAGGAATTATACTAGAAAAAAAAAGAAGGGTCAAGCTCTGAATGGAATAGACTAAAACAACAGGAATCTGGGGATTGTTCCCTGGCATCTGCGGAGAGCAGACCAGTGATTCTTATTCCGGCCACACATTTAAATCCCCTGGGGATGGGTGCCAGGACCCAGACCCGCCTCTCCCTGGGCAGAAAGAAATCGGAACCTACAGGCTGGGAGCGGGGCGGGCCGTGCGGCTACCAGGGGTCTCAGGTGCTTCTAACAGGCAGCAGGGTGGAGGGTCCTGCACCCTGAGCCAGGCAGGCCCCACAGGAGGAAGGAAGCGGCTGCACAGCCTGAGTCCCATCCCATCGGGGGCCGGGGCGGAGCAGGGGAGCCGCTCCTACTGCAGGGAGCAGCATTACGTTTCTAGGAACAGGGATGGCTGGTTACGGAATTGAAGTGCCTACCCTGTGTCTCTGAAGTGTCCTAGTGTCCAGGAAGAAATGGCTACAAGCAACAGTGCTCATGCTGCTTTGGAGAGAATCAAAGATGGGGGTTGGAGCAAAACCCAAGTGCCTTTAGGGGACCGGGCTTCAGTGGGGGGCCTGACCCAGGGGACGAGCTCCGGGGAGTCTGCACAGGCAGGCGGCAGGAGGGGCACAGCCACAGACTTACCTGCGGGTAGAAGGAGGAGTGAGCAGGGCGCAGGGCATGGGGTCACCCAGGGGTTGGCCCACACTCGGGGCTTTTTGTGTTTGTTGGGTTTTAATCATGATTTTCAGAATTTTTAATTAAAGAGATATGTGCGCACGGTTTAAAAATATCAGCTAGTCCAGGAAAGATCAGGGCGGAAGGCAGGAACTTTCTGTTGTACCCTTCCCCCCCTCCCCCTGCTCCCAACTGCACAGCACAACCCCAGGGTTGGTCACTCAGAATGAATTCTGCTTTCACCCTGTCTGGCAGTTACCTAAATGCTTGTAGGACAGCTCTGCGCTTGGGGAGGAACAGAAAACGGCATCCCAAGGCACCAGAGGGACAACTGTCATAATAACTGAACAAACCCGAAGTAACCACGAGGTGCGGAGAGCCCCCTGGAGGGTGCCGTGCCAGACTGGCACAACCGAATGTGGCGGCCTCGTGTGTCCCTACTACTCCACACAGGGTATCGCCTAAGAGGCTTCCTACAGTGGTTGAGAATTTGACTGAGTCCTCACTTCCCCCACCCCGCCTCTCAATAGGGTTAGATCAACTAAAAGGGTTAGGCAACTAAAAGGCACGAAGCTGAACAGCCCCACCTGTTCTTGTTCCAAAAGTCCTAGGTACTGTGTCCGGTGAAGATTTTACAGTCCCTCGTCCCTCCTCCCCTTCTCCCCTTCTACTTCCCAGTCTTCGTCAGCGGCACCTGTCCTTCTACAGGGACAAAGATGAGAGCATTCAAGTCCTATCCCGTGACTCCAGGTGCCTCCCACATGTGTCTAGACATCGATGCTCAAAACTGAACACGATGGACATGGAGGAAAGAGTGTTAACTGCACAACCGAGGACCATGCCAGGACTGCAGGTCCTAATCCCTGATCCAGGATCACAGCCTCTGTGCCAAAGAAGAATGCTACTGGGGTGAAGTTTGGGGTTTTCCCATGTTCCTTGCTACCAACTGCACTTACTGTGACCTGATGTTTTGCGCCCTCACAATCCTTCCATCCGTCCCAACACTTCTCCCGTTTCCTGGGGCCTCCATGACCCTCCACGTTCTTCCGACCTGGACTGGCTACGCAGCTGAGACCCACATCATGCCCTCCCAGTTGGGACACACTACTCTGCTAGATGCCAGGCTGGCTCTTTTGTGGTATATTCCTTCTCTTTAGGGCAACTTCTTACCTCCTTCCAAGGTGCATGTGGGATACGTTGTCTGAATTTTATGTGTCTAAAATGTCTTCATTCAACCTTCATACTTGATTAATAGCTTGGCTGGGTATAGAATTTTGGAAATTCTACATGCACCCAAAAATTTCCCTCAAAACCGGAAAGTGTTGCCCCATAGGCTTTGGCTTCTAGTGGTGCAGATGGGGAGTCTGATGTCTGGCTGATTCTTGGGCAAGTGACGTTTGTTTTCATTTCACTTTGTCTTTTTTTTTTTTTCCTACATGGACGTCTCTAAAACTTGCCTTTATCCTAGGTGTTCTGAAATATCACCAAGATATTTAGGATTTTAAGAAAAAAAAAAATCAATCCTGCTCAGCTCTTAGTGGGCCCTTTCAATCTGGAAACTCCTGTCCTTCAGCACAGAGAGAGTCTCTTGATATTTTCGTCTCCCTTCCATTTTAAAAAACTTTCCTAACGGCATTCTAGTTAGTTGCTGAGCCTTCTCAATTGGTCCTTTATGTCTTTTATATTTTCTCGCTTATATTTTTAATTCTTTCTGGCTTCTTGAGGAAGAAATTCCATTAAAGTAACACTCCTGGCTCTCACCATTCATTCCCTTACTCATTTCTCTCCAGGGAGAAGTGACTTGCCCAGCTAGTGAGCTTAGAGGAAGGACAGGGCTTGTGTGCCTGGGTTCCTTCTTGTTGGGCATCTGCCAACCTGTGGAGAAGATGAGTTATGATCAGTTCCTACCCTCCAGCAAGGGGCTCCCTGCAGGGGCTCCAATGTGCAGCCTGTAACAGAGTGAGTAAGTCTGTCCGGTTCAGGGGTGGAGTGCTAGGCAGTGCTTTGAAGCTTTGAAGCTTTGAAGCTACATCCTCCAGTGCAGCTTTTTTTTTTTTTTTTTTTTTTTTTAAGTAGAGCAACAGACATTTTTATTCTATCCATCCATCTCCTTTATCCATTTTTCCAGTTGGTTTCAAATTCACGTGGGAAAGATGGGTATTGTTTATGGATCTCCTTAAACTCCACTTGTCTTTTGGGCTTCTTCTTCTTTCCTTTATTTATTTAGTTTGAAGCAAAATTGATATATAACATTATACAAGTTCCAGATGTACATTATAATTTGACATCTGTATACGTTACAAAGTGATCACCATCAAAAGTCTAGTTACCATCCATTCTATAATTGACCCCCGCTGCCCCACCCTGCTTCCCCTGTGGTAACCATCAACCTATTCTCTATCTGTGAGTTTGTTTTTGTATTGCTTTGCTTGTTCACTTTGTTATTTTAGATTCCACATATGAATGAAATCATATGGTATTTGTCTTTCTCAGTCTGACTCATTTCATTTTACATGATACCCTTAAGATCTATCCGTGTTGTCACACATGGAAATATTTCATTCTTTATGGCTGAGTAGTATTCCATGGTGCATCACTACCACTTACTACTTATCCATCCATCCACTGATGGTCACACGTTGGCTGCTTCTATATCCTGGCTGTCATAAATAATGCTGCAGAAACTTTTCAAATTAGTCTTTTAATATTCTTCAGATAAACACAGAGACATGAAATAGCTGGGTCCTATGGTGGATAGATCTAGTCTTAGTTTCCTAAGGAATCTCCACACTGCTTTCCTGGGCTTCTTGCTGTGCTTTTTGGGAGGTTTCTTTGACTTTCTCTTCCAAGTTCTTTCCTACTCTCTAGTTGTCACTTTTTCAAAGCATCCATTCTTGTAGTTGATGAATGTTAACATCTTCTGAAATATCTGTGAGGAGACTAATCAGGCTTCTAAAAAAACATCTTCTCCGGGAAGCCTGGATGGCTCAGTGGTTTAGCGCCACCTTCGGCCCAGGGCGTGATCCTGGAGACCCGGGATCGAGTCCCACATCGGGCCCCCTACATGGAGCCTGCTTGTGTCTCTGCCTCTCTCTCTGTGTCTCTTACGAATAAATAAATAAAATCTTAAAAAAGAAAAAGTCCTCTTCTCATTACTGAATTACTGGTTTTTTTTTTTTCTTGGTTCATTTTTTCCTGCAATTTTTTTTTCCTCTGCTGAATTTAATCAAATATATGATAATCCTTAGACACTCTCTTCATATTTAAGAATGAAGTCATGAAATGGTATTTAGGAACACTGGTTATATGAGTGGGGCTTGTGGGTCAGAGAGATTTGCTTTCTCGTGCACAGGTAGTACACTGGCGTTATACTGGAGACTAACTCCAGAAAGCCTGGGAGGCGAAGCCAGTACCAGGAGTTCCACTCAGCGGGGAGGAGAGTGGATGGGGTTCATTATTCCATCTACGGGTTTTTCAGTTAGTCCCAGTTTTCAGGCCTACGCTTCTCTCCAATGCTCATTAGTACTTGAGAATCTTGCTTCTCACGTTAGCTATTGTTCCATCTGCTTTTTCCTTTCCCCATCTGTTTGTATCCTTCTAGACCGTGACTTCTACATCCTTCTATATCAGTTAACAATTTCTTTACTTGGTTCCCACTTCCTAAAAATTTGTTGGGCTCTCTCATTTCTTTGACAATTCTCTTTACTGTTGTTGATTTAAACCATTTTATCCCATTGCTATAGTTTTAATGAGGTTTTGGGAGGAAGACGGGAAACACCATATGTCTTGTCCACAGCCTTGAGTCTATTTGCACTGAAATGTCTGTAAGGGGACAAGGACCGTGAGGCAGGGCCAGGGGGTGGGGAACTTCTCCATCTTCCATAGATAGACCTTCTGCACTGCTCAATCTACTTTTGTTTGGGCAAGTATGGTTTTACGTTCTCTTTTTCTCAAATCTTTCCAAAAGGGTCTCTTCTGCTTCTTTCTCTGATTGTTAATGGCTACTGCTTCAAGGTTGCTGTGAAGAGTCCATTTCCAGCCTTCCCTAGATCCTCTCTCACGTTCTCACGGTCCCGGTGGCTTTTCATATCACCAAACCGGCCAGCACGCTCGGCATCAACCCTTCGCCCCTCACCATTTGCTTAATCCCCTCTTGTTTTTATTTTGTGTCATCCAGTGAATAACTACTTGCTCATTTGACATGACTACTTTTAAAAAATAAATATGATTCCTAAGGACAACAGTGCTCTTTTGGTGTTTAGCCTCATGGAAACCATTTTTAGCTTGCCAGATAACTTTTCTCAAAAAAAAAAAAAAATCTTTAATAGGCTCATAATTGCTTCAGTGCTAAAATCGTACTTAGCAGATTCTTTATGTGGCCCTTAGATCTCTACTTTTGAACACTTTAAGCCTTTGGTCTGCAGGAGCTATTTTCTAGACTTAGAATTTCTTAGAATTTAGGAAACCTCTACATGTTAGCATTCTATACCAAAGAGACAAAAGTCTGAATGTTTAAAAACAAAGCTAGGGATGCCTGGGTTGTGCAGTGGTTGAGCGTCTGCCTTTGGCTCAGGTCGTGATCCTGGGGTTCTGGGATCAAGTCCCACATTGGGCTCCCCACAGGGAGCCTGCTTCTCTGCCTATGTCTCTGCCTCTTTCTGTGTCTCATGAATAAATAAATATAACCTTTTAAAAAAAAAGCTATAGAAGAAGGTAATACATGCATTCAGCAGGCTAGAATTACTCTATTTTATATTTATCCATCCAATTTACTGTCAGAGCATAATAATGAAGCATAACACTCATTAGGACCTTACCACATGTCGAACTATACTAAGCACTTTATACTCACTACTTACTTAACCCACCCAAGCACTCACATTCACTGTCTTATTTAATCCACACAAACATAGAAAGAATACACTATTTTAATCCCCATTTCACAGATGAGGATATTGAGATACCTGGCAGCTGAGAATTGTGCCCTAGGTCTCACAGGCGGTATGGCCGAGGCAGGATGTAACCCGAACCTGTCTGGCACCAAGTCCACACCTCAAATCACTCTACCAGCATCTGTCATACTAGAGTTTACCACTCCACCCTCCAGGGGTTCATGTTCTCGGAGTTCAGTGAGTTTTTTTTTTAATATTTTATTTATTTATTTATTTATTTATTTATTTATTTATTTATTTATGATAGTCACACAGAGAGAGAGAGGCAGAGACACAGGCAGAGGGAGAAGCAGGCTCCATGCACCGGGAGCCCGACGTGGGATTCGATCCCGGGTCTCCAGGATTGCACCCTGGGCCAAAGGCAGGTGCCAAACCACTGCGCCACCCTGGGATCCCGGTTCAGTGAGTTTTATAAAAGTTTTTACATGTAGTGTTTGTATATCTAATTATCGTCTACAAATAATTATTTGCCAGTTAGAAAGACTTCTCCCAAGGAGAATGAAATTTTGGTTTCTAAAGTCAGCTTTGCTGAAAATGGAGCCCAAACACCCCCAGGGTGTCTTTGTAAGACTTCTTTACAGGACATCTCTTCTGATCTGAACAAGGGCAATCCACCTTACCCTGTGTGTGAAATGTACGCCGGTTTAACTATTGACCTTGCCTTAGAAATTCAGCTTAGAATTTATTTTAGGTCCTTAGATGCTCTGTTTCAACTGAATTATTTAGTTAAACATGGGCATTCAATGAAGTGTCAGTGCTTTCACTTTTTTAGCTGGGTGTATTACCACAAAGCGACTAATGTATTTCTGGTCTTATATCCATTTTCCTGAGGGAAACACACATTAAAAGCATTTTATTTTCAGATGCTGACTTAAAGCCAAGTACATCTATTAACTCTTAAATCCTTTTGACAGGTCCACATCTCTAAGATAAGAGTGACCGAAAATCTACCTTCCAAACACGCAAGCTCTGGAACTAGGAAAACAAGGGACATTTATTAGCAACCTGTGCGGTTGATTTGCGTATGCAATCGTTTAGTGACTTAAACGAGACATTGGGATTTCTTGAGCACTGCCATCCTTCAAAAACAGTGACTGCGGGTGGGCTTAGGTAGGAAATATATGGTGTGGAATTTTTATTTGTGCAATTCAAGAACATTACCATTGGCTAACCACATATATAATAATTCTTATTGACTAATAATGAGGCCAGTCTTAAAAAAAAATTCTCAGTAATAGAACTTTACATCGAACCATAATAATTTTGTTAAAAGTTATTCTCTGCTTTGGGACTTTGATTCTGGTTAGTTTTTGATTCACATGCCACCTAAAGATCTACACTATCAAACACATACTATTTTTAGGTACAGGATGGGGTGAGGGTACAGAACTCATTTGCAAAATGCATTTAATTCTATGAACTAAGGAGACCCATCAGAAAACAAACACCTATGAAGTGAGATTTGTGCCTCATAAGGATGCTCAACGTTATTTAAAGGAGGGTTTATCCCCCTCTCCCTCCACCCCTCCCCACTGCAGCCTCTCTCAAGTAAATCTTCTGAAAATTAATAAAAAAATGAATAAATAAAAATAAAGGAGGGTTTAGATGAATAGGAGGTTAAAGCAACCTGGCTCTGTAGTTCAGTTTGATTTACCATTTTCTATCAATATTCCTTATTTTCTGAGAATGTGATTTCTTTTTAATCATGCCCAGTTCTCTTGGTTCAGAACCATTATTAATTATTTATCCTAAGGGGCATCACGGAAGTGCTATCTTGGAAGTTTTTATTAGGCCAAAAATTACTTGCCTAAAATAAGTCTGTGCTTATGTCTTGGGCAATATCCTTTTCTGTTGGACTTTGGACGTGTTTCCTATGGACAGAGCTATCTGCTTTGTCCCAGTGCCCCAGTGGGCCAAGCTCAGGGGCAGGCTGGAGTGCTCCAAGGTGCTGACCTGGAGTGGCCCTGGTTTGGGCAGGCCGTGGAACTAGAAACTCTGCATCCCTTGACCCTCCAAACTTCTCCCATATAAAGTACAGGATGCCAAGGTAAGTCTGGATTTGAGATGATTTCAGCGGGCAAGTAAATTCAATTTCTTTGCTAATTCCAGCCACCCTATTAGACCTCAGTCTCTTCATATGCAAAAGGTGAAGAGTAGTGTTGCCTGCCTTTTAGGCCTGCTTAAAACCTGGTGTATACATTTTATTTGATATGGAAATCCTGTTTGGGTAACCCATCTAAGGTCATACTTAAGTATTAGAGCCAATCTTTTGATTCTAGAGTCCCAGCTTCCATGCTGCCTCCGGTCAGGATGCCGTCAACAGCTAAGAACCCCTAATGAATAAGGTAGCCAATAGTAATATAAACATTATGTTAAAAATATAAACTTTGGGACACCTGGGTGGCCCAGCGGTTGAACATCTGCCTTCAGCTCAGGGCATGCTCTCGAGGTCCAGGATCGAGTCCTGCATCCAGCTCCCTACATGGAGACTGCTTCTCTCTCTGCCTGCCTCTGCCTCTCTTTCTGTGTCTCTCATGAATAAATAAATAATATCTAAAAAATAAAAAACTTCAACACAGTTGCCATATGCTAATTTTTTCTTAGGCTACATCAGAAAGCGTAGTATTTACTACTAAGTATCAGCCCTTAATATGTATATTTAAGGCTGAAAATAAAGTTCAGGGAAGCAAACATTTCTTGTATTTCCTGTTCTAGTTAAGGCATTAATTCGACCACATCATAGAACATCTGAACTTTGATATCTAAGTCTCAAGAAGGGGACTCCAGAGGAATTAGGAATGCGTAAGGGTGGAGCTTGGACATTTCCTCTGTGCCCCGGTGTTCAGTGCCTTGCTGTGGCTGCCCAGCGACATCCAAATCTCTCTGCATGGCGCTCAAGGCTGAGCTCTGGCCGACTCCAACTTGCAGCCTCAGCCCCGATTAAGTCCCAGTTATGAACTCCACCCTGGAGCCCTCGTCATTCCTCAGCTTTGACGTTCTTTCTGTTCCAGGATCTTGCTTGGCCCTGTAGCCCTTTCGTCCTGGAAAGCATCTCCCCTGTCATCTCAGTCCTGGGAAATCCTGATCTCCGGCGCAAACGCCCGTTCCGCTGTGACACAGCCCTTGTCCCCTGGGCTGGCGGCCCGCTGGCTGATTCTTCCCTCGCCGCCGCCGCCCGGAGCTGGCCGCCCCGTCGGGTCTCACTCGGCCCTGCTCGAAACGTCGTTCTCGGGGCCAGGAGCTTCTCTGTCTTCATTCTTCTCCCCATAGGACTTTGCGTTCCAAACTGTGGCTTACCCAGAGTAACTCTTTAATGATCTGTTGACTTAAGTTTAGTCCAACAGCATGCACGACTCGGAGACCGGCAACAGCACCATCAGCTGGAAGGTTCTGAATCCATGGAGTAAGGCGAGGTCGCTTCAGCGCGCTCACGGGTGACTAGCAGTTACGTTTCTGGGGTTGAAAACAGCCTCCCCCATTGTCAGAAAGTAATACTGATTCATCAGAGGGTGCTAGTGGGAGAAAGACCCACACAATACAATCTCTATTTGTAGCAAAAATACAAAGAATATGAGATTTAAAATCGGACCCACACAACATCATCATTAAGCTGCCTTCCAAGGGCAGCTGCTGCTCTTTTTTAAAATATGGAAATGCTCTGTTTTTCTCAGAAATGCTCGACAGAGACCACACAGAAGGTCCACCAGGACGTAAGGGAGAGCACAACCGGGCGTGAACCCCACGCCCTGTGTGTCAGGCCCGTGTGGTTCATTTGTCGCTGCATCCGGCCGGGTCCCCAGCCTGTCGTCTGGAAAGTAGGAATACTTAATGCTGGTTGATATTCGTACAGCGTTTTTTTGGAAGATCAAATTACAGGATGTTTGATGGTATTTTGTAAACTAGAAGATATTACATGCCTGTTAACTCGTATGTTTAACTGTACTGAGGATGAGTCTATGGATACGTGGAGCAATCAGACTGGAGCCCAAGTGACAGTTCCTACAGGATTCGTACCTAGCTCTGTTACTAAAGTTACGGATGAGAGGAGGAGAAAGGAATGAACTTTAATTGAGCACCACTGCATGTCAGGTTCTGAGCTATTTGCTTTATTGTCTTCCCACAGGACCAGGGAATGGCCTTTATGTATGAGAAAAATGGAATTTCAGTGAGCAAAGCCACTGATATTGCAAGATTAAAACTAAGGTGGGTCTGATTTTAAATCTCATATTCTTTGTATTTTTGCTACAGTAAGAGAGCTTGGGGAGAGGTTTTATAATGGAATTCTTATCATGCAAATTTCCAGTGATCGGAGGGCAGTATTTGATCGAATACATAGATTATTTGATATAGAATCTCTTAGAAAAGATCAACGAAAAAAAAAAAAGATCAACGAAGCTGTGATTATTTCGCCTAGTTGTGAGTACTTGTGACTATTTCTAAAGAGTAGACTAATGTAAAAGCTATTTTCAAACTTATGAAAGGGAGCAAATAGTGGATATCTACCAAGTAATCTTTCCTTGTAATTTGTACATTTTAAACTATTATTTAGAAGTTTTCATGGCATGGCATCTTTAGACTTAAAAAGAACCATTGAGAGAAACTGGAATTTCCTTCTTGATAGAAGGTTGGTTTTGAACAAGGTGGTTTATCTTTTTAGAATTTAATAATAATCTTATTTAGAGGTGGAAACTTAGTTGAGGAAGAATTTTCAAGTAAACGTGAAAGGAAAACACTATTATCACAAATTCGGAGGCTTGTGATCAAAATAAAATGAAATCACAGCACAAAGGATCGGAAATGATATTACAGTACAGAGACACATGAGGGTGCTCTAACCAGCTGCTATAATCGATGATTAAACCGTTCAAATATTAGGGGGAAATCAGGGTCCATTGTGAATAGCAGTGTTGAATTTGCTCTGTAGTGTCAGCTAAACATGATCTTGGAATCGATGTTTCTTCTTTTAAATAAAATGTACAGGTCTCCCGACCCATCTTCTAAAAAGTAGAAGATGTTTATAGTGGACAATTGGGGCAATGCTGAGAAGCACCAATGAGAAAGAAGAAGGAAACGGATGGTGCTTTCCAGTCTGGGAGGCTGGGCCTTTCTAGCCAGGCCAGTTGGAGGCTTAGCTCAGGAGGCCTGTCTTCAAACACGAGCCCAGCCTGTTCTCATTTTGATTCCACAGACCTTCTGCTGGTAGGAAGGGGGAGCAGAGACCGGGGGTCTAATGACCGCAAGAAGAGAATTAGAGACGCATGTTTATCTCAATACATTTACTCTCATTAAAGTTCATATTCACTGACATCATGCATCTCCTTGAAAAAGTCTGCCCACCCACCATTAATTAAAGCCACATTTTAAAAAGTCAGTGTGTGCACTTTTATTCCAATCAAAAGTAGCCTCCTAAGTTTTGCAGGCTAGGCAGGAGTATATCTGAGGCCTGACAGCTGTTCACCTCCACGCAGTGAAGAATCATGTGATTTATATTAAAAGTCACGTTAAATCAGGGCCTACAATATAATAGCTACGGTCTATTGTCTTGAGGAGGCGAAACATTCAAAACCTAATAGCGTCTGAAGCAAGATCAACCTGTCTTTTGATAAGTCGGCATTCCTCTGGTTACAGTGTACCTACCGCCATAGGCCTTGACCTTCACAAATACTCTGAGATCTAACTACGCACCCTGCTTGAATAATGAAGCAGCACACTCCTATCAAAAACACCACACTTTATAACTTATACGTGTGGTATCGGTGTCAAAACAAAGGTCAATGTAAAAATTTTTTTTTGAAATAAACCATTGCACAAACAGCAATTACCAATAGTTGGAGGATTACACAACCATAGGCTATATTCTTGGCAGCAGTCACGATAGGTTCATAAATTCATGAAAATAAGAAATGTTGATTTTTAAAGTTCAAGAAAGGTACTATTTGTAAACAGTTCAGGTCACACTCATTTTATTCCATGTGTTAAGCAAGACTTTCCTTCCAACTTCCTTTAAATGAGATTTGTTCTTTCCATGAGCCTAGTAAAAGGGTTTTCATCCAAACAGATCTGCATTCTTTTCGATTCTTTTTTTTTTTTTTTTTCCTATTAGAGCCCTCCTGGGGACCTTTCAATTTTATGCTGATCTTTCTTTATATATTAATGTCAAGCACATTTTTATTTTGTGTTGATAAAAGACAAATTACCATTATCTCTTCCCATTGGCAATTCGATTGTTCTAGAATGGTTCTGACCAAATATTTGATTAGCCTAGCCAGCTTTTGTTTTCTACACAGAGAGAATGAGTGGCATTCAGATTCTCTGGTTCTTCTGGTCCTGTTGCCACCTAGAAAGAAATGGCACAGCTACGGACCTGAGCACTAGCTCTGAGATGGTTTAATCTTGGGCCAACGCACCCCTAGGCCAGGAGTTGAACCTGAGTGCTAGTACTGACTTTTCTACTGACTCTCCATGTGACCTTGAGCACCTTAGGGCCTGTTGCCTCACCCAACAAATGGGGGCTAGGAGGTGAATAATGACTGGGTACCCACAGCCCAGGAAGTTAGTCAGGACTAGTGCATAAAGGGACCAGAGCACCCCTTTGGGGCAGGTCTTCCCCTGGTCCACTTACTCATCCAGTTACTGCAACTACAAGGTGGGGCTTTAAAGCACGAGACTTGGGTCTGGTTCTAAAAAGAGCATCTTTAAATCTAGACGTCAACAAGCCATGCCTGGTGGGTTGCTTTCCTGACGAGTTGGAGAGAAGACACTCTGGGTCTTGAACCCCCCCAGATACAAGCATTTTCAGTGTCCCGTTGGTATGTGGGATGAAGCCCTATCCTCACCCGCAGATTATATCTCCTGTCTAGATGATACGGTGTCCAGAGGGACCATAAAACACTTCACTCTGCACAATGCCAAAAGCAATGGGTGGACTCCAGCTCAGCTGTGGGAAGGAAGGTGGAGTGCGGGTGGAGACACGTCAACCCGGGCCCATGGTATTCTTTAGAATCTACGGCTGGGGGTGGGGGTGGGGGTGGGGGTGGGGGGCAGTGGGAAGTTGTGACCGTATAGCGCTTTATCAACTCTAGGAAAGCTTAAGATAAGCTTGGTCTAAGTGATTTATAAAGCCATGCAGCCTATAAAATGAGCGCCACTGGCGTCCATACCTTCCGGCCGGCTCTGTTGTTGTGAAGGTTCATCAGGGCTCTGGCATCCTTTCCCTTCCTTTCCTTGGCATCCACGAAGGCTCGGGCAAATTTGATCCCATAGTCAATGTTATCGCTGCAGCCACCCCAGTCGAAACTGCCCTTGCTGTCCTTGGCGGTTCCCTTCTTCTTTGGATCACAGGAACAGGATTTTAACTCTCCTTGGCTACAGGCCCTGGTGATGGCAAACACAACTCCAGCTGAGGAGACGGCGTAAACAAAGGCAGATTCCCGACTACCTGCAACAGAAATGCTTTTCTTAAACGCGGTCTGGAATTGCTGGTTCTGAAAGAGCTTTCACACTAGGGCTGTTGACGGCTCGCTCCACCTGTGGCACACGTCGCCACAGGGCAGGAAGGTTCTGGTGTTCTTGAAGGATTCTCTTCTAGAGCCAGGGCTCGCTTTCTAATAGGAATTAGGCCATAAAAGCTTTTTGTCAGATTAGGCGTCTGTGTGACAACCGTCCTTCCAGTTAAGTGTGTAAAGCGTCTAAAGGGAAATGCAGCCAGGCTGCCTGTCTCGCTGGCTCGCCCCTGGCTTTGCGCTCGCCTCCTGCCCCGGAGGAGAGGAGCCAGGCTTCTGGGACCTTCCTTCCATCTGTAACAGGGTCTGTGTCATGCCTCAAATTGGTCTGGTGTTCGCGCTACGGCAGCTCTCCTCGAAAAAACACCCCTTCCGAACGTGCAGGCCTCAGTGAGGACACTCCTGTCACATAGTGGAGACTGGAAGACCGGCTCAGGGACCCCCGCAGGGGCCGAGGCGCGAGGAGAAGCCGGCAGTACCCCGCCCCGTGCCTTGGCGCTGGGGAGCTCGGGCTCGGCATCGGCTTTCACGAGTCATTGAGAGACTGTTGAAGGCAACATGCAATATCCTTGAGTTACATACTGCGTCTGACTATTACGGTGAATTTACTTTCTTCTGGAACACCTGCACTAATCACCGGTATTGGGTAAAAGACAGCGAAAAGCTTTTCTTTGGTTTTTCTGGAAGGAAACAAATTTACCGCCTATAATTAGACTTGGGCAAGGACCCTTTGGGGTGCTTTCTTAGAATTGTTCTTTATTAGAGCCCAGGCTACTTTCCCTTACAGGCTGAAAGGTACATATTTCAGGGCAATAACTACATTAAATTATTTTAATAATCTGTAGTAACTCATAACACGGTGTTGCGGGATAGTGACAGATATAAGGCTCTTTAGGGTCCGAGCGCACCTCATTTTTCAAGTGGGGCTGTATTTCATTGTTATTAGCGTGCCTCTTTATTAATGGGTGCGGCGGCAAATATATCAACAATCAAAATAGAAGCTCAACAACCTGCTGCCAACGCAAGGCAGAGAACGGAGAGCCATTCAGCGACTCGGTATGTCAAGACGAGTGTGACTTTTTGAACCACACAGCTGGGAGAACAAACCACCTTTTCGCCTTGAAGCCCTGCTTGTTTCCGCCTGTCATTCGGTGCTAAAATTTATTATATGTCCCCTGCAATATTTGCTCTGCTAGTCTCATTATTAAAAATCAGGAAAACATATCTACACCATATTAAATGGCACTTACCTCAGCCTTCAAAAAGAAAAAAAAAAAAAAATCTCCCCTGAAACCTCTAACCATCAAAAAAGGAATCAATCATACCCTGTACTTTAGGTAAAATCAATTATACGAATATTTGCCATAGGTAGCAGGTAGCACTCTCCAGAGAGAAACGTGATGGTCAGAGAGCTGTTTTTAAAGAGTCCCAGGTTATATTACAAGGATCCCAGGTTGTCTACGTGAATGGAGATGTTTTACCAAAGAAGGTGATGAATAGATACTAATGTGGCTTAACCTCAGGTAGCGGCTTTCAGGTAAATAAAATTATGGTGACACCCATCCTAGAGGTGAGGAAAACGCCTTGTCCGTTATCACCCCCTTGACCTGTTAATGCCTGGTTTTGTATTTGGAGTGAGCTGCTTACGTTTAGAGATGCCACGGAGGGGGGAACTCGTAAACGCTTAACGTCTTTAGCGCTGGTCTTACTTTTCAAGGAGAAAGAAGAGCAATTTTATGAGGTGGTCTTTTAGGGGAAGGGAAAGGAAGATGTGGATGATAGAATGTCCGTGACCAGACACTACCGTGAAAGCAGGAGAGGAAAGCCATTGCCTCGGTGCAGAATTCATCCGGGCATAACTCGCAAACAATGACATTGACCTGTTGGCCCAAGGAAGAAAAGAATCACAGGAAGGCTGCTAGGATTCCGAAGTAATTTCCAAAGCGGAAACATCACCTTTCTGGATATCTGTCGTTTAGTCTCCGAACACATCACTAAGTAACTAGACGTCTCTAGATTTAAATACAAAACTTAGCACATTGACTGGCTTTTCATTTTACCTCCAGATGTTTTGGTATCACGTAGATTCGGCCTTAAGATGTTTTCAGTTAAGTGTCTTAGATGAATCACTAAAATGCTATGTGTGAAATAGTAGCACATTTCGAGAGTTGGCTTTGGAACAAGACAAAGTTTGATCTTGAGGCCTCTTAGAAAAACGGATTCTTTTTAAAGCCATCACAATACGAAACAAAATCCAAATCTAAAGGGTGGTGGTAATTTAACTTCCTAATGCGGTTGAAGTTTCACTAATTTGGAGATGGAGAGAAGTCAAGAAATGTCTATCAAGCGTGTAGGCATCATTTTTGTCCGAGGCGGGGTCTGGTCACCTGGGAGGGCAAAACACTTAGAAGCTACCCTTTCTGGAAGGTTATGGGTCATCTGGCTCTCTTGAAATGCTTGGTTGTTTTTTTTTTTTGTTTTTTTTTTTAAGTACATTTGCAAGGATGAGACCTGAGACCTACTTGCATTTTTGTTTTTTAAGGCTTATGCTAGAATTCTGGAGGTATATTCTTGCAGGAATATTTCTGGGTTTACTAGTTTGGTCTTTAAGTTTCTCTGCCTGTGGCTGGTGACAGTCTGTGGAATGAGTGAATTATAAATGTTTCCAGAAATTGTCCTGTCTTCCTCTAGCTCTCTGGAGCAGAAGAGGCAGACAGATGTTCCCCTTTTCTCTATGACCAGGGAATATGTTTAGTGACTTACGCTCTCGCCCATCAGTGATGTTGGCCTTTGCCTTTCCTATGCATCTATAAGGACACTGAGGTTTCCAAAAGAGAGTCCTTCACAACCTAAGATGTGAATTTCCCTCCAAGCGATTAATTGTAAAAATCTTTGGATAGCTTCATTGGAATTTCTTGATTATTTCCAGGATAAACTACGTTAGGCCAAATTCAGCCCTCCCATAACCAACACAAAAAAATCATCACAGACAGTCACAGGAGTTTTATATAAATGTGCAGGAAGAAATCTGGCCTTCTGTGAAGATTGGAAAGAAGCTGTGTAGCATGAGTGCCTTAAGTCTCGAGTACTTTGGAAAAGCGTTCAGCTTCCTCCGAAAGAACTCTCAAGGAAGTTCAGCTTAGACTCCCTTATTTACCTGAGGCTTGACACTAAGGCCAACTAGCGCTGCTTCCTCCCGTTCTAGCCTCTTCCCTCTCAGCAACCCTACAGCCAAGATGAAAAAGATTTTACAAATGAACTCCCGGCTTTGCTAGACATGCTCTCTTTAGGCTCCATGGGCAACATTGCTTCCTTTGATTGGTGATCGAAAGTTGTTGTTTTTTTTTTTGTTTTTTTTTTTTTCCCTATTCAATATGGAGTCACCTGAATGGATTTTTGCAGTCAGGGTTCGGAGGTGAGCATTTTGTCAACGAGAAGGATATCTGATTTGTAACGATGGGCAAATGACTGCGAGTACTTTGGAGAGTCCTGATACGGCTTCCACACTGAGAGCCTGTACACAATATGCCCAAAGATCACTTGTGTTAGCTATTTGTAAACTCTCTTTGACGAGGTCCAGCACTTTTTTATTTTATTTTTTTAGGTCCAGCACTTTAATTGATTCACTGGTGAGCTAATCTAGGTGAAGTCTTAAAATTCCATGTAGCTGAAATTCACTATTGACCTTTCAAAAATTTGCGATGTCATATTGAAACTCCAAAAGGAATGCACAAGAATATAGTTCTTAAACTAGAGAATAAAATTGCCGAATATCGCAGTAAATTAAGTTTAGGGATACACTGAGTGAGAGTACTACGCCCTTGGGGGATTTTAGAGACATTCAGTTATGCATTTGGCCTCATAAAACCCTAGGGCTGTGATGATTACATGATAGAAACACCCTCTGTTAAGCATTACCAAGTGTACAGCCTGGACGATTTTCTTAGGAATGGGGTGGTGGTGGTGGGCAAAAACAAGTGTATTTTCCTGTTTCTGGGGTTCACACGTAAACTCCTGTGTTTTCAGTGGGATTTCCCGAAAGCAAATGGACCATGCTACCTCTTGAAGGATGCTAACAATGCCAGGTTAAGGGATGAGTATTTTTGACGATGAAATCTAATTTTCAGTTCATTTGCTTTGATTGTATACCAGCCACTTCTTATGTTCAGAACTTTTAAGAAATGTATTATGTAATCAGATAGTGTTTACTTCTCCCTCTAAGTGAAACAGAAATGAAACATATATGTTTGAAAACTATGTGCTCACGGTTTTCACCCCTATTCTCCATAAATATTATTCTGCCTAAAATATGCCTGGAAAACAACAGCTGTTCACTCTGAGTTCATCTATTCATTCACCACTCAATGAGTGAATGATGCCTGCCACACAAGACACCGAGCAAGGGCGGGGATTTACAGATTTTACAACCTACTGGAAAAGAAAAATGTTGAATTTAGACACAGAGTGACCCAAGACTGAGTAGCTGAATGGGAGGTGAAAGGGGGTGGTTGGGGATTTGTCTCTGCTTCTTAATAAACATTTGGCTTATTTTTTTTTTAATACTTTTCGGTCAGTGAAAGTTCTGAGTAGTCTATCCTAATCTGCTCAAATCCTCTGGAAAGTTCAAATCCCAGAAAGAATCAGAAAGTCAAGAGAGCCCTGTGACTGCTTCCTCCTTTCTCCTGAAGACAGAATCTGATCCTGGAGGGACAGGCACGGTGGTGACAGGACACGGAAGGACAGAGCAAAGAGCGAAAAGACCCTTCATCCTAAATTACGACTGGCCTCCTTCGACACTTGAGGCAAGTTCCTTAATTTCTTTAGTCGTCATCTGCAAGATAGGGACAACGCCACCCAACAGGACAAGCTTCTGACTAACTAAATGCAAGAAGAGATGAGCGGGGTCTCGGAAGACCAAGTCAGGGGACTTGTGTGTGAGGGGACAGCCCGTGGAGCTCTGCAAAGGCGGGAGACTTACTTCGGAGCAGGACCCTGCCAAAGAGGCTGTGATCCCTGTCCAGCGTGTTGCAGTTCCAGCGGTGCTGGCGGAACTGGTGCTGGCACTCTGCTGTCCACTCGGCCACGCCCAGCCCAATGGCACGCATCACGTCCGGGTGTCGGTGGCACAGCTGGCGCTGGCGGCTCACCAGGCCTGGCACATTGTCACACATCACCCTGGAGGAGCCGCCTGTAGCTCTCATGTACCTGCAAAGGAGCAACACGGAGGTGGAAACACCATGAACGTCAGGGCTGGGGCCCTGTTTCCCGGGAGACTGAAGAGCTCAAAGCACAGTTCACGTATGAATCCTTATCCTTCTGGGGGATACTGGGAAGCAAGAAGGGGCGCAGCACGCATGGGAGTCGATGCCACCCCAACATGGAGCGAGGATTGTGTGTCTCGGACGTGAGGCCAGGGCCACCTGATGATGCTCTGGCCAGGGAAGGAGAGTCAAGGTCAAGAGTGAGGGAGGGGGCAGTGTGTGTGGGGAAGAGTGCTTCAAAGGCTTTTCCCAAGAGGGCTCCGATCTCTGTGACACAGTATGTCTGGGCTTCGCTTTGGGGGCGTCCTCCTTTAGAAGCAGCTTGCTCCCACTTCTTTGACCCAATGTTTAAGTGTCTTTAGAAACTGTATCTGTCCAACCAACACCTGCTGGTGGTATCTGATGTTACATCTCTCCTCGCAGACATGCCCTTCTTTCCTTACCAAAGAATCCTTTAAATATTCCCATTTTTTCCCCCCAGCTCTCTCTGGCTTTTATAGAGAAAAGCCTTTGGAAGAAAAAAAAAAATTCTTTCTATTGTTATTAAGGACACTAAATGTTTGGAAGAATCAAACAGTGTTATAGCTCCATAAAGTACTTTTGAAAAGAAACTTTAACAAAAAATTACATCATCATCTCTACCCAGATGTTCTCTATTAGTCGTGAAATGTTTAGAAAGGTACCTTTTATATAACCCAAGCTGCCATAGGTGTCTTTTGAAGCGATCAAACAAGGAGAATGTCTTTTTCTTGTATTTTCATTATTTTATATGATCATAAAATCGTTACAGCTGCGACTTCCAAAAAATATATTTAAGTGACAGCTGAGAGACAATGTGACAAAAAGCCCGGGCAATAAATAATGTTTATACACCCATGGAAACAGAAATAGTCATTTTATTGAAAAATGGTCACTCTGATAAATCAATCTTTGATCCTGTGTCAGCAGTGTCAAGGCTAAACGCCTTCCTGTTCAAAGCGGCTTAGGGAGGAATTGAACCCTTCTTCCCATCAACGCTTTGCCTTGCTCCTTTGAAGAGCTCCAAGGTCTTCCTCAAGTTCCCTCCTCTATGGTCTTTAATTTGGCCGAGGCTCCTCACTTTTGCCAGATTCTTGAAAACAAAATACCCCCCCCCCCCCCCTCCAGCAACACCAGCCCACCGTCCCTGGCATTCCTGAGTCCGTATTTTAGGATCTGCTCCGAAACTTGCAGGTTCAAGGGCGTCCCCCAGCTGCAACTCCACCTCTCCGGGACGCCAGGAGGGGGACGGAGCGGGAGGGTCTCGCCTCGGAGCGCCGCCGGGACCTGCTCCGTCTCGCGCCCGCCGCCCCTCCCCGCGCGCCCTGCCCCGGAGCCGCCGAGCGAGCGCCCCTGCAGTTACCCTCGCCGCGACCGCGCTTCCCAACGGGCGGCAGCGGGAGCCCCGGCGGGCGGCGGGCGGCGGGCGGCAGCAGGGGGCTGGGGGGAGCCCGGAGGGGGCACTGCAAGTCCTCACCTGCGGGCTGCGCGGCCCCGCACCGCCTGGGGGACCTGGGGGGACACTGCAAGTCCTCACCTGCGGGCTGCGTGGCCCCGCACCGCCTGGGGGACCTGGGGGGACCTGGGGGGTCACTGCAAGTCCTAACCTGAGAGCTGCGCGGCCTCGCACCGCCTGGGGGACCTGGGGGGACCTGGGGGGTCACTGCAAGTCCTAACCTGAGAGCTGCGCGGCCTCGCACCGCCTGGGGGACCTGGGGGGTCACTGCAAGTGCCCACCTGTGGGCTGCGCCGCTCTGCACCGCCCGGGGGACCTGGGGGGACACTGCAAGTCCTCACCTGCGGGCTGCGCGGCCCCGCACCGCCCAGGGAGACCTGGGGGGACCTGGGAGGGGGACACTGCAAGTCCTGTGGGATGCGCGGCCCCGCACCTCCCCGGGGGATCCCGGCGGGGGACACTGCAAGTGCCCACCTGCGGGCTGCGCGGCCCCGGACCGCCCCGGGGGTCCTGAGGGGTCACTGCAAGTCCTCACCTGAGGGCTGCGCGGCCCCGCACCGCCCCTGGGGGGGCCTGGGGGGACCTGGGAGGACACTGCAAGTGCCCACCTGCGGGCTGCGCCGCTCTGCACCGCCCGGGGTACCTGGGGGACCTGGGGCGGGGGGGACACTGCAAGTCCTCACCTGCGGGCTGCGCGGCCCCGCACCGCCCGGGGGGCCGGGGTGGGGGGCCCGGGCGGGGGAGACGGTTGCAGTTTTCACGCTGCATTTGCACACTCACGCACACACACGCCCGGGCTACAGAGCTAGGGCCCCGGCTGGCGCGTCTGTGTCACCGGGATGAGAAATTGGCTGGTTTTGCTGTCGCTCATCTGGATCCGAATCAACCAAACACCCGAGCTCTCTCGTTTGAGGGACGTTGTGGGTTTGGAATTTTTTTTTTTTTTTTTTTTGGAGTTGTCAAAACTGGACTGGTCTTGGGGGAGAGGCAGGGCGGCGGGGGGGGCGGCGGGGGCGCAGCGGCCGGGGCGAGCGGGCGGGCGGGCGGGGGCGGCGGCGGCGGCAGGTCCCCGGGGCCGGTGCGCGCCCCGCTCCCCGCCTCCCCCCTGCGCCCGCGCGCGGGGACTTACCACCACGAGGCGCCGACCCCGGGGGCGAGCCAGGCCAGGAGCAGAGGGAGCCAGAGCCAGGTTCCACCGACAGGGGCGTTCATAGTAACCCCGCTGCGTCCGCATCAGGTCAGACTCCGTGCGCGGGCGCCATGCGAGCCCCGAGCAGAAGCGCTCAGCGCCGGGAGCGCCTCGTCACGGCCGCCGCGCCGCGCCCCCGCCCCCGCCCCCTGCTCGCGTCGGCGACGAGCCGCGGACCCGCCGAGAAAGTTTCAGACCCGCGGCGGGGCGAGCGAGGGGGGCCGGCCCGGGCCGCTCGCCCCAGCGCGGTCCCCGAGGCGCGGCGAGCGCGGGCGGCCCGAGAGCTCTGCGCGCCCCCTGCGCGCCCCAGTCCGCTCGGCTCCCCGCCCGCCGGGAGCGGCCGGGGGAGGGGGTGCGGCGGGGGCGGGCCGCGGGCGCGGGGAGCCGGGGGCGGGGGCGGGGGGCGCGGGCCGCGGGCGCGTGGAGCTGCAGGGGGGCGGGGGCGGGGCGGGGCGGGGCGGGCGGGCCGCGGGCGCGTGGAGCTGCAGGGGGCGGGGGGCGGGCGCGCGGCTCGGCTGGGCTCGGCGCGGGGGGCTGGCGCGCGGCCTCGGGGGCGGCGGGGGGCGCCGTGCGGGGCTGCGGGGCTGCGGGGCTGCTGGCCCGGGGGCATCGGGGCTCCCGCGCGCACACGAGGCCCGAGCGTGCGGCGGCGGCGGCGGCGGCGGCGGCAGGGCGGGGAGGTGCGGGGAGGGCGAGGGCGGGAGCCCCGGGAGCGCTCGGGTCGCTGCTCCGCGACGCGCCGAGGAAGAGCGAGGGCAGGCGCGGGGCGGCTCGCGGGGGGGGGGCCGGGCCTGGAGCCGTCGGAGCGGGGAGCCGCGAGCCCGTGACCCCGCGGCCAAGGCGTCGGCGGGCGCGGGCCGGACGCACCTCGCGCCTCGCTCCGGGAGCCGCGGGGGCCGCGGGCGCCGGGTGGGTGGGGGGTGGGGGGTGGGGGTGCGGGGCGCGGGCCCTGGGGAGAGGCCCCTGGGGCCTGCGCTGGGTCCCCGCTTGGCGCGGCCGACGGCGGCTCGGGCCCGGGGGGGAGCCTCTCCCGCGGCGACTGGCCTGCGGCCCCGCCGTCTGTCACCGGGCAGGAAGGAAGCCCGGGGGCCGGTGGCGGCCGCGAGCCGTTGCGTCGCCCCCTGCCTCCCCGGGGGCCCGGCCGTGCGCGCGGCGGAGGGCGAGCAGGGGCGGCCGCGCCCGCGCCGCCGGGGCAGGGGCCGGGGCCGGGGCCGGGGCAGGGGCCGGGGCCGGGGCCGGGGCCCGCCGGGCGCGAGTGCGGGGCGAGGCTGGACGGGGCCAAGCCCGGAAACGCCAGGAACCTGACAGATGCTGTCATCGCCCCCCTCCGCCCCGCCGGCCCCCGGCAGGTCCAGCCCCTCCCAGGCTGACCCAGATACATCCCTGGTCGGGTCCGGAAAGGGAGGGGAGGCAAACAAGCACCGCGCCACCCACGACTCGGGAAGAGCAGGGCCCCGCGCCAGGGCCGCTCCGTATCGCTGGGCCGCGACCCAAGGGAAGTTCGGGTCGGCCTGTGCCGGCCGCAGGGAGGGGCGCGGGGGCGCGGGGCTGCGCGTCTGCTCCGCGGGTGCACGCGCGGGTGGCGGCGGGCGAGGCGGGCGAGGCGGGCGAGGCGGGCGGGGGCCCGGGGTGGCCACCGAGCGGCAAGAAAGAGCCCTGCTTACCTTACCTCTCTCTGATGCTCATGACAGCGGCGGCCACCACTGACTGCCACTCCGCTCTGCCCAGTCTCTTGCGGTAAATGCAGACACCCGGGACTCGTGGAAGAAATGAGCGGCCCCAGAGGAGCCCCAAGGTGCCAAAAATTGCCCTCCTACCAGCACGTAATGTAGGGGTGTGTACGCGTATGCGGGGAAAGGTAGGCAGCTGCATGCTGCTCTTACGGACTGTGAGACCCGAAATCACCTAAAAACTCCTCAACTCCGAGTTCCACCCACCTCAGCACCTCCTGTCCTCACAGCTAAGGCGAGTTAGAAACACAAGGAGTGTGACCAGCAGCCTAGAGGTCCTTCCTCTCCGCCCAGGGGACTACTGAGTGGCCAGGACATCTGCCCTTCAGTTGTTGGTGAGGCCAATGGAATGACCTAAACCTGAAACAGACCTTCTGGAAAAAGAACGGACCATCCCCAATGCTAATTAAATCCACTCCAAGGACTTCGTCCTGGGGCAGAAGTACCACATGATTTGCAGAGAAGAAACAGGCTTGGTAAAAGGCAAAAAGCTCAAAAGTTCAAGAGAAGCTAAATCCAGATGTGAAAAAAAAAAAAAAAAAAAAGGTCCACCCAAACACCCCTTCCTGACCTGTCCAGAGGCAGTCTGGAGCAGATGACTGGTCTCTTCCAGATGTGTGATTACATTTCCCTTCATTCTCCACCCCTGTGCACTTATGACCCGTTATGAGCCCTGTGCAACTTCTTCCTGCTAACAGGTCTGCCTCTCCTCCCTTCTCATACTGTACCTATTCTTCAGGTGGACCCTGAAGGAAGGGTCCTCAGGGTGGTCCCTGAGGAAGTTTGGAAATGCTCAAGAAACTCAGGGCAGTTATTACCATCCTCACTTCTCTCGCAATAAAAACTACCACCCTAAAGCAGAGTTAATAAATAATGAAGTAAATTGCATATGACTTCAGCTATGCTATAGCAGAGGATGAGGTAAGGAAAGGCAGGGTTCAGAGTGCCATTAGATCTATAGATGTCTGATTTTTAAAAAATTATTATTCAGTGAGAAATCTCAGAACTGACTGTAAAACTCATTTACAGTATACCGAGCCCGATTCTCTTTCTGAAGATTAATGTTAGTTTGCTTATAACTTCAGTATAGCATCGTAGCCAAATGAGTCAGTCTATTTTCTTAGTTAGATCCATTGTTTGTCTAATCTCCCAGGGCAGAGAGAGAACTAATTTACTACCAAACCATCTCCACCCTTTAAAAATGGAGAGTTACTTCTTCAACCAAATAGTCACTTGTGTTTCAGTCTGAACTGGCTTCTTCCTAAGGCCATGACTCCTAATTTAGCTACTCACTAACCAGTGATTCAAAGGTCTAGTATCTCAAACTTAGATTCAGTGACCTTAAGTGAGAACATTTTGAATTAACAGGATGGGTCAAAATAGGGAAGAAAAAAATATATCTTTTTATCTTCTAAATCTATGAGTATCATATACATTACAACATAGGTTATATATAAAATAACAACACAGAATATATATAATTACTTTTTTTTTACTTGCTAAGTCTATACAAGTAAGAGTATCATGCATATAACATAGGTTAGCTTTCAAATTTTGTTTTTAATGCCCTTAAGAGCATTGCCCCTTTCCCTCTTTAGTCATTCCTAACATGTTATTAAGTGCACTCTTACCTACTCTTGGTCAAAAGTTCCTCTTAGGAATAGTTAAAAGTATCAGTGATTTAAATCTCAGTGTGCATTTAAGTGTGCATCAAAGATTTGCTTCTAGCCACAAGAGAGTAATAGGTACCTGGCTTGTTCTCCTACTGGGAAAAAAAACTCTAAAACTACAGGTGACAAAGCTTTTCAGGCATTGGGTAACAGGCAGCCCACAGCTGTGATCTTTGAGAGAGAGGAAATATATGAGGTATGTTCCATAACTATCCCATAACTGTCCTGATTTTTCTGCTGAAAGGCACCTTTTTCCCTGGGGTGCAAGAAAGTGGAACCCATGCAGAGTAGTCTCATTTAAGGAGAAACTGGACTTTTGGGCCGTTGAAGCAGCTGAAATTGGCAGGATAGCATATCTGAAAGTAGGTAGCTGTGAAAAGGGGGGCCCTAGAAGTTTACACGGGGATTCACCATGGTTCCTTGGCTGAATGCTGAGATGAATAAGGACATGATAAGACTCCACAGCCTAGTAGAGATTGCCTGCTGCATATCATGCAGTGTTGAGAGACATGAGAGTTCCATCTCAGTGGGGGTGGAGAGACCTCATGAGGCACTCCAAGCATTCATTTTAGATTTTAGAAAGGCCATCCCTTTAAAGTAAGGGGCACACCTTAGTGTAAAAAGCATATTTTAGGTCCCATATTACATACTCAATAAAAACAAAGCAGATAGGCCAAGGGAAATTTACAAGAATTAAACCAAACTCATTAAAAGAAGACAACAGCAATGCCTGGGTGGCTCAGTGGTTGATTGTCTGCCTTTGGCTCAGGGTGTGGTCCCGGGGTCCTAGGATCAAGTCCCACATCCGCCTCCCCTCTGCCTATGTCTCTGCCTCTCTCTCTCTGTCTCTCATGAATGAATAAAATCTTTTAAAATGAAAGAAGATGACATAATCCAACACCCATTTAAGGAAGACCAGACTATATAATTTTCAGTGTAGAACATACAATAACAAAAATTAATAGGCAAGTGAAAAGCCAGAAAAATGTGACTCAGACTCAAGAAAAAGCAATCAAAAGAGACTGACTCTGAGATGGCCCAGTTGCAGGCACCGGTGGGAAAATGTTTTTGAATAATTTATAATTATGTTCAAGTATTTAAGGGAAAATATGATCACAATGAACAAATAGGTGGAAATTTCAGTAGAGAAATGAAAGCCCTAAGAAACAAAATCTAGGACCAAAAAGTCTAATGTCTGAAATGAAAAATTCACTGAATGGGTATAACAATGGAATGGAGTAGGAAAGAGAAAAGGATGATAAGCCTAAAGACAGACGTTATCTAATCTGAAGAACTGAGAGAAAAGATACTGAAAATTAAAGAAATGTAACCTCAGATATCTGTGGTACAATGCCAAGTAGTCTAATATATGTGCGAGTGGAATTCCAAAAAGAGAGAAAATGTGATATGTGAGATTACATATATGTATATGAAAAAATACTGCACCCTATTTGTCCAATATGATAGAACACATCCATTTATAGACCCCAGAGGGTCAGAAAGCCTCAAGTGGAATAAATACGAAGCATAGCATACCTACATACATTATGGTCAAACTGTTTAAAAGCAAAGATGAGAAAAATCTCTAAAGCGACCAAAGGGAAGAGATACATTAAATACAGGTGAACAAGAATATGAATTACAGGTAATTTTTTATTAGCAATAATGGAAGTCAAGAGACAACAAAGCAACTTTTTAAAAATGCTTAAAAAACAGTGGTTCCCACAGAATTCTATAAGTGAAAAATGTCCTTCAAAATTGAAAGAAGAGCTGTTCTTTGTTTCCTCTTCTTCCCCTTACCTTGGGAATAAGGACTATAGTTCATGAGTATGGGCAAAACTGAAACAGAGCAACCCCAATAAAGTCTAAAACCAACTCTTGACAGGACCAAAGTGAGCCATAAGAAAATTCAACTCTCCCTGTAAAGAACATAATATCATTTAGGGTCCCTATAAATTCTTATCCATTATATCCAGCATCAAACCTAAAAATTAAAACAAAACAAAACCCCAGAAGCAAATCAACAGAAAAGAGACCCAGAAGTAATTTAGAGTTTTGATTCGAGTTACCAAAATAACTTTTAAAAGTTCACAAAATAACAGATAATTTTAACAGAGAACTGGAACTCATACAGAAGACTTACATAAGAATCCTAGAACCGAGGGAGGGGAAAGGAAGCTGTGACCAGAATTAAGAATAGATAGACGGTTTGAGGAACTATCAGCAGAAGAGTGGACTAGTAAACAAGGAGAGAGGTCAATAAAGAGTCTCCAGGTAATGCACAGAGAGGATTAAAAGGATATAAAATATAGAAAGGAAAATAAGAGACAGAGTGAAAATGTCTAGAGGAGAGAGAGAATGGGACTAAAGAAATATTTTTGAAAATTTTCCAAAAAAAAAAAAAAGAAAATTTTCCAAAATGATGAAAGAAGGAAATCCACATACTTAAGAAATCTGTGAACGTGAAGCAGAACAAATACAGGGAAAACCATTCTTAGGTATATCACACTTAAACTGGTGACAAAGACAAGGAGAAAATATATTAAAGGTGCATGAAAAGACAGACATAGTAGCATTGTGGGACAAACCATAAGCTAGGGCTGGCTTTTCAATGCAAACTGTTGAAATCAGGGGACAGTAGAATGACATCTTTAAAAAACAAAAAAGGGGGAAACCTGGGTGGCTCGATGGGTTGAGCATCTGCTTTGGGATCAGGTCATGATCCCAGGGGTCTGGGATTGAGCCCCAGGTTGGGCTCCCTGCTGAATGGGGAGCCTGCTTCTCCCTCTCCCTCTATGCTCCTCCTATTCCACTCCTCCCCCATTTGTCAAATAAGTAAATCTTAAAACGAAATAAAAAATAAATAAATAAGAAGGGGTGGTGGGTGGGACTGCTAAACAGGAATTGTTTCTTTTTAAAGATCCTTCAAAAATGGAGACCAAAAAAAGATACTTTCAAACAAAAGCTAAGAAAGTAAGTATTAAGCTAGTTCTTTAGGCTGAAGGAAAAGTATACTATAGATGGTATTATGGAACTGCAGGAAAGAATGAACTCTGTGAAGGGTAAATTGTGGGAAGATATAAAATAGTATTAACTGTCAAAATGGTTATTAAGTGATTATAATATCTTGTGAGGTTTAAGACATGTAGAAGGAAAATGCATGACATCACTAGCATAAAAAGCAGGAGGGTGCTCTGATTCCAAGTTAGATGGAGTAGGTATACCTTGTATCTCCCACCGAATACAGAGATAAACTTGGAAAGGATGCATAGAGAAGCTATTGGAAGACTATGAAAAGTAAATGGTAGTGAGTGGACTGAAGAAAATGGGAATTTTAGGTACTAATAAGTAATGGTAAGTTTCTTATTTTGTATTTCCTGTAGCCTGGCCCCAAGGTAGCTAAACCCTTGAAGTGGGTACCTTGTATGAATAGAGAGACCCACAGAAGTCTCCAGAGAAGCTCTCTGGTTTTGATTCAAGGAACATGAAAGGGACTTCTAACATACCAGAGAGTGTGGGAGAAGTCCCCTCAGTGCTCTCACCCCACCCCATCTCTCTTATTTCTGGGTCTCCTGAAAAGTCCTATATTGGTGTTGTCAGTAGGGACAGTAGCATCAGTGAGAGCCCACATGTGCCTAAAACTTGGACAGAGGAGAAAATTCCTCTCCAAAAAGGGGAGCTGTGGTCTCAAGAAACCAGGACAAAATTCCATTGCCTCTTTTTCCCTCCTTTTCTTTCTTTTCTGTTGTGTGGCTCCAGAAATAGTTATAGTCACAGAAAGCAAATGGCAGAATGAGATAACTAAAGCCAGTTTCTGGTCATAGGACCAAGAAGGTAAGTCCTTTTTTTTAACATTTTTTATTTATTTATGATAGTCAGAGAGAGAGAGAGAGAGAGAGAGGCAGAGACACAGGCAGAGGGAGAAGCAGGCTCCATGCACCGGGAGCCCGACGTGGGACCGGGTCTCCAGGATCGCACCCTGGGCCAAAGGCAGGCGCCAAACCGCTGCGCCACCCAGGGATCCCCAAGAAGGTAAGTCCTTGAGAACCAGAAAATACCTCGGAAGTCAGAGAGAATGAGAAACCTGGAAGAGAGGCTCCATATCATTGTATTTAAACTCCTGTGCCTACTCCCAAGCTGTACACATGTGGATGTGACTCTAAATATCATACCAAAGACTTCTGAGAACAGAACTGTGAGATAGACCACCTCCCAGGATCTAGACAAACCACTGTGTCTTACATGTATGAGGTCGGCATGAAGAGCATTGCAAAGGCTTTGAAAATTGAAGTAACATCAGAACATGAGCCATGGAAAGCTAGTCAGAATTTTTAGCCTGAAACCAATTGGGTTGATTGTATGCTAAAACAAGACTATCAACAATCTCTAAAGGACTTAATCTAGACCCAGAATCTTCTTACGATCTATTCAAAATGTCCAAGATACAACGAAAATTATATGGCATACAAAGAACCAAGAAAATTCCAAGTCATATGGAAAAAGATAATCTACAGACACTAATTCGTAGATGACACAGGTGTTGAAATTATCAAAGACTTTTAAAGTTGTTATTATGAAACGACTCCAAGAGGTAACGATGAAACTTTTGAAACAAATGGATGATAGAAAATACCAGCAAAGAAACAGAAAACAGAAAGAGTAACAACACAGAAGTTTTATAACTAAAAATATACACACTGTCTTCCTTACACCGATATAGAAGTATCTCACTAGCCCAGACCAAGAGCAAAATGGAGATGAAAGTGTGAGTGAACGTGAAGACAGATCAGTAGAAATTATCCAGCCCTAAAAAGAGAAGGAAAAGAGATTGAAAGGAAATGAACAAAGCCTCAGGAATCTGTGAAACAATTCTACAAGGTGAAATATGTCATGGAATCCTAGAAGGAGATGAAAAACATCCCATTGAAACAAAAAATATTCACAAAAATAATACCTAAAAACTTGCTAAATTTTATCAAAGGTATAAACCTAGAGATTCTAAAAGCTCAGAAAACCCCAAACAGGAAAGATCCAAAGAGATCCATGCCAAGACACATCACAATAAAACCGCTGAAAGCTAAGAGCAAAGATAAAATCTTATAACCTGACAGAAACAGATGATGCATTATTTATGAAGAACAAAGGAGAATGATGATTTTAATGACTAGAGATTTCTCATCAGAAATTATGAAAGCAGAAGGAAGTTAAACAATGTTTTTATTATTTTAAATATCTTATTAGGAGAGTACGCAAGTGTGCATGCAAATGGGGGGAGGAGCAGGGAGAGAGAGAGAATCCTAAGCTGACTCCAAGCTGAGCTAGGAGCCTCCAGTCCACGAAATCAAGAGTTGGATGCTTAACTGACTGAGCCATCCAGGTGCCCTAGACAATATTTTTTTAAAGCTCTGAATGAAAAGAAAATTCAGCCTGGGTTGAATATCCTTCATTAATGAAAGTGAAATAAGGACACTCTCAGACGAAGGAAGATGAAGAATTTACCATCAGGAGACTTTTTTAAAATAAATGCTAAGAGAATTTTTGAAGACAAAAAGAAAATTATATAAGGAGACCTGAAAAACCTGGAGTGAAAGAAAGGCAAGGAAGCTGGGTAAATATTACAAACTACTTCTCTCCAGCTATTTAAAACATGTTTGAAAAAAAAAAATGATGATTGAAGGCAAAAAAGGGAACAGTCTGAAAGTGTTTTCATTGTGTATAGATATAGTACATAAGAAACTACAGTATCAGGTGGGGAGGGTAAAAGGACTTACATGGTGGTAACTTTCTACATCCCACCTGAATTTGTAAACTGTTTATGTTAGAATCAACTGCACAAAGTTATGCATATATAATACAACCCCACTAACAATGACTATACAGAGAGGAAAGAATGTAAAAAATTAAGATGTTCAAATAATCCAAAAGAAGGTAAGAAAGGGGACCAGAGCAATGAAAAAGAAAACTAGGAGGCAAATAACTAAATGATAGACACAAATCAAGATATTATCAATAATTATATAAAATATACATATATGGTCCCAACGCAAAAATTTAAAAGTAAAGATTGAAAAAATAAAAACACAAGACCCAACAATATGCTATCTATAAGAAACTCACTTCAAATATAATAATACAGGTAGATTAAAAGGAGAAGGAGAGGAGAAGATACATCACGCAAACACTAATTAAAGAAAAGATGAAGTGGATATGTCAATATCAGAGTAGGTATCTGAGCAAAAACACTTACCTGAGATGAAGAGGGGTGTGACCTAACTATAAAAGGGCCAATTTACACAGAAGACAGACAGTGCTAAATGTGTATGCACCAAACAACAGGCTTGCAAAACATATGAAGTAAAATTTGACCAAACTGAAAGAAAAAGCAGACAGATTAACAATCACAGTTGTTATCAACATTTCACTCTCAGTGGTCGGCAGAACGAGCAGAGAATTAAGATACAGAACTCAACAATACCATCAACCGACTGGATTTAGTTATTTATAGAATGTCACTCTACAACAGCAGAATATACATTCTTCTCAAGTGAAATGAAGCACTCACTAAGATAGAGGCTATGCTAGGTAGTAAACAGTAACAAATGAAAAGAAGCAAAATCATACCAAATATGTTCTCTGAGTGAAATGGAATGAAATGGAAAATCGATGAGGGAAAGAAATCAAGAAAACCTCCAAACTTCTGGAAATTAAGCAATATACACCTAAGTAACCTATAGGTCAAAAAAGTCTCAAAGGATATCAGGAAATACTTTGAACTGAGTAAAAAGGCATTAATATGAAGCCATGTTTAATACACATTCTAAGTCAGGAACAGATATTGTAATCTCTAGGTTAACCAATACAGAAATAACACAACAAATCACTTTTTCAGTTACCTATTGCTACATAACAGCCCGCCTTCCAAATTACTGCTTTTTAAAAATTGTTATCTATTTTTTTTAAATTCAAGTATAATTAACATCCAGTGTTTTATTAGTTCCAGGTGTTCAACATAGTGATTCAACAATTCTACACGTTACTCAGTGCTCATCAAGGTAAGTGTGCTCCTTAATCTCCTTCACCTACTCCATCCATCCCCCACCCATCTCTCTTCTGGCAACTACCAGTTTGTTCTCTATATTTGTCTTTTTTAAAAAATATCTTATTTATTTATTCATGAGACACACACAGAGAGAGGCAGAGACACAGGCAGAGAGAGAGAAGCAGGCTCCCTGCAGGGAGCCAGATGGGGGACTTAATCCCGTGACTCCAGGATCCTGCCCTGAGCCAAAGGCAGGCGCTAAACCGCTGAGCCACCCAGGGATCCCCTTTTGTCTTTTATATTTTGCTTTTTTCTTAAATTTCGTGGATGAATGAAATCATATGGCATTTGTCTTCCTCTGACTTATTTCACATAGCATAATACCCTCTAGGTCCATCCATGTGGTTTCAAATGGCAGGATTTCGTTCTTTTTTAATGACTGTATTTTCCATTTAAGTTCCTGGTTTTAAAAATTGAGATAGAATTAACATATGATTAATTTTAAGGGTACAACTTAATGATTTGATATGCGTATATATAATGAAATGACTACAATAACTTTAGTTCACGTCCATCACCACGCGTAAAATTTTTTTTCTCATTATGAGAACTTTTAAGCTTTACTGTATAACATCTTTCAAATATGCAATGCAATATGGTTCGCTATAGTCTCCAGGCTGTATGCTACAGCCCCAGGATTAATTTATTTTATAACTAGAAGTTTGTACTTTTAGATCACCTTTACCCATTTTATCTGTGCCTTATCCCATCAATGACAACCACCGTCTGTTTGTTGTATCTATGAGTCACTAAAAAAAAAAAAAATTTAGATTCCACGTATATGTAATGATACAGTATTTTCTTTGACTTATTTCACTTAGCATAATGATCTCAAGGTCCATCCATGTTGTTGCGAAAGACAAGATTTCCTCATTTTTAACGGCTGAATAATAACTCCATGATACACACACTCACATTTTATCTCCTAATGGACATTTAGGTTGTTTCCATGTCTTGGGAATTGTGAGTAATGCTGCAGTGAACATGGGAGTGCAGATATCTTTTTGAGATAGTGATTTAATTTCCTTCGGATAAATGGCCAGAAGTGAAATTCTTTGGTCATATGGTAGTTCTAATTTTATTTTTTTGAGGAACATCAATACTGTTTCCCATAGTGCTGTACCAGTTTGCATTCCCACAAACAGTGCACAGGGGTCCCTTTTCTTCACATCCTCATCAACACTTATTTCTTGTCTTTTTTTTATAATAGCTACTGTAACAGTGTAAAGTAATATCCCACTGTGGTTTCGATTTGCATTTCCCTGATTAGTGATGTTGAGCACCTTTTCCTGTACCTGTTGGCCATCTGTAGGTCTTCTTTGGAATAGCGTCTATCAAGGTACTTTTCTCATTTATTAATTGGATTTTTTTTTCCTATTGGGTTAAGTTCTTTATATATTTTGGATATTAATCCCTTATCAGATAAGTGATGTGCAAAGATTTTCTCTCATTCTGTAAGTTGTCTTTTCAAAGGCAACTTTCTTTGCTGACAGTTTTCTTTGCTGTACAAAACCTTTTTAGTATGATGTAGTCCTACTTAATTTATTTTTGCTTTTGTTGTCAAATCCAGAAAATTATCATCAAGACTGATGTCCAAGAACTTACCATCTATGTTTTCTTCTAGGAGTTTTGTGGTTTTAGGTATTACATTCATGTCTTTAATCCATTTTGAGTTGATTTTTGTAAAAAGTATAAGATAGTGGTTCAATTTCATTCTTTTTGTATGTGGCTGTCCAGTTTTTCCAGTACCATTTATTGAAGAGACTATCCCTTTTGTATGTCCCTGGCTCCTTTGTTATAAATTAATTGAGTAAATATGTGTGAGTTTATTTCTGGGCCCTATATTTGTTCCATTGGTCTATGTGCCTGTTTTTATGCCAGAATCATTGTTTTGGTTACCATAGCTTTGTAATACAGTTTGAAATTAGTTAAGTGTGATGCCTTCAGCTTTGTTCTTTCTCAAGATTATTTTGGCTACTTAGGGTCTTCGTGGTTCCACTCAAATTTTAGGATTGTTCTATTTTTGTGAAAATGCCATTAGAATTTTGATAGGGATTGCACTGAATCTATAGATTGTTTTAGGTTTGTATGGACATTTTAATAATGTTAATTCTTCTAATCCATGAACATGAAATATGTTGCCATTTACTGTGCCTTCCTCAATTTCTTTCATCATTGTCTTAGCATTTAGTGTACATGTCTTTAACCTCCTTGGTTAAATTTATTCTCAGGTATTGACACAATTGTAAATATGTTTTCATAATCCTCTTCTTGGTAGTTCATTACTAGTGTATGGAAATGTAACTGACTTTTGTATATTGATTTTGCATCCTGAAATTTTACTGAATTAATTTATCCTAACCGTTTTTTGGCGGAGTCTGTAGGCTTTTCTATGTATAATATGAAGTCATCCGCAAAATGAGATAGACTTCTTTCTTTCTGATTTGGATGACTTTTTTTCACCTTGCCTAATTGCTCTGGCTAGAACTTCCAGTACTATGTTGAATAAAAGTGGCAAGAGTGGGCATCTTTATCTTATTCTTGGTCTTAGAAGAAAACCTTTAATTTTTTCACTGCTGAGTACAATGCTAGCTTGGGCTTGTCATTATATGGTCTTCATTGTGTTGAGGTACATTCCCTCACTTTGTTTTTTTTTTTTTTTTTTTTTTTTTTTTTACTTTGTTGAAAAGTTTTTTCAGGAATGGATGTTGAATTCTGTCAAATGCTTTTTCTGCATCTATTGAGATGATTATATGATTTTTTTTATCCTTTATTTGTTAATGTGGTATATCACATTGATTTGTGCATGTTGAAACATCCTTGCATCCTGGAATGAATCCTAATTGATCATCGTGTAAGATCATTTTAATGGGTTATTATATTTGGTTAGCTAATACTTCATTGAGGATTTTACACCTTTGTTCATCAGAGATATTGGGCTGTAATTTCTTTTCTTGTAGTGACCTTGGCTAGTTTTGGTATCAGGATAGTACTGGCCTTATAAGTTTCGAAGTATTCCCTCCTAATTTTTGAAAGAGTCTGAGTAGGATTGGTATCAATTAATCTTTAAATGTTTGGTAGAATTCACTGGTGAAGCCATGTGGTCCTGTCTTTTATTGTTTGGGAAGTTTTTGATTAATGTTTCAGTACAATCTTCTATCTAGTAATAGGTCTAACCAGATTTTCTCTTTCTTCATTATTCAATTTTAGTATGTTGCATGTTTCTAGGAATTTATCCATTTCTTCCAGGTTTTCCAATTTGTTGGTGCATAACTATTCATAGGACTCTAATGATCCTTTGTATCTCTGGGATCAGTTATAACATCTTTTTCATTTCTAATTTTGAGTCCTCTCTCTTTTTTTCTTGGTGAGCCTAAAGGTTGGCCAATTTTATCTTTTCAAGAAATCAGCTTTTAGTTTCATTGATCTTTTCTACTATCTTTTTAGTCTCTATTTATTTCCTGATCTTTGTTATCTCCTTCCTTTTACTAACTTTGGGCTTTATCCTTCTTTTTCTAGTTCCTTGAGGTGTAAAATTTCCTGTTGCTTAATGTAGGCATTATCACAATGAACTTCTCTTAGAACTGCTTTTGCTGCATCCTGTAAGTTTTGGTATGTTGTATTTCCATTGTTACCGGTCACAAGATATTTTCTATTTTCTGATTTCTCTTTTGATTTCTTTTCTGACCTATCATTTATTCAGTAGGATGATGTTTAATATCCACGTATTTGTGGATTTTCCAGTTTTCTTATAGTAACTGATTTCTACCATTTGTGGTTGGAAAAAAATGCTTACTATGATTTTAATCTTCTTAAATTTATGAAGACTTGCTTTGCGGATTAACATATGGTCTATCTTGGAGAATGTTCCATGTGCATGAAGAAGAATGTGCATTCTGCTGCTTTGGATAAAATATCCTGTAAATGTTTAAGTCTATCACTAGTAATCAGAAAACTACAAGAATAGAACAGAAATAATCAACCTTTGCATCCATCACATAGGAAGAAGTTAAGTCAGTAAATGTTGGTATGGCTGTGGGGTAGGTAATGGACACTCATATGCTGCTTATATGTCTGTAAATTAATAGAGGCTCCTTGAGGAGCAGTATAGGAGTGATGCAGTAAGACTCTGTAAACACATGGTAGGATAATTCAAGAATGTTTGATTTACAAAGAGACTATTTTTTGAAGGTGTAGGCAAAGGAGCTGTTACCACCCTCAGACTGGAAGGAACAGGAAGTGACGGTTCCTGGAACCCAGAAGGAGTGACTCTGGCAGGGGTGCAATCCCCTTCAGTTGAGGGACACAGAAATCTTGAGGGGAGGAGAAAGAGGTGAATAAATACATGAACCTTGCTCTACCTTAAGTATTCTGCTGGGGTTCTCTGCTGGATAAACCCAGTCAAGAGCTTAAAAGGCCTTTGATGTGGTTCATAGATTTAGCTTTTCAGTGTGGGTCTAGGGTGAGAGGAGATTTGGAGCGGTAAATGGAAATACCTGGCAACATCAGTAGTTAATGATGTTGAAAATATTTGTGCCCCCCAACTAGCTATTCCACTGCTAAATACAGCTAAGGAAACTTTGTCACATGTATACGAGGTCACATACACAAGCATGGACAGTAACACTATTGAGAATAATCCAAAATAACTCAAAATTTTATCAGTAGGGGAATGGGTGGTGAAATGTGAGATGGACATATGATGAAATATTGTACAGCATTTCAAAGGAATTAATCCACATCTTTGCTTTTTTACATGGATGTGTTGGAAAATGATGTTGAGGGAAGAAGCAAATTGAAGAACGAGGCAACATAAGTATAGCCCTGTATTAACTGGGAATACTTTTGGCACCATTATTAGAAAACCCAGCCACAGTGGTTTAATCAAAGAGGAGATTATTTTCCTCACATCCAAGAGTCAGACTACCCAGAGCTGGTGCAGCTGCTCCAGGATGTGTACGAGGACGGTTCTTTTGCTGCTCTTAGTGTATGGTGACACTTCTAGGTATTTGGTAGCATCCCCATGTCTGTGTTTAACGTGACATCAATGCAGATTACTTAGAAATTCAGCGAACTTAAGATTTTTCCATCTCTTTAGTATTAGTTTTCAAGTAGATGTGAAATGAGTAAATATTTTTCAGGTCAGGTGAATTTAATGAGTAAGAACCTGAGAAAATGTGTACCTTTCACATGGATGAACTATGGCACCCCTTTGGTGTATAATGTTTCAGGGAGGTGAGATCCTCTGTGACTTGGGAAGGTGAAGGCATATTAGCGTAGGTACCAAGCCCACAGTCTGACCACGACTGAGCCACGCACCTCCTTACGCCATCCAGTCCTCATAAGAGTGCAAACTCTAGCTCCTTCTACTATCACAAGAGGGTTTTAGTAAGTGTGGCTTTATAGACAAATGGTTTCTACCTCTGACTTGCGGCTGCTTGCATCTCTCTGTATTTGAGTGTGGTACAATCTGTTAAAAAGGGAAAGGGGAAATAGAGGCAGTCTTACCAGATAATTTATTAATAATAAGTATTTATTCTTATTATCTGCAAGACCTATTAACTGTTGTCTTGTGGATTGTGAATACTTCCGTATCAGTTTATACAATTTAAGTATTTTTAGTTAGTGTCACTACATGATAGAAAATATTTCTCTCAAAAACATGGTCCTGGCAATTAGAAAAATCTGATTTTTTCCCCCTCATGTAGACTACCATTTTTGTATATGTAAGGCACCATAATAAACGCTTTAGATAAATAGTAAACATTATATTGGCTACCATTTAAGTATGGCACACACTAGACATTGTAGAAACTATGCCTTAGTTCGCTAAACCTTGTAACAACCTTATAGGTTTAGTTCAATAGGTTTATTAAGAAATAGGTTTTGTTAAATTAGCTAAATGACTGGCATACAATAAATGCCCAATTAAAGATGATTTTTTTAGTATGATCATTATTGTTATGTTCACGTCATAGAGGCAGAGACCTGGAAGATTTTCTAAAAGCTGCACAGCAAGTAAGGAGCAGAGCTGGAACTGGAATTCAGGTCTGCCTGGCCACAAAGCTCAATTAATTATAAAACTTTACAACATCTTTTTTCAAAATAGGAAACTAAGTTTCAGAGAAAATAGTTATAAATAATAATCCTGTATTTCAGGATTTAGGAAAGACACTGCTGCGGACGGCTGGGTTCCTCAGAAAGCAGACACTGAGGCGGAGATGAGCACACTGGGCATTTCTTAGGGAGTGCTCTGGGCAGCGACACCTGTGCAAGGGAAGGAAGGAAGCAGGAGTGGGCCAAGGGAGGAGAAGGGCTGTGGCGCAGTCTCGGTGAAGGCCTCTGCCAGCAGGATGGCCCTTTAGGCTTCTCTGGAGTTGGGACGAGGTTCCCTGAAGCTGGGACCTTTAAACTCCTCGGCTGATTCGCCGTCCCTGCAAGCAGCTGGGGGAAGGCAGCTTGCTTTAATGGAGAGAACCCTCAAGGAGGCCCGTTTGCTCCCTGCACTCACGGCCGCTGGGGCAGGAAGTCCTTTACTCCTTAAAAGGAGGTCTCAAAGGAGCCTCACCACAGAGACCACTTCTGGAAACAAAACTTTAATAAGAACAAAATTTGCATTTTTTCCTTCCGTGCTATGATGCTATTCCTATTTATCTAGAAACTGATTTAGGGACTTTGCATATTAACTTTACTTTTTTATTTCCCCAATTTAAGTCCAGTCTTGGTTGGCCACAGCTAACCACGAATATGTTATAATCCTGCCACTGATATGAAAGGTAATGATATTACCCCTGACTGGATAGTTACAGTATTACTACTGAAGATCTTGGTGTCCCATTTTAATTCCTTACACGGGGGGGGGGGGGGGCAGGGAAAATTGTACATCTGCAACTCCCAAAATTGGCTTAATGCTAATGAGACCTGAATCCGTGATGAGTAGAAATTTACTTTCAATTCAGTCTAAATCTCTTCTAAAAGATTTCACATGCTGGGAATTTTGCAGATTTTCCTCTTGTAACTGTGTTTTGTAGGAAGGCATAGTTGAGGTTGAGACCTAACCCCCACAAGGAAAGATAAGTCAATCTTTCACCATTCTCAAGTGTGGAAATTTAAATAAACAAACCACTTCACCACACTCTTTCTTATGATGCAGTCTCACAAAGTTTTATTTTTTCTAACATTTACATCCTTAAATAATAGTAATCCTATTGTCTCTCTTAATAATAAAGTAAGTTTTCCAATCTCATATAAAATACATAATGTATGGGTATGTATAATGTCTGACACATACTAAGCACTCAGTAACCATTAAATTAGTTGGTGTCATTATTCATAGTTTTGCCAAAAATATAAAATTGGCAGCAACCAAATGTTAAAATCAATTCTCACAATCAGATCTCTGAATGTGAAATCAAAAGCAAAACCATTCGAGGGGTTCAATTTTCAAATTGTTTAGTAAACATTGATTCTTGTAAAGGCCCTAAGGTTTTGTTCTTTTTTCAGAATTCCAAATTGGATCTATCTCTGAAGATGGCATTATTCTGAGTCCGTCTTAGGAACAATCTGTTTTGGGGCACCTGGTGGCTCAGCAGTGGAGCGTCTGCCCTTGGCTCAGGACGTGACCCCGGGGTCCCGGGATCGAGTCCCATGTCGGGCTCCCTGCATGGAGCCTGCTTCTCCCTCTGCCTGTGTCTCTGCCTCTCTCTGTGTGTGTCTCTCATGAACAAATAAATAAAATCTTAAAAAAAAAATCTATTTTACAGATGAGGAAATCAAGACCTGGAAAATGCACACACTAATGACAACAGAGCTGGAACCTAGGCTACTTTCTACTCATGGTCATTGGAGATGTGAGGGACATGTTAGGGGGCGAGAGGGAGGAGATAGCATAAAACAGTGACATGGATTTCAAAAGGGAAAAAAAAATAAAGGAGATTAAAGTGTCTGAAAGATTCCAGGAATAAAATTCATGGAAACAATTATGAAATAGCAGTTGAAAAGAAAAAGGTGATAACACTATTCTATTGAGAGAAAACCGGAGATGATGCCACTCCTGAAAATGTCCTCATTTTATTTCACGGTAAATTAAATACTGTAATGCAGTATTAAAAATTTGTTATTTTTTTTAGAATATTGATAAGATAGTCTGAACTTACAGGTACAGAAATATAACAGAGCATTGCTCAAATGGTTTAGAATTAGTTTCTCTAATAACTAACAAATGTGTCACATAAGTCCAGTATAACATTTTTATTGGCACTTGAAATAAATGTATTACTCACTAGTGGATGTGCCAGAAAGAAAATCCCCACCCTACTTCCACCCCCACAGAGCTACAAATGATTATTTATTAAGCAGTGACAGAGTGACTTGGAGTGCAAAACAGAAGTCATCATGGTTATCTGTGTTCCTAAAGATTAACTTTCACATAGCGTTGAAATCAAAAAAAGGTTGGGCACTAAGAAACCAAAAACTCAGTTTTGCTTCTGGTGCTTGCAATTGTAACTGGCTTAATTTCTAAGTGATACCCTTTTAGACTATTAAATATCCTGTTTCCCGTATTTACTAAATACAATGAAGTTAGGTATTAAGCTGAAATATCTCCCACAGGAAGGCTTTCAAAGTTGAGAGTGTAGCCTTCTTCACTCATCATTTATCCAACCATTATGTATCCTAGTCAAACCTGGGGGTGGGGGGTGTCTTTCCCTTCTGTTTCCAGTAGACTTAAGGTGTTCTGAGAATTTTCAGCATCCGATGATATTACCCTAGAACCAGGTAAAGTTTACATGAAAAGAATTTAGCTAAAGTTTCTGACTTCAAAAAAAATCTTGTACACTCTTCTGGACCAAGCACTATACTAAGCTATACATAGCTATTGGTTGGTTAGTACCCTAGAAATATTGGTTAAGGAATTTCTCTGTTAGGATGAAAGTGTGAGGAGCAGTATGGTATTACTCCCCAGAGAAACAAGCAAAGCTAAAGAAAGCTATAAAAATACAACCTTTATTTAAAGTCTCTGGAAAGAGTCCTAAGGGCTCAGAACCAATGAAGAAACATTTACTCAAGGAAATCTACTAAAACTCAGTAAGAATATTAAATCATGACCCATTCTCTCCCTTACCACCTGCCCCTTGCAGCCCCAAGTTAGCTCAGCTTGGCAGACACTCTGGGCGAAAATGGCCGAGAAGATGGGCTGCCTCTCCCCTCAGCTACCAGATAAGGGTCACCATATCTCATCTGAAGGACAAGCCACAGGCGTTTCTCATGCCCCCACCTCTGAGCGTAAGTGGCTACATTCTGGTGTGAAGCTGAGATAGTCGAGGGTTTTCTCCTTCCATTGAGCCCCACAGGATAACGACTGTATCCTGGAAACTGCAGACTGGAATATTGGGGCCCTGATCTCCCGCAAGCCAGCTCACTTACAGGGCAGCGTTGTGACAATCAGCCCGGAAGCCCAGGGGCTACTGCCCTATGCAGCACTCAGAAGAGCGGCTCAGATGTTGCTCAAGGGGAGAATCACTCCCTAAGAAAGGAGAGCTTGCGACTTCTCCCTAAAGGAGTGGACTCTATTTGAAAGAGAATGTGGAGAAAATCAAGCCAAAGTTTATCCTCAAAGACAATAGCTCTTTTTAATTAGCAACAAGCTAAACTACAAGGGAGAGAAACAGGGAAAGGGCTAAGAAGGGCCCTCTCCTGGTCAGAATACACCTCAAAATCTGGCTTCAAAGCTGCCCCTGTCCAAATTTAATTGTCAGATTGCTGGGCAATTCATGCCTTGGGGCATGTCATGAACAGTAGAGCCATCGAGCAGTAGGCAGTGGAACCCGAGCATTGGGTGTAGTACCAAACGCAGGAGATAGCCCATCAGACTAATCAGGAAAGGAGGCTGCTAAAACGGGGCCTGCTAAAACCACTGTCATCTCCAGAGGACTGTATATATGCCCACGACTATACTCTTGGAGGAGCAGCATCAGGGTTTCACACTCTGGGGGAAACAAACTTCACGAAAATAGTCTTGCCATGTCACTAAACAAATGAAAAAAAGCAAACAACATTAACAAAAATTCCATGCGGGGAGAAAGAGAGAGAGGAATCACTTTCCAAAGCTGCTGTATTGTCTAAAATACCCAGTTTTTTTTAAAAAAATTATTTATTTATTTATTTATTTATTTATTTATCTATTTATTTATTTATGATAGACATAGAGTGAGAGAGAGAGAGAGAGAGAGAGAGAGAGATGCAGAGTGTGTCACAGGCAGAGGGAGAAGCAGGCTTCATGCTGGGAGCCCGATGCGGGACTTGATCCCGGGACTCCAGGATCGCGCCCTGGGCCAAAGGCAGGCGCTAAACCGCTGAGCCACCCAGGGATCCCCTAAAATACCCAGTTTTTAACAAAAAATTGTGACAACTCCAAAGAAACAGGTGAAGTGTAACCCATACACAAGAAAAAGAGCAGGCAATAGAAATTGTGAGAGGGACCGGAAGTTATATTTAAGTCTTTAAAGAAGCCATTATAAATATGTTCAAAGAACTAAAGGAAACCATGCTTAAAGAAGTAAAGGAAGTTACCTTTCTCTGATTGACTTGTTTCACTTAGCACAATACCCTCGAGGTTCCATCCATGCCTCTGCAAATGGCAAGATTTCATTTTTCGATGGCTGAGTAATATTCCACTGTACGTATATGTGTGTGTGTGTGTGTGTGTGTGTGTATCTCTATCTCACATCTTTATTCATTCATTTAATTGATGGACATCTGGGCTCTTTCTATAGACATCTCCCATTTTCCATTCAGTGATGTAATGAGCACTGGGTGTTATACACAACTGATGAATCACTGAACTCTAACCTCTGAAACTAATAATATACTATGTTAATTAACTGAATTTAAGTAAAATATTAAATTAAAAAGAGAGGTAAATGAAGCTCTGAAGAAAATATCAAGGAGACTATCAAAAAGAGGATTCAAATTCTGAAGTTGAAAAGTACAGTAACTGAAATAAATTCATTATAGTGGCTCAACAGTCAATTTGGGCAGAGGAGTCCTTAAAGATAATTATGTGGACAGAGGTTATGCAATCCACAGAGAAAAAAATGAAGAAAAATAAACAGAAAAAATGTGGGATACTTTTGGGTCCACCAATATAATGAAAATACCAGAAACTGAGGAGAAAAAGAAGGAAAGAGAAAAGACCTTCCAGAGAATAATGGCTGAAAACTTCCGTTTGATGAAAAACATTAATCAACACATCTAGGGAGCCTAATGTATTCCAAGTAGGAAAAATGCAGAGATCCACACCTTAACATATCCTCGGAAGAATGCTGAACGCCAAAGACAAGAGAGGAAGTCTTGAAAGGAGCAACAGGACTTGTCATGTACAAGGAACCCTGAAAAGTGAACAGCTGACTTCTTATTAAAAAACAGGGAGATTAGAAAGTAGTGGGATGGCTTATTCAGCGCTCAAACAAAACAAAATAAAATGAAACAAACAAAAATCCCTGTCAACCTAGAATCCTATATCTAGCAAGACTTTATTTCAGAGGTGAAGGCAAAACAAAGACATTTCCAAATAGACAAAAGCTTAGAGGATTAACTGCTAAGGCAACCCACCTCATAAGAGGTACTGAATACATTTCTTCAGATTGCAAGCAAGTAAACCCACATGGAAATCTAAATCCATACACAAAAAAACCAAAAAGCAGTGGTAAAGGTAACTATGTAATTATAAATATATATTTAATATTATATATGTAAATAAATATTATATATAAATTATTAAAAATATAAATGTACCTTTCTACTCATGATTTAAAAAGCGTTGATGTAAAGAAATATGTATATAATTGTTGGGCTTATAAGTGACAGAAATGCACCATATTTGACAATAATAACACGAAGGTGGTGAGTGGGAGCAGAGTTGTACTGGAGTTAGAGGTAATGCCAGATGGTAACTTGAACCCAGAGGAACAAATGAAGAGAACCAGAAATGATAAATAAAAATGTAAACAGAGCATCCTCTGTAAGTATAAACTTGATCGTTTTTCTTCAACAGACATACGATTACATAGAATAATTATATTCTGTAATGCATATAAGATGAAATACACATAACAATAATAGTATAAAAATGGAATATAATAAAGCTATATAGGAGGTAACATTTCCATATCTCACTGCAATTTAGTTTTAAGTCTAAAGAGATTCTTATAAGATGTATATATGGTAAGCCCCAGAGCAACCATGAAGAAAATAACTCAAAAATATGGTGAAAAATCATTAAAGTGGTTTTTTTCCTATGTGAAACAAAAGTAAAACGGTGGATACTTCTGTCCAATACACCAATAATCTACCAACAGTGAATATGAGTGGATTAAATAATCAAAAAGCAGAGGCTGTCAGACTGCATAAAAACAAATATAACTCCTAGTTGTAACTCTGTGACCTTCGACTAGGTTGGCAAACTCTATAGGTGGTGGTGGTGGTGGGGGGGGGTTAAATCTGGGCAACTACCTGTTTTCATAAACAAAATTTTATTGTACCACACTCACACCTATTTATGTATTGTCTACAGGTGCTTCTGCATTACAATAGCTGTGTTAAGAAGCTGTGACACAGACCTTATGGCTTATAAAGCCTAAAATACTTACTATCTGACACTTTACAATAAAGTTTGCTGACTTTTTTTCTTTTTTTTCTTTTAAGGTTTACTTATTTATTCATGAGAGACAGAGAGACAGAGAGAGAGAGAGACAGGCAGAGGGAGAAGCAGGCTCCTTGCAGGGAGCCCAATGTGGAACTCAATCCCAGGACCCCGGGATCATGACCTGAGCAGAAGGTAGATGCTCAACCACTGAGTCACCCAGGTGTTCCAGTCTGCTGACTTCTTATGTAAAGGAAACCCAGTGTAGAAATTCTTCTTCAACTGATTCTATTCCCCAGGAGAGTAAGAAGTAAGGCCATCATTTAAGAGTGAAACGAGGAAGTCTTAGAAGTTTGAGGACAGAGAATCATAAAATAGATAACCAGTGAAAAAGGTAGTAAATGTACCAGGGTAATCGAATAGAGTTGTCAGATGGCACTAAGCACCCCACTTAAGGAGAGTGGCAAGTGTGCATGTTTATCTTTCTTTGAAAGAGACCTGCATCCCAAGAGGTGCTTAAAATGGATTACTTGGGTTTCAAAATTGGTTCCAAAGATACAGGAACATTTTTGATCCCAACTAACTAAAAATTAAATGTTAATTTGAAACTTAAGTTTTTCTACTTTCAACTGCGTAAAATTGACACCTGGTTTACATTTTTATCTGTGTGGTTTTAGAGGGGTCAACGTGGAACTTTTTAAGAGAGAAGAAAAATGATTTGTGCTATCTTAGAATGAGTATTCCAGAAGACACACCCTTCTTGTGGTAAAGCATTGTAATCAAGTCAAACAGAGCAGGAAGAGACTTAAACTCTAGATAGAATTACCAATTTTTAAATGATAAGGAAAATCCTACTTATTCTGTTGATACTACGTGCAAGAAGGAAAACTTAATCACAACAAATGCTGCTCTATTTATTTTCAATCTATAATCTGAAAATTATACTGTATTTGTCATGGAAGTAAAAATATACTCAGAATATGCAGATAAAAATGGACTCTGTAGTATTTCTTTCCCTTGAAGTGCTCAAAGTACTTTGGGGCAGATCACTATTTTGAGGAATTCAATAATCTCTTTGGAAAGCAAGTATTTTATTATCAGTTTGCACAATTTTCATAGTTCATCCTAGTATTTGAGAAATGCATACAAATTAGTTTGATTAGAGGAAAAAAAAAATAGTGACCTATTCAGCCAGTAAAGAAACGTGATCATCTTTAAGACGAACTGAGGTAAAAGGCTAGTTAAATAAACAGGTAGGGGATCCCTGGGTGGCGCAGCGGTTTAGCACCTGCCTTTGGCCCAGGACGCGATCCTGGAGACCCGGGATCGAATCCCACGTCGGGCTCCCGGTGCATGGAGCCTGCTTCTCCCTCTGTCTATGTCTCTGCCTCTCTCTCTCTCTCTCACTGTGTGCCAATCATAAATAAATAAAATAAAAAATTAAAAAAAAAAACAGGTAGTAGTGGGTTTTTTTTTTGAAACTAACATTTATTTTTTTTTTTTTATTTTTTTTTTTTTAAATTTATTTTTATTTTATGATAGTCACAGAGAGAGAGAGAGAGGCAGAGACACAGGCAGAGGGAGAAGCAGGCTCCATGCACCGGGAGCCCGATGTGGGGATTTGATCCCGGGTCTCCAGGATCGCGCCCTGGGCCAAAGGCAGGCGCCAAACCGCTGCGCCACCCAGGGATCCCCTGAAACTAACATTTATTAAACACCTTCTGTTTGCCTAAGTATGCTAGCAGTGAAACACGATCTGTGTAAAAAGAAGCACCTCTTCTCCTAGCCTATTCTAGTTTAGTTCTAACTCTTAAGCCCATTTATATTGAAGGATATCAGGGCAGCTCAGGTGGCTCAGCGGTTTAGCGCTGCCTTCAGCCCATGGTGTGATCCTGGAGACCCGGGACTGAGTCCTGCGTCGGGCTCCCTGCATGGAGCCTGCTTCTCCCTCTGCCTGTGTCTCTGCCTCTCTCTCTATATATTACTCTGTGTCTCTCATAAATTAATAAAATATTTAAAATAAATAAGTAAATGGAAGGATATCAGAAAAAGAAATGTCTTGGTATGGCACTTAGGATAAAATGTCAGACACCAATTCCTTCCAATTCCTTCCAGTGATACATGGTTGAGTATATTCTCAGAAAAGAAATGATGCAAGTCTTACTGCTTTGGTATAACCAAGAGCAGAAATTATCACTAATTATAGTTCCTTATGCTTTTCTTCTTTTCTACATGTTTTTTTCCCTTTGCTTGAGGTTTACTTTTCAATGTTTAGAGATCAACTGCATCTAAGTATGGTAGTAAGTCAAGCAAGATTTAACTATATTCCCTGTGAAAGTGGGCCTGCCCTTTTGTACCTTCACTTTTAAAATCTGAATATCATTTTGATTCTGAAAAAAAGCAAAATCTTGTATTACTTCTTTAGATTGATATGAGAAATTATTTGCCACATGCCACTTACTTACTTTCATAACATCTTTAAAAATGTTACACATAGGGACATGTCATAGTTCCCATAAGTGTATTACATAAAAAAATTTAAGGTACTCTGTGCTTTCTATACTATTGTCAAAATTTTCTTTTTAAATTTACATTTTAAGTATTTTCCTTAGGCTTTTAATTCATAATGCAAAAGCTTTATGTTTTACAATATTTATCCTTTGCATTCTCTGAAATAGTTTAAGAATTATTAATTTCCTAGTGTAATATAACTAAAAAAAATAAATAAATTGCTTGTAATAATGGAAGGGGAAATGAGGACTAAATGAACAGTACTGGCTTATGAACACTTTATAAATTCTGTAGGATTCACTGTGACAAAGGAAAAGTTCTTTTTTGAAATTATTTTACTTTATTTTTTTCATCCTGATAAGTGCCCTCTTTAAGCCCCATCCCTATATTTGCCCCACCTCCCAACCACCTCCCCCTGGTAGCCACCAGTTCTACATAGTTAAGAGTCAGGATCACAATGTTTTTAAATGTCAAAGAATATTGGATAAAACTTTTATTTTGAATGTGATTTAAAATCACAGAATCAAACTTCAGAATCACTTATAATTTACTGCTTAATCAAAATTAACATAAAATGTAACAAATTATATTTTTAACTCAAACTGACAAACTACTTTCTAAAGAAACTTTCTGCTCTATGCTATCATAATTTCTCCTATGGAGTATCAGCAAATAATGTAGTTACACTGTGCCACAAATAGTTAAAAGCAACATTTGTAGATAATTTGAGTAAGATATACACATACATCACTCAAAACAAACATTAAGGTTATTTTCTCTGGAAAGTTAGCTTACAAACAAAAAGAAGAAACCCAAATCCACATATTGTAATAGCCGTCCTCTTCAAAATTCTACTATTCCATGTAGATACTTCTTCCATTAATGGGATATGAGTTGGATCATTTTCTCGCTCATTTTGCAACTAATATTTAGTACAAGAAAATGAAAAGAGTTAATGTAAAGTACACAAAATATTTTTGATTTTAAAAAATATAATATCCATGTTAATTTAGTTGATGTAGAGGCAGCCAATGCAAGATTCCCATGGAAGATTTAAAGTGAACACATATCTTAAAAGACAGTCTTTTCCCCCTAGGATCCCATTATAGTAAATTATTAGTTTCACATTAAGAATAAATGCTTTCATAGATTATTACATTTTAAAATCCTGTTTTTGTATCAGGAGATAAAGTTCCTTGAATGTGAAAGTTTCTATTTTTACCTACAAGCAATGACAACTGTTATTTTCCCTTCTATATTAATATCAAATGATTTCTTTAAAAAAGTGAACCATTCTTGTAGCATACCTACAATACATGAAATTTAACAGAAACTAGAAGATTTGATGCTACTGCTAGAAGTTTAACCCTTTATTTAAACATAATTGCAGGAACAAATACTAACAAAACTTAAGTGGTTCTTTTAGGACTTCTCAGCAATGAAAGTACACGGCCCAGTCAGTTTCTAAATACTCACACATAGAACTCTGTTGCTAAAGAGAAGGCCCCCCAACTCGTGTGTGTACGTTGTGTGTATGTGTATGTATGAGGAAAAGAAAAGGGGAAGATAGATAGTTCATGGGGGAGGGGCATAAGAGGGAGAATGAGGAGAAGCCAAAAGATCCTCAAAAGATAAAAAGAATCAAGCACATTTATAGAGTGATATATACTAGAAACATCCTGGGCTGGAGTGGTGACATAAATATTTTCAACATTAGCAAGAATAACTACTCCTAAAATCTACAGTGTAAATATTTAATTTAAAAAGCCTGCAAAATTAATTTTAAATTTACAGCAGAAAACAGACTTCAATGCCAATCTCATTAATACTGTATTCTTGGCCTAACTTCCAAATGGCTTCATTCAGTAACAGATTCCTTTTTGACACTGATGCTCCATTTACTGAATCCTGAGACAGCCATTCCTTTTATTAACCAATTACTTAGCATGACCCTTTCTGACAGGAGCCTGTCAGTGTGTTGCTTTGAAAGAGAGTGATGTGGTGTTAAAGTCTAGCCTTGACCTCTCCTACCCTCTCTCTTTGTTACCTACATCTATGGTATCTCATATATTTTTAAATTTGCTTCAATTATTATTGGTAAACTGAAATAGCCTAAGTTTAACAGGCATAATAGCATACTCCCAAATCTGAAAGCCGTCATAGTTCTCTAAATCAAATCTCATTATGGTGATTACTATTTAAGACTAATCCAGAAAAACCAATGAAATAGCTTGTTCCAAAATGAAGACTTTCCTGACCAAAGAACTGTATCTGCTATTATTATAAACCAATAAATGTGTTTTCAAGGCTGGTTCCTATATAGAAATGTATAAATTCAAGGTAGAGAATGCCAAAGAAAGAAGACTTTGCATTTAGCTACATAAAGCTAAAATTTCTCCTTATAGGTATACATTTTTAAAATAAATATTATGGTACCTGATTGAATTGTTTGTTTTAGAATCAAAGTCACCCCTAGAGAAGTGTTTCTTAATTTCATGCCTTTAGGAAAAACCTTTTCTCTCTCTCTAATTTCATCTCAGTCTTTCTTCCCTACTCCCCAAATGTTTTTAGTTCATCTTGAAGAAATCAAATAATTACCAATCCTGAGGCAAAGATGTCTTGGGGAATTTCCTACACTAAACATTAAAGGATGATGCTCTGCAGGAAGTATCTCTATGTAAGTCCTTCCAAATCTCCCCTGGATCCTCATGAAAAATATCATGCTAAGTAAAATCAATACCATTTTCCTTCACCTTCTTTGAGATGATGAAGGTAGTAGAGATGAGTGGTGCTGTAATTCTCAGGTTGTCAACAAGTTCAGAAAGTAGAAAATTAGATTTTTGTATGAGAAAGTTTGTTTGAGGAGTGGTGTGGATTAAAGGAACACAAAAGTGGAAGGAGAATAGTTAGGAGACTAATGTGTAGCACCGTTGCCTGACATACAGCAGGCACTTTTATGCCTGTGAATGAATAAATGTCAGGGATAATACAACTTCTAAGATGCCTCTTTCTCTAGAAAGAAGGCATCTTCTACAAGAGTCCTGAGATATATTGCTCATTTCCCCATTTAAAATGTATTTATTCCCCTATTATTTTGTAAAATTTGCTTCACAATTTTCTGTTCACTTTTTAAAAAGACTCCTTTTAATCGAGCATATGTTAATAGGCAGAATGACAAATTACCCGGAACACGTATAAAATTGATTTTGAGAAGAACTTTGATAAAATACTAATGAAAATATCAAATGACTTATGGTTGAAGATGCACAAATTGAATGCCTAATCTAACATTCATTTCAGCTTATAGATACCAAAGATACTTATTAAAACAGACTTGGGGAAATCAAAAGCAAGCTCTTTTGCCACATGAAAGTGTTTTCCTTTATTATCTGTCTTTAACAGAGCTCCCCATTTCAGCAACTTGGATCTTGTTATAGCCAATTTTTTTATAGCCAATTTTTTAAGGGGGGGGAAATCATCTATCCTTAAATCCAAATACACAGTTCTTATGTGTACAGAAACAAAAAAAAGCCCATACTCTTTAAGTCTAGAAAATAGACTATTTCATCTAAAAATCTATCTTATCAATAGAACTGATAAATGTCATTTTCATAATTTTTCATCTGCATATTTATATGCAAATAAATTTTACAAATATAACTTCCTATCTTTAACAAGTTGATACTTGATTTGCATTATTTTTTTTTGACTGGCTGCATATCATTATAACAAACTGGTGTACCATAATTCATTAAATCATTCTCCTGGCATAGGCCATTATGATATATACAAATTTGAAATCATTAAACTATTGAAGGATACAAATATTTTTATGGTCCTTGGCACATCTTGCCAAACTCTTTCTGAAAGGGGTTGTGATACCAGTCTCACATGAAAATAGCAGATTGGTGAAGAACCAATAATGGGTAGGGTGATGGATTCTCTCTTGCTAATTTAAAAGGTGAAAATAATAGATCTTGTTCTTTTAGTCTGCATTCATAAGAATGAATGACCCACAAAGTTTGTTTCTTATATTTCTCCCTCCCTCCCTCCCTCCCTCCCTCCCTCCCTCCCTTCCTCCCTTCCTTCTTCCAATTGTCTAGTGGGAGCTTAACTTGCTCTTGTCCAAACTGCTTCATCATCTAACATATTATTTGTACATCATTTTAATCTTTTTAAATGTTAAATACCTTTTGAATTAAGTCTTTTAGTTTGCAGACCTCTTCACTCAAATCTTCAACATTACTAACCAGCTCTTCACAAACTGAAGTAAAATTCCGGGGAGAAGCCCATTCTAGTACTATCTGTGAATATTTTCAAAAGTTACATTTTAAAGAATGGGCAATGACTTTTTACAACTTTGTATCTACAAGAATTATATAGTATTCTCACCCACTAAATTATAATAACTAAAGAGCATTTTTTTGTTGTTGTTCAGGATAAATTCTTTTTTTTTTTTTTTTTCAGGATAAATTCTGACACCAAAAAGAACTTAGTGATTTTTTTATACTCCTATTAGTTTCCTGAATACATTTACTAAATATATGTATATATGACTTTGTGGAAACTAATATTTAATAATAATAAAATTTATGGTGAACAAATACATTCGGGAAGGTTTTAAGAATATGACTCCTATATTAGTGTTATACAAAAGTCAGAGGAAAACAAGTGCATTAGAAATTTTTCGCTATAAACAAATAGCTTAAACCAAATCACATGAAAAAACTCTACAAAAAAAAGTTTGCTTTTACAGGTCACTTGCACTTTCTCTATTTAAATTTTCTTTCATTAAAAACTTTATATTGATATGGTTTTTTAAGAACACTCAACACATTGTTTTGTTTCAACTTTCACTTGGGTCTCCTGTCACTTTATATTTTAAACAACTAAATTCCCTTTAAGAACAAATGTTAATTAAGTTCAATACACAGATCAGTTTAATTTTTGGTCTGACTCACTTTCCTTTTCCTGAGAGCTAGAACACAGAGTTTTTCAATTAATTGGTATATAGAGGAGTAATAATTAAACTGGCTTCTTTAGATTTTCTGTGATTTTGTAGATGAAAGATACTATTTTTTACCAGATCAGTGTTTATTGAATTATCATTAACTTATCTGGAATGTTCTTTGGCACTCATACTTTTCTTAAAAACTTTTATAGAATACCTTGTGAGAATTTACAGGCAATTCAGTAATGATATTCTGTACAGCTGTTATTAAATGACCACATTGTTTGTTTAATTTCAGAAGAAAGTTGAGGAACTCATCACCACTAAAGAGAGGAAACAAACAAATAGGAATCACTACTATGAGCAATTTACTTCATTCTACTGGGTTACTCAATGTCTAGTCAAAATATTTACCTGATTCTTTAAAAAATATTTATAGAATAGCTAATATGTATTAGCTATGAAATAGACAGTGAGTATACAAAGAAAACAAGTCTCCAATATTGAGGATCTCAAGCTTCAGCATGAGAGGCATACAATTAGAATACCATAATTCAAAGGGACATGTAAAGAAGGACTAATAAAGGACCAACATCCGAGTATCTGTTACATGAAGGTATTGCACTGGTTATTTTACACTTATACTTTTAATTCCTCACAACAACTCCTATAAGGTAGATGTTAACATCAGCTTATAGTCGAGACATCCTAAAACTCAGAGATAATGAACTTTGTATAATGGGAATTGAGAATTTGTAACGCTTCACAGAGATGGTACGTGAATATAGATGTACACAGTGTTAGTGAATAAAAGGAAGATACATACCTGTCTGGTGATGCATAATTTTCAGGGCCACTGAATATTGAAAGGCATGTTGTAAAAATTGTAAACTCTATAGTATGCATTCATCACATACTATGTGAATGGCGGCCCACTCCCCACCCCAGAGCTGTACAATATACCTCCTGTCACAAACAGGTCTCTCTTTTCCCTGTGCCATAAGAGCAACGTGTCCCTGGTGGGGCTGTTTCTCCAGCCTGGTCTCAGAAAATAACAAGAAGGAGATCCACTACAGGTGCAGCCATGATACAAGTACTCAAAAAAGAAATAAAATTTTAAATTTATTTCAAAAGAAATAAATTTTGTTATTACAAATCATTTAGGTTTAGAAGTTACTTCTTACTGCAGCATGACATAAACTGAAACAACAGGCCATGTTTTAAAAATGAGATGTCAAGTATTAGGATAAAATTTATACCTTCAATAAAGGTACTTCGTTTTTTTTAATAATTAATTTATTTTTTTATTGGTGTTCAATTTGCAATAAAGGTACTTCAAATAAAAGATAAAAATATCTGGAAAAATTAAAATTACCACTACTCTTACCACCTAAAAATAATGACTGGTACTATTTTCTTCTAGAGTATTTTCTTATACCAAATATTTTCTTTCAATATTTTTTTTTCTTTCAATATTTTTAATATGCACATATACAACTGGCATTATACCTCACGTTCCATTTTATTTTTTCTCTTTATACTTATTATGAGTATTTTTTCATGACCTTAAGTCTTAAAATAATTTGGAGGACAGAACAGATTAGTGCAATGTAATTCAACCATTCTCCTGATGCTAAATATTTAGAGTTTACAATTTTAGAATCTTTATAAATAATTGATGTGAACAAAATATTTTTATGTAAAATTCTGTATCTTTTGTTTTTGGAGGAGAAATAGTTTCCTTAATGGACACAGTCTTGAGATGCCTTTGATACATTTGAGTAGATGTCAGGTAGGCTCAGGAAAAGGTCTGGACAGAAACTGCTGAAATGTCAAGATATGGATGAAAGCTTACTTTTTTGGTTCAAAATATCTCAAGGTCCTAACACAATAGTTATTATTTTCAAATTGCATTCTCTAATTCTGCAAACATTGAAAGGCTAAGTGTAGGAAAAAGTAAATGTACTGTGAATATGTGTTCTTGTAACAGACTATTTTAGAAAATTTAACACAAAGAAAAGTATCATAAAATAAATCAGTAGCTAGATTGCTGAAGTCACATTACCAGAAGATTATAATCAATCAGTTCAACTTTTCTTGCTGTTAGTTTTCTTATGACTTAATGACTAATTTCTTCTTTAAAGAATGACTTTGAACAAATGGGAAGTAAAACCTTTTTCATAACAGCATGTAAACAGAGTCTATGATTTAATAACAAGGTCAAATTCCTGGAATATATGTCTCCCAGTTATATTTTTTAAAAAATTCAGCAGTTTTAATAAGTGAACATTCAGGATTCTACACATTCTTTAAGTCTATTAAATTCCACAAAATAAATTCTTACAGGTAACTCTGCCATCACATAAAGAAGTTACATTAAAAAAACTTCCAATTTAGTCATGTAGACCTTAGAATATTCCTTCACAGAGACAATAAGTTAAAAAGATTAAGAAAATTAACAGAGATTCAAGGTTTGCTGATTTTAAGTACTCGCAACTGAAATCTTTTTAAATATTTAAAAGCATTTAAATATTTAAGAGTTATAATGTTATTTTGAATAATGAGGCACTATTTTGAATAGTTCATCTTGTTACAAGATGATAGAGAAATAATTTAATTTTGCAATAAGCTTTTTAAAGAAATCTGGATCATTTAAATTATCCTATGGAAAACTTCTCTAAATTCTAAACTGGTGTGGAAATCTATCATTTGTTTGTTTAATTCATGTTTATTATAGTTGCAATGTTACTTTTAGATAGGATACATTAGTGATGATAGTACTGCATTTTAAGTATATTTTATAAGATATAACTTGGATGAAACTCAAGGGAATTAGGATGCGTGAAAAAAAGGCAATCAAAAAAGGATACATACGGTATGATTCCATTTAGATAACATATGTGAATAATATCAAGATGGGATAACAAAATATTGGTTGTTAAGGATTGGGGGATGGGTGTGGCTATAAGGGAGTAGTGTGAGGGAACTTTATGGTAATGGTATGTTAAGTATACTGACTGGCAATGGTTACATTAAAAAACACGCTATAAAACTGAATACAGCTACACATATACATACAAATGAACACACGTATAACTGGTGAACTACAAATAAACGATGTGGATTATTTCACATATGTGGGTTTTTTGGTTTCAATATTGTCTTAGTTATACAAGATGTTAGTATGGGGCAAGACTGGGCAAAGGATGCTTGGGACCTCCCTGTACATCTTTGCAATTTCCTGTGATTCTCTAATTATTTCAAATAAAAAAGTTAAGCAATTTATTGTCCCACAAAATATTAATAAAATCAAATACAATTATTTTTAAGATAGGTTTTAGATTACTAATATTATTACAAATCAGTGGTTGACAAGTTCCTAAGACAGAAACCAAACTTTATATATTGGCAACATAATTTTTTAAAGAATAGGCTGAAAATAGAGCTGAGCTACATTAGAGATACTTTCTTATTGCCCTAAGTGAAAAAATTACTACTCTGAATTTTCAACGTTGACACTTAAAATGATTTAAAGAGAATAAGAGCTATACTATCAAAAGCAGGGGCTCTCATATAGTTCATTTAACAAAATGCAATGAAAAAATAAAAGAATGTTTCTAAGTGAGATGCACTGTTTTGCTTTTTGGTAAAACAACTTTACAAAAATTGATATTATAAAGTACCTCCCACCTCAGAACATAATATATTGTAAAATGAACTATTTCCTTGAGAAAATTATAGTATCAAGTAAAAAGACTCAGAAACTATGAAAATTAAACAGTTTAGTTCTTTTTTAAGAACAGCTGATTCTAAATACTAATATTAACTTTACCTGATTTCCAACTTTGCCACTTCAGGTAATTCTCCAAATTTTATCTCTTCTACCTCTAGTTCTTTAAGAGCGGCGAGAATTTTCTGCTGATCTCTACTGGTAATTCCATTCTAAGTAGAAATAATTTTTTTTTAAGTAGAAATAATTTTAAGATGCAACAAGACAGTAATACTTGAGTAATTTAATATGTAATATTACTAGATAAATTTTCTACTTGATTAATTCACACCTTGAAAAAACAAATACATATTAGAAAAATAAACACACTGAAAAATAGATGGCTTGCTTTTAACTGTGATTGATAAGGTTACATCATTCAAATATTTAGATATATACTATAGTCATTTTTTTCTGCAAAACTGGATTCTCAAAGCAATACTAGATATTAAAATATAATATTTCTAAAACCACCACAGTAAAACAATTTTTTCCTTCAAAGTATTACTTAAAATATTATCAGTGGTTATATAAGGATTGTCTTCCATTTGTCTTTACCTTTAGTGTTTTTTTTTTTTTTTTTTACCTTTAGTGTTAACTAAATTTTCTCTCCTGGACTTAGCTAAGTAGTATGTTTATTTTCACTTTTATTTTGTTTTTGTTTTTTGACTTTTAGTAATACTGAAGACTTCAAGTTTCCAATGTGTTCATGGAGGAAGATTATTACCTTTTAGGTAGCCTATTAAAGTATCTCTAATATTTCCCAAGCTATTTTCAAATTGTTACTTAATAATACTAGATAGCAAAATAATAGGTCTTGATCTTTTGGAGAACCCAGCAAAAGGCAGTATCTGGATGACACATATCCATATCTATGTACACAAAAAGCCACCTCTTACAAAACTATTTCAGATTTAGAACTGAAGCTCCAGTTTTAGTTGAGATGTCATGATTAATCTGAAGGAAAAAAAACAACTCTAAGTCTTTAAATGTTCTTAAAGCTATTTAAGCTATTTAACTTAATACTATTACAGAAGATTTTAGATATGGGTATCCATAACCATATCTAATAAAAACCTAGCAAAAGATCATTTATAGTATGTACCCCTAGGATTTTAAAGTAGAAAAAGCATCCAGAATTCTTAAAATATGAAAGAATGTTTGGAGTTTTTGAAACTGATACTAACCTTTGTAAATTCATCTTTCTGCATGGTCAAAAGGTGTCTTAAGGTTATATCTCTTTCCTGTAGGAAAGAAAAAATGCCACCTTTCAATATAAATAAAACATCAGTAAGGGAAGTAAGCAAGTGTCATAAATTAGTCAGCTATACGCTACCCTCCTAAACAATTTTCAATTCTAAAAGGGGATAGGATATATAGGTATAGAACTATACTACTGGGTAGACAGTAATGAGTGTCTTAATATATATTATTATCTTAAAAAGTACATACATAGCCAGTTTCCCAGATTCAAAGAAAATCATTATAACTTAATTCACTCACATAGAGAAAGAGAGCTTTATAAAATTTGACAGAAATTACGTTTTCAGAATATTTTAAATTTCTAACTGCATATTAAACAATCAACATTTAGTTTTACTCAATATTTCTCAAATAGGAAGAAGTTTCAAGATTGTACAGTGAAGCCCAATTCTGAACTACCTAAACAGAATAGGCATATTTCTAAAGAGAGACTATCTGACATAGTGCTTTACTGCTTCATATCAGCTAAATGGCTGGTAATGGTCATCTATTCAAACTCCATAATACATACCTAAAGTATCTATAACGGTGCTAGGCATATGATTTAATTTAATCTCTATGATAATTCTAAACCATGTATTATACTTCTGAAAAAAAGAGATTTAAGTAACATATTTCAGTTAATAATCATTAGAGTTAGAATCTGATACCTGATTTGTTTGACTGAAAATCATGCTTCTAATATGGGAAGATCAGCAACTGTAAAAACAAACTAAGGGCTTAAATGTACAAGGAGTTCTATGAAGTTTTAGGCAGTGAATAAAAGCTGTTTATTCCAGCCAGATTCAAATTTATGTAAGTTTCTAGAATAAGAAATTTTCAAATGTTTTTTAAGTTTAAAATGAGATCTACTACAAGTTATGGAGAAATGTGAACTTGGTACTTTTATATAAACATACTTATGAATTAATATTTAGTTAACAAATAAACATATGTATGTAACTCACTATAGCTTGCTTACATAAAATCTTACCTTTAATAAATCCATCATATGTTCAAGTCCAAGACCATGTAAAAATATTTCCAGATCTCCAAATGCTGTATATGAACTATATATATTTATAGCAATGTCAATTTCAGAACAGACTATAAATGCACAATCAACATATATTTATAATACAGAAAGAGAAAATGAGAATAAGAATGAATAAGAATGGATCTATAGGAAACATGGTTGCAAATTCACACACTACATTTCTTTTTCAAAGAAAAAAGGAAAGTTTCTCCAGTGAAGATCTAAGTTAACAGAGAAAATGATGACAGTAAAATCTAGCTTGTCCTTCCTAAGAATGAAATTAATTAGTTGCTATTAGGTATATTTCTTGTGAGGTCTGTATATATGAAAATCACTTCAGTTGTAGGATGTAAAGATTTAATAATTTTAAATGTGGGTAGGTGAATAATTTTGTGGCCATGTACTGAACTCCATTCAGAAAAAAAAAATGTATTTTTAGTTTTAGCTTATAAAATCAGAAATCTAAAAAGAATTAGAAAGTAAGATGCAGTCTAGTTTGAACACTAACAAAAATATAATTTTAGACTCTTTTAGAAATAAATTTCATTATATTTTATTTAAAGCCAGAAATTATTTTCATTACTGTTAGTTCATATATAAAATTTTCCTAAAATTCTGAAAAAAAAAGCATTTAAAATCCAGACCTTCCTCAGTGATATTTAAAAATGCTTGTTAAAGTAAAAAATATATTTTAAACATCATCACATTTACTAAAACTTATAAAAGCATGCATATTTTTTTACTTATTTATAGGTTATTTTGTTGAGCAAAAACATGTTATGTTACCTAAATATGTGATCTTTTTCTTTATCAGAATCCATTGTCAAGAGTTTACAAATAGTCTCTTCTTTAGTTAGATGTTGAAGCTTTCCCTCCAATGGATTTAAAGTTAAAGAAAGAAAACTGAAGATCTGTAAAAAGTTAACAAGCCATTCAAATATATTTAACATTATTATATACTATCACTTACACTTAGAATCTAACTTTGTAGTTATTCAAGGTTATGTCACTCAGAACACAAAATCAAATTTCTTTAAAAAACAATTTTTGACACAAAATAATCTTCGATGTTCATATATTTCTTAATATGTCAAGTTCAGTGTCATCTATCTTAATTTAATAATGCAGTAAACTGATTAGAAGTTTTTAAATTTTCAAAGCTTAGAAGAAAAATGGTAGATTTCTTTTTGAAGTGTCACAGGGCATCAGAAACTAGTAATTACTAGAATAATTGTGGAAATGCAGATTTGAGTCAGAAAATCAGAGCCATGTTTATTAGATTGCTTAAAAAAACAGAGAAAGTTATTTTCCATGCAATAAAAGTGGCATGGCCTGATTATTATGATGGAACTTCTGGAATGTTACATGCTTTCAAATTCAGAAACTCAGATGTAGAAGCTCTTGAACTATATAGATGTTAGTTTTACAGTTGTACTGTATTTGATCCTTCTTAAAAATTATAGGCCTTTGGCAAAAGCTTTAATATTCAGACCAAAAGTGTATATCAATAAAGTGATTTAATGTATGGCAAATATTTATTATTGACTTTAATATGTGAGTAACAGTAGACCATCTACCCAAGTATGTTATCACTTTATTATGTACCTTGTCACATGTATAGAAGTAAATGTGGCTGAAAGGATTTAATTTTTAAAATGTCTAATATGTATTAATTAAAATTAAAAAGCAACATTTTAATTACATGTTCAAATTTTGAACATTTTACTAGCTTTCTTAAAACACTAATTAATTTTTAAAAGTCTGGACCAGTTTGAATTGTTAAATGGTCCATTACAATTTTATTTCTAGAGCCAGAATAAGACTTTATTATTTCTTTATATAACTTTTAAATTACCACATTATAAATGCCTCTTATTTAGTAAAAATGAATACTCTAGTAAAATAAAGTTTTCATTACCTGGCCAAAGGAAAATTACGTATTGAAACATTTAATAATAGCCAGATACACTATTATGACAGTTGTAAGTTCTAACAAAATAATACAAAAGTTTTGAAATGATAATGTAACATGCCATAGAATATATAGGATACCTCTAGATGTTTATTTCTTTTTGCAATCTCACTTGGTGTCTTTCCATCTTTGGTCTGTAGCATTTTATTAGCTCCAAGTTCAAGCAACTTCAAAACTACATTTTTATGACCCTGCCGTGCTGCCCATGTTAAAGCCTGTAAGTGGGGGGAAAAGAAGATTGTTTTAAGAGAGGGAGTGTATATGGGACAGAAAGGAAAACTTTTCAGCAGTATTTATGGCACAATAAAAAAGTGAACATGGTTAATTAACAGAATGATGCAATCTCTTCATTTTATAATATAATGTAAACATATTTCCCAGTTGGAATTACAAAGCAGACTGCCAGTGCTCACTGATTTATAAAGCCAAATAATGTTTTACATAGTCAAATGATGTTATAGAATGAAATAATTTATCTGCCAATCACTGAACTATTTTATGTAAAAACGAATTCTATGTGTATTCTAGAACCCAGGGTTTACTGTATGTTATAGCTTGTGTCAAGGGTGAGGACAGAAAGAGTCAGATGATTCCTTTTTTCCCCTGCTTCAGCTGTTTTCTTCACCAAACAGCAATTATGTCCTAGTCCCTCTATAATTTTTACTTCTTAAAAACTTTCTTGTGGACTACTGATAATGACAAGATACCAATGTCTTAGAAATAAAAATAAACACTGTATAATCAATTCTTACAGTATAACCATTCTCATCCTGGGTATTAACTTCTGCTCCATGAGCAACAAGGAGAGCAACAACCTGAGGGTGACCATCTCGTGCAGCATACATGATTGGAGTCATAAGTCTCCTGAAGAGGAAGAAGAAAAGACATCTGTGTTAATGCTGTCATTAACAGCTACTCAATTTCATGAATTTTACTATACCCAATACCAAAATATTGTTTTGAAAGCAAAGCAAATGAAAGCTTTTAATCAGGTGATTTAGAAATCCAATTTCTCAGCAAATAAATGTGAAGATGACACTTTCAAAGTATTGGATGCTTACACAGCACCCCCTAGTGAAGACATGTGTTTAAAAAAATTCACTAAATAATAAGCCATACTTTCTAATATGAGGTTTCATTAATTTACATATTCAAGTAGAAAAACAGCAGAATGCCCACTATGCTTATTCTGGGAATACAGTGATGAATAACACAAAGTCCCTGTCCGCTCAGCATTGCTGATACTTAATAAGTCCATGTTACATTTTGTTTATTACATTTAATAAAAATAAAAGTTTAACACTTTCTATTATTTCTTAGTGTAGTCTATTATGATTCTACTTTAGTTTAAGGCTGAAAGAATTTTACCCTGACTAGCCTGAATGAAGGCTTAGTCTAATTAAGAAAAATTATTTTAATAGTTTAGCCACTCTCTGAGACTATTTTCTGGGAGACCACTGTGGCTTCCCTCCCATGTATCATTTCTCGAAATAGAGTCTCAACCCCTCTCCTCCTGGAAGTTAGCTTCTGGTTCTATTACAAAGGATATCAGAATGATTCTATCAGTTCTCCTTCGCTGAACTTAGTATCATGTTCTGTTTTAAAGGAGGTCTGGGATTCTGGGCTCAATCTTCCTGAGTTGCCTGAAATATCTGATTTATATGCAAAGAACTTCACAAAAGTACAAATTAAGTAACTTCTGAATTCTGTTTTAATCTCAATAAGGAAGTTCACCTTGGTTACTCACATTACATACATGACCTGCAAACAGAATATTTCTCTATAAGGTTTGTTAACATCAGGTATATACTGAATCCAATCACGTCACACTAATGTCTTTAGCAGAAAAAGATTCACACACTTCTTTATTTCCTAGTATATTACAATTTCAATGTTTTACTGAAAATTATACACTAAGTAGCTGTCAAGAGTTGCCTCTTTAATCTTGAATATCTCCTATATAGTGGCTTCTTTAGAAAGACAATCTTTACAAAGTAAACAGTGAACTGCCTGGATAACTTAAGCAAACATGGAAAATACATACAATAGAACATCATTTGGGTCAACTACTTATTCAAATTCTCCACTAAGTCAAAATTAAACCTCTTGATGCCTTTTCTTCATCCCACCTTCCCTGTAAAAGCCCAAATCTGCTCCTTTCAACCTCCCCTATTTTACAAAGATACCACTGACCACATAACTCAGGCTAAGACTAAGCATCATTTATGACTCTTCTCCATGACTCCATTTATGACTCTTGGTATATAGAGCCATACACACAAGTCATCAGCTGGGCCCACTTGCTCTTTCTTCACAATATGTTCTGAATCTAACCACTTCACACCATCTTGTTAGCCACTGTAAGTAGTCATCATCCTTCTCTGACCTTTAGTATTACAATAGCCTCATAACTGCTCTCCATGCTCCTCCTCTTGCCCACTCAGAGTTTATTCTCTTTGAAAATGCCAAGTTCTTCCGCTTACAGATACTATGCAAGGGCTGTTTCCTCTACGCTTTCCTAGACTTTCATATTGCATACTCCCTCACCTTACTCAGATCTTCATTAAGAAGAGAAAAATCAATAAAACTAACAAGCATATAACCAAACTGAGTAAGATAAAAAAAAAAAAGACACAAATTACCAGTATCATGAATAAGAGAGGTGACATCAATACAGATTCTCCAATTTAAAAGCATAAGAGAGTATTATGAACATTCCTGCCAATAGACAACTTAGATGAAATGGACAAATTTCTCAAAAGATTCAAACTACCAACGCATACTCAAAAAAAAGAACCTGTATAGTCCTATATTTATAAAAAATTAAATCAGTAAATAAAAACTTCCCACAAAGAAAACAGTAGGCCCAGATGACTTCACTGGTGAATTCCACCAAACAGTTAATGAAAAAAAAAACTATACCAATTTCTACTCAAACTTTCAGTAAACTGAAACAGCATCCTTCCCAATTTGTTCTATTAGCAAGAATTACTCTAGTAACAAAAACAAGAGAGAAACACTGTAGGGAAAGAAAACAATAGACCAATAATCTTCACGGAACATAGATGCAAAAATTCTCAACAAATTTTGACAAACAGAATCTAAAAATACATAAAAAGGATAATACATCATAACGAAGTACAATTATCCTGGGAATGCAAGATGAGTTTGACATTTGACATTTGAATAAAAAAAAAAGAAAAAGCACAAGATTATCTCAATAAGTACAGAATGAATATTTTACAAAACCCAACATCTAATAAAATTCTTAGCAATGTAAAAGTAGAAAAGAACTCCCTCAACTGGAAAACTTTATAGCTAACATCATACTTAATGGTGAAACAGTGAATACTTTCCTCCTAAGATCAGAAACAAGACAAAGATGTCTGCTCTCATTGCTTCTATTCAACATTGTATTTCAAGTGCTAGCCAGTGCAATAAAACAAGTAAAAACAGACATGTAGGTAGAAAAACAAGTAAAATTGTCTTTATTAACAGACAACACTGTCTATGTAGAAAAACCCAATGGGATCTACAAAAAAAGGTACTAGAACTAATAAATGAATTAGCAAGGTTGCAGGATACAAGATCTAATGGAATGCACACATTAGTTACAATAATTATTTCAACTTGCTGAACTCATGATAAGCCACCCCTGTATGAATTAAAATCAACAGGGCAGAGTCAGTTTTTTCTCATTTCTAAAAGTCTAGTTAATATAGTTCAACCCCTATAAAAAACAACTCATATGTAAACACCAATTTTAAAACACAGAGTCCTCAAAATTTTGTAACCTCAGCATTGATCATTAATTTGGATAAACGAAATCATTATGCAGGGCTAGGCAGTTACCTCATTTCCTGCTCAAGACAACCTTATGAAGTAGAAATTATTTTCACTTTAAATATGAGAAAACATAGGTTTGGAAATAAGTAATTTTGCTGAAAGATCACTGTTGGTGTGTTATTGAAGTACGATTTGTATATTATTCCCCCTCTAAAATCTCCTGAAAGTTACTTTTTATAATCTATCCTGATAAAGAGAAATCTAAAGTTCTCTTTCTCTAAATTTTTATGTATTTATAAAATATGCGATAAATTTCATAAACTCAATCCACAAAATGGCAAAACTGGAAACCTAAAAAATTTGAAGGAAGTGACACTCTGTGGCAGAGTATCTGAGAAGGTCCTGTTTGTTTGAACTGTATTACTGAAAACTCTAAGTGAAATTTCTGATTTTGTATTGAAATTTGTTCTGAAATTGTACAAAAAACTGCAGTCATCTGAAATATTAATTTCTCTTAGAATCTTGGAAACCAGAGATTGTAATTTTTGGTCAGTTCACATGGACATAAATTTCTTCTTAGAGATGTTTACTTCCTCCTAGATAAGAAAAGTACTGGACCAGCATAGTTTGCTTATGAAGCTTCAGATTACTAATGAAAAATGTGTTACAAAAATGTTGCACTGGTTTCTTGTAAGAAAAGGTGAATTTACCGAATGGAATGGCAAATTCCTGTAAAAGAGTCTACATTACACCCAGAAGGTTTATTATTCGGCTTCTAAAGAGTTTATTAAAGTTATTGATACCACCAATAATGTTGCATGACAATTTTGAGAGGGGAGGGAACAATTCTTTCAGTGGTTTTACATCTACAGAAATTTGTAACATCTGTAGTTTCCTGCCTGCTACTGATTAACAAAATTTACATGAATTATTCAATCTTACAAACTCTGATGAGCAACCTTAAGAACTCTTCAGGGAAATTATAAACTTTATAATTACTGGTCTACCCAGGTGACATGGTAGCAATTTGTGCTACTGATAACTTTACTTTCAGTATTAATTTCCATCTATTTCCTAAGATTTACTGTAAAGAACTCTTTACTTCCAATTCTCTCTTTAAATCATTGCATTTTGTTGTGTCTGCGCCTCTTTGTTCTCTTAGCATTTTGTGCTTAGTTTATCAGTTCAGCAATCAGGCCAAAATGTATTTGTTCATCTATTTTTTTCAACTAAACTGTAAGAAGAGGATAATGACCTTGACCTGTCTCTGTATCCACTCCCTATTCACCCAGAAACTGGTATAATCATGTGTTTTGTGTCATGCTTACATTTAATACAGGCAGGAGTTTCTCCTTATCTAGTCCATCATTACATGTATATTGACTATATTTTTTAATGTATCTATGTCCTTACTCATTTTAGATACATCTGCCTAATGAGAGATTATCTGTTGAAATTTCCTGCTGTAATTATATTTCGATCTACATCTCCTTGAATTTAATACGTTTCAATTTATGGATTTAGTGGCTAGTGTGTACAGGTTTATGCTTGTATTTTCATTGATTTTGCCTTTATTGTCATACACAGTTCCTTATTCTATGTACTGTATTTAATATTAGGAATATGTGATGCTGACAATCCTGATTTCTAGGAGTTTGCCTTCACTTGTAAAGGGTCTTTCATACTCCTTTCTCTTCAACTTTTTCTTGCAAATAGCCGTTAGCAATCTTTTGTTTTTATAAGCCAACATCTCAGTTGATAAATTCAGTCCATTCTCATTTAGTATATGACTGATAATTTCATTGACAATATTTCTTTTGTTGGTTCAATAAAATTGCTATTCACTTTATTTTTCTCCTTGAAAATCTGAGGACTCTGCTTTTCCTTTTTTAAAAAAATGTCATTAAATATTATCATCTTTTTCTGCTCTTACTAAAACACATATGAACTCTCATATGTAAGCAAGATAAGATCTATTTCTCCTAATAAGACTATGGTTTCCTCCACCACCATGCCATAATTCTCACATCTTCTACTCAAAGGGGTAAGATCTTTTGAATACTCTTAGGTTGTTCCCAACTCTTTATGAACCATAGCTCTTAGATTTTGTTGGCATAATTTAGTACGTATTAGACTTTTACTTAAAGTTTCTCTTGTCTGTTTCCAGAATCTTTATTTAGCACTCATACTTCACATTCCCAGACAGTCTAATATTATCCATTAAATGCACATATATCCAAGTTCATCTCTCTTTACTCCTCCTCCTTGTTTTCATCCTCTGCCTTCATGAGGTCTCTGTTCTGGTTGTTTGAGATTAGTCTTTTCTCAAGTATTCTCCCTCTGATGGGGCACTCAGGTAATGTACTTTCTGAGTTCCTGCATATCCTTGAACATCTTTCACCCTATAAGGCATATGATAGCTTGGCTAAGAATAAGATTTTCAGGCTGCAGGTCTTTATCTAAGAGAATATGTGTTTCCATTTTTTTCTATCTTGAGCTGTGCCCATGAGAAGTCTGATGCTACTCTGACCTTTTTTCTTCCTCTTGTTAAAAACTTAATTCTTTCTGCCTGGATTCTTGTAAAAATTTCCTCTTGGTTTTTTAGAGTTTACAGATTTTAGCCAGAATGTATGTCTCAGTGTACCTTTTCTTATCAATCCAAACTAAAACTCAGGAACTTTTCCAATATGTAGTCTTTCTTTCAATATGCAGTCTTCAGAGTTGTCAGCTCAGGAACCATTTCTTTTTTTCTAGAATGTGTGTGTGTGTTTTTTTTTTTTTAAGAATGTGTTTATTATCAATCTTCCATTTGTTCCCTTTTCTTCCCTGAATTTTGAATTCAAATATCCCATTTTTTTTAAGTTCCAAGAGATCTTTTTTCATGCTGCACTTAGAACTCCTTATATGCTCTTAATTTTTAATTCGGGTATTCACTATTCTGTCAGCAATTTTACTGTACTTAGGCAAGTATTTTAATTGCCAATCCTTTCTGTAGTTTCTGGGAAGTTTTTTCCATTGCCTCTTCAAAACTCAGATCTTAGTTGTTAGAATATTCTTTTTATTTATTTTTTTCATCATGATAAGTATATTCTTTAGTCCCTTTCACCACATCTTCCCCCACCTCCCTTCTTGTAACCATTAGTTCGTTCTCTATAGTTAAGAGTCTGTTGGTTTGTCTCTTTCTTGTTTTTTCCCCTTGGCTCATTTGTTTCCCAAATTCCATGTGAGTGAAATCATATGCTATTTTTCTTTCTCTTATTTTGCTTAGCATTATACTCTCTAGCTCCATCCATATTGCTGCAAATGGCAAGATTTCATCCTTTTTATGGGTGAATAGCATTCCATTGTGTGTGTGTGTGTATACACCACCTCTTCCTTTATCCATTCATCTATCAATGGACCCTTGGGCTGCTTCCACGGTTGGCTATTATAAATAATGCTTCAATAAACATAGGGATAAAAATTTAAAAAAAACATAGGGATGCATGTATCCCTTTGAATTAGTGATTTTGTATTTTGGGGGGCAAAGACGCAGTACTGTGATTTCTGGATTGTAAGGTAGTTCTACGATCTTTTTTGAGGAAGCTTCCATACTGTTTTCCACAGAGGCTGCACCAGTTTATATTCCCACCAACAGGGCAAGAGGGTTCCTTTTTCTCCATATCCTCGTCAACATTTGTTGTTTCTTGGATTTTTTATTTTAGCAATTCTGGCAGGCGTGAAGTGATATGTTACTGTAGTTTATTTGCACTGATGAATAATGTTGAGCATCTTTTAATGTCTATTGGCCATCTGGATGTCTTCTTTGAAGAAATGTCTGTTCATGTCTTCTACCATTTTTTAAATTTGTGTTTTGGGTGTTGAGTTGTGTAAGTTCTTTATTGATTCTGGATAATAATCCTTTATCAGATATGTCATTTGCACATATTTCCTCCCATTCTCTAGGTGCCTTTTAGTTTTGTTGTTTCCTTAACTATGCAAAACCTTTTTATTTTGATGTAGTCCCAATAGTTTATTTTTGGTTTTATTTTCCTTGTCTTGTCTCAAAAGATGTATATAGAAAAATGTTGCTATGGCCAATGCCAGAGAAATTACTGTCTGGGCTCTCTTCTAGGATTTTTATGGTTTCTTTTTTTTTTTTTTTTTAATTTAAAAATTTTTTTGATTTTTTGGCCTTTTATGGTTTCGAGTCTCACATTTAAGTTTTTAATACATTTTGAGTTTATTTTTGTGTATGGTGAAAGAAAGTGGTCCAGTTTCATTCTTTTGCATGTAGCTGTCCAGTTTTCCCAACGCCATTTGTTGAAGAGATTGTCCTTTTCCCAATGGATAGTCATACCTTCTTTGTCAAAGATTAATTGACCATATAATTGGAGGTTTATTTCTGAGTTTCCTGTTCTATTGGTCTCTGTGTCTATTTTTATGCCAGTACCATGTTGTTTAATTACTACTACTCTATAACTTGGGAGTCTGGAATTGTGATACCTCCAGTTTTTTGGTTTTTTTTTTCAATATATATTTATTTATATAAGTGATACATATAAACCACTGAAATACTAGAGAAAAAACATTATCAACATGCAAAATATACACTTAAAAATAAGATAACTGAGGTCAATTGATAAGATTTTGATATACTGATAAATCTGGAATAAGTACATTTGAAGTAAATAACATTATAATACATTTTTAACTTATTTTATCTAGTAATGGTAGAAACTATTTTATTCAATAATACTATTGCAGTGAGCATAATGTGATTAGAACTGTTTTGTCAGGGGATCCCTGGGTGGTGCAGTGGTTTAGCGCCTGCCTTTGGCCCAGGGTGCGATCCTGGAGACCCGGGATCGAATCCCACGTCGGGCTCCCGGTGCATGGAGCCTGCTTCTCCCTCTGCCTGTGTCTCTGCCTCTCTCTCTTTCTCTCTCTCTCTCTCTGTGACTATCATAAATAAATAAAAATTAAAAAAAAAAAAAAGAACTGTTTTGTCATTCTTAGAATCTGTGTTTAATAATGTGTGATACAGCAATTTGAAGGTCATTCTTGATTTCAAGGGTTTTTTTTTCAAGCTTGGCTTTGAAGCTCTCAGCTTCCAAAGATAACTCACAATGGTATATAGATTCAGAATTCTTCCTGTAACTTAACTATTAAATTTCCATCTTCCTTGCTGTCAATAGGTTTATCTTGAAAATTATTTTGGAGTTGACAAAGGAACTACCTTAACAGTTTTAACACACTGTTTAAGTGATTTTTTTTTTAAAGACTACTGATAGTCTTCATTTGGAATGTTTTAAAAATAGAGAATACTTTTCACAAGTTTTTATATGTACTTCTATAATTTTTATAGGTAATACACATTATATTTTACCACAAAATTGAAGTGACAAAACATTTTCTAAAATGAATTTTAAAAATTCTAATGTCTTTATAAATATTATCTTGAAGGTCACATAAAATGTGTTCCCCAGTCCCACTCCATATGTGTCTTTGATGACATATAAATGTTGGCCAGTTACAATTCTAGAAAAAGCGAATTTGGAACACTTTTTTGTAAAACAAACAAACAAGAAAAACCCCAAAACAGAACCAAAAAAAAAAATTAATTCTTATATTCCCTTGCTTACCACTCCCTTATTTGTTAGGGATGGATAATTTTTTAAATATATAATTTATACAAGTAAATGAAAATGCACATGTATAATTTTAAAATAGTAAAATGTATAAACCCATATGGCCACTAGAAGCTCCTTATCTACTCCTTTACTAGCCCTCTTTCAATGCCATTCTTCACTCCCACCAGTTAACCATCACGCTGAATTCACTTGCTTTTCTTACAAATTATTTATTTTTACATTCTCATGGGCACTTGGTCTCTTATGGTTTGTCTCCCTCTCTGATTTCATCTTGTTTACTTTTTCCTCTCTTCCCCTATGATCCTGGGTTCTGTTTCTTAAATTCCACAAATGAGATATGATAATTACCCTTTTTCTGATTATTTCGCTTAGCATAATACTTTCTAGTTCCATCCACGTTGTTGCAAATGGCAAGATTTTTTTTTTGATGGTTGAGTAGTGTTCCATTGTGTATATATACCACTTCTTTATTCATTCATCTGTTGATGGACATCTGGGCTCTTTCCATAGTTTGGCTATTGTAGACATTGCTGCTATAAACACTGGGGTGCAGGTGCCCCATCAGATCACTACATTTGTATCTTTGGGGTAAATACTCAGTAGTACAATTGCTAACTTATAGGGTAGCTCTATTTTCAATTTTATGAGGAACCTATATGCTGTTTTCCAGACCGACTGCACTAGCTTGCATTCTCACCAACAATGTAGGAAGGTTCCCCTTTCTCTGCATCCTTGCCAAAATCAGTCATTTCCTGTCTTGTTAATTTTCACCATTCTGACTGGTGTGAGGTGTTTTAATTTCTAGTTCCCTGATGCCGAGTGATGTGAAACACTTTTTCATGTTTCTGTTGGCCATTTGTACATCTTCTTTGGAGAAATGTCTGTTCATGTCTTTTGCCCACTTCTTGATTGGATTATTTGTTCTTTGGGTGTTGAGTTTGATAAGGTCTTTATAGATTTTGGATCCTAGCCCTTTATTTCATATGTCATTTGCAAATATCTTCTCCTATCCTGTTGGTTGTGTTTTGGTTTTGTCAACTGTTTCTTTAGCTGTGCAAAAGCTTTTTATCTTGATGAAGCCTCAGTAATTAATTTTTGCCTTTGTTTCCATTGCCTTTGGAGACACGTCTAGCAAGAAGTTGCTGCAACCAAGGTCGTAGAAGTTGCTGCCTGTGTTCTCTTCCAGGATTTTGATGGATTCTTATCTCACATTTTGAGACATTCATTCGTTTTGAGTCTATTTTTGTGTATAAGGAAATGGTCCAGTTTCATTCTTCTGCATGGCTGTCCAATTCTCCCAGTACCATTTGTTGAAGAGACTTTTTTCCATGGACTATTCTTTCCTGCTTTGTTGAAGTTTAGCTGACCATAGAGATCAGGGTCCATTTCTGGGTTGTCAATTCTGTTCCATTGATCTTATAGTCTTTTGTGCCAGCATCATACTATCTTGATAATTACAGCTTTGTAATAGAGCTGAAATACAGAATTGTGATGCTATGAGTTTTGTTTTTCTTTCTCAAGATTGCTTTGGCTATTTAGGATCTTTTGTGGTTCCATACTAATTTTAGGACTGTTTGTTCTAGTTCTGTGAAAAATGCTATTGGTATTTTGACAGGGATTGCATTAAATATGTAGATTATTTTGGGTAGTATAGACATTTTAACAATATTTGTTCTTGCAATAGACGAGCATGGAATGTCTTTCCATATCTTTGCATTGTCTTGAATTTCATCAGTGCTTTATACTTTTTAGAGCCACCTCTTTTAAGTCTGTTCCTAAATATTTTATTGCTTTTGTGCAACTGTAAATGGGATTTTTAAAATTTTGCTTTCTGCTGCTTATTAGTGTATACAGGATTTCTGTACTCTGATTTTGTATTCTGCAGCTTTACTGAATTCATTTATCGGTTTTTTTAAAAGATTTTATTTATTTATTCATGAGAGAGAGAGAGACAGAGAGAGAGAGAGGCAGAGACACAGGCAGAGGGAAAAGCAGGCTCCATCTGGGACTCTATCCCAGGTCTCCAAGATCACGCCCTGGGCCAAAGGTGGGTGCTAAACCACTAAGCCACCCGGGCTGCCCTAATTTATCAGTTCTAATAGTTTTTTTGGTGGAGTCTTTAGGGTTTTTTATATATACCATATAATCTGCAAATAGTTAAGAGTTTTATTTCTTCCTTACCAATTGGGACTATTCTTAATGGCAGAAATCCTTACAGATTTTGAAAATGAAAAATTTTTTTGTGCAGTGGGTCCATATTTTAAGAGCAGGCTATCGGCTCCTTCCAGAAGTACCTGGAGCATTCTTCCTGCTTTCTTATCTTCCCAAATTGTCCCAACCTCTCCAACAGAGCCAACTCAGCTCACTTGTTTAGCTCCAAGTCTTTAGGAGTTTGGAAACCTAAGATATTTGTGCAGAATTAGCTTCATCTCAGGTCCATAAATCTCCTAATGTTAAGCTTTTATGCTATTAGCTGTTCTCCATCTGGACTTATCCCTGATTTTCCCACCATTTTATAGCAATAGGAACAAGAACCTGAAACCTCATCAGCACCAAGCTGCCTTAAGGTCTCAGTAGTCGGAAATTCAAAGAAAGGCAAGTAGCTTAGAGTTGAGAACAAAGAGGAAGAGAATGTTCTGTGGCAATTTCCTAAATATCCTTGTGTCATGTATATAAGGACTTTTGCCAATCCAAAATATACTCATCCACATTTTCATTTGTTATGTTTTATTCAGTATTGGTGTCGCTTTATATTTTTTTAATATCTAAATATCTTGAGGCATATGAAATGATTTTGGTGAGGTTCAAACCCAGTACTTTTTATTCCTTCAAATAGCTATGCAAATCCCCAGCACCAAAATGATGATCTAGTTTCTTCCTCTAGTTTGGAATGCCATATTAATCATATATGGTAATTTCATATACTCTTGAATTCGCTTAGATTTTCTTTTCTGTTTTACATCTAGGGATCGGCAACAGACAGCTTTCCATTAATTCCACACTTAGTTAATTGTGACTTATTTTTAATATAAGGCTAATTCTATGCCATTACTCTTTAACAAGATGTATAAATTTTCAAAAATTACTGAATTCAGGGGTGCTCAGTTGGTTAAGTGCCTGACTCTTGATTTTGGCTCAGGCCATGATTTCAGGGTTGAGATGGAGCCTGCTTAAGATTCTCTTTCCCTCACTCTCTGTTCCTCTCCCTACTCTCTTTCTCAAAAAAAAAAAAAAAAAAATTTACTTAATTTATACATATTCACTTTTTCCTGAGAATACTAAGATAATCACTGATATGAGTTGGCTATCTTCCCAGATCTTAGCAAAGAAAAATTGTAAATTTTACATGTATGAACATATGCAGAAAAATGGCATTTTTAAACATAAATATCATGCAGTTCATGCAATGCTTTAAATTCCCAATAAATGAATTTAAGATTCTTACTTTCCCCCTGAGTATTGCTTTGTCTCAATCATACAAGTTTTGATATCAAGGCTTCAACTGTTCAGACCTGATTTTGAAAATGAAAATCTATTTTGATTTCTTTTTTAATCTACGAATTATTACAATGTATAATTTTAAGTACCCAATTTTATGCACTGAAGAGGCTTTTGGTTGTAAAATTCTAAATTCATTACACTGTGGTTAGTGAAAGTATTCTACAAGAGATCACCCTTTTTTCTAAAAGGTTTTATTTGTTTATTCATTAACGACAGGCACAGGCAGAGACACAGGCAGAGGGAGAAGCAGACTCCTCGCAGGAGACTGATACAGGACTTGATCCCAGGACCCTGGGATCATGTCCTGAGCCAAAGGTAGATGCTCAACAGCTGAGCCACCCAGACGTCCCAAGAGATCACTCTGTTAAAAGGAATTTATTAAGGCTTCCTTTATGGCCTAGAAAATCACCATATTTTAAAAGCAATCCACGTATATTTAGAAAGAATCCATATGTATAAATTATGTTAGAATTCTAGGTAAGTATCGATTAGATATATGCTAACATGTTTTTTTATATTTCCTATATCTAACTTTTTTGCTTATATCTTTATTTTTTGTCTAATCTGTTTATTAAAAACTTCAAATATGATTACAGATTTTGTTATTTTAAAAAATTCTAGTAGTTTCATTTTACAAATTTTAAAGCCACACATTGAAACTATCTTGTTAAATTTTTGCTTTTTACCCCAGAGGTCTTTTTCGTCTTGGTATCTACCAGGTATAAATATTTGCTAAATGAGTATTTTTGACCATTTTATTTTCAACCATTAGGTATTATTTTGTCATTCTCACTGGATTTTGGTTTCAGCCAATGTGAGAGTTACTGTATTTTAGTCACTGAGTTTTACCTATTATATTCTTTTTCTGTCAATAAGGTTAGACTTATTTCTGACATTATGCTTTTTATTTACCATGTCTCCTCTCCAGTCTTATTGGACTGATCAAATTCTATTTGTTCTATCCACCTCTCACCCCTTGATCTGAAAGCTTACAATATCCTTACTTTAGTACTTACTTTTAATTCCTTCTCACCTTCTTCCCAACACTCTTCATCTTACCATTTAACAAAGACAAAAGTGAATCAATAACTGTGGTCTCATCTGAAGAGAGAAGTTTTCTTTTATTCTGTTTCATTTTCCCCTCAGCCACCCAAATTCCAAAACTGTTGGCATGGAAATTTAGTGTAACCTGTCATTTTATTATAAATGCTCTTTTTTTTAAGATTATATATTTATTTATTCATGATAGTCACAGAGAGGAGAGAGAGGCAGAGATACAGGCAGAGGGAAAAGCAGGCTCCACACCGGGAGCCCGACGTGGGATTTGATCCTGGGACTCCGGGATCGCTCCCTGGACCAAAGGCAGGCGCTAAATCGCTAAGCCACCCAGGGATCCCCTAAATACTCTTTTCTTTTAAACAGCTCATAGTTATTTAGGGGATCCCTGGCTGCCTCAGCGGTTCAGCGCCTGCCTTTGGCCCAGGGCGTGATCCCAGAGTCCCGGGATCGAGTCCCATGTCGGGCTCCTGGCGTGGAGCCTGCTTCTCCCTCCTTCTGTGTCTCTGCCTCTCTCTCTCTCTCTCTCTCTCTCATAAATAAATAAATAAATCTTAAAAAAAATAAATAGCTCGTAGTTATTTAGATTTACCATGTTTATTAATTTATTTGTCCAACATTATTTCTTGCATCGCATTTTTTCTTCTGGCTTTTCTTTTTTCCCCATACTTAGTTAATTGTGATATATTTGTAATTGTGATAACTTTTTAGATGCTATTTTTAAGAGTCAGAAGAATAGTGGTTCTTGGCCAGGAACAGTTTTCTATGATATATGTGGAGGCATTTTAGTTTACCAAAATAACTGGAGGGAGTTATTGGTATTCAATGGGCAAGGGCCAGGGATGCTAAATATTCTGTAGTAATCAGTAAAACCTCACTCAAAATGTCAACTATGCCTGTATTGAAATAACTAAGTTTTCATATGCATGAAAATGCCTTTATTTTTCTTTCACTCTTGAAAGATAGAATAGCTAAATCTAGAATTACAGGTTCAGGGGATCCCTGGGGGGGAGCAGCGGTTTAGTGCCTGCCTTCGGCCAGGGGCGTGATCCTAGAGTCCCGGGATCGAGTCCCATGTTGGACTCCCCGCATGGAGCCTGCTTCTACTTCTGCCTGTGTCTCTGTGTCTCCCTCTGCCCCCCTCCCTCTCTGTCTCTCATAAATAAATAAATAAATAAATAAATAAATAAATAAATAAATAAATAAATAAATAAAATCTTAAAAAAAAAAGAATTACAGGTTCAAAGTTTATTCCTCAGATCATTTATCTTCTTCTGCGTATAGTTGTTATTAAGAAACCTAATACTGAATGATCATTGCCTTTTCTACAGGTAAATTTTAGGATTTTTGCCTCTATTCTTGATATTCTTAAGTTCATTGTGATGTATCCATATATTTTAGTTTTTAATTAAAAATGTTATAAATATTTATTTGTGTAGATGTATAAATCTTGCTTTCAAAGATCTTTCAATCCCAAGGTTTTGTGTTTTCAGTTTGAGAACATTCTATTCTGGCTACTAGCACTTCAAATATAGTCTCTTTAATTTTCTCCCTCTGGAAGTCTTATTAGATAGATGTTAGAGCTTCGTCAAGGTTCTCTATGTCTCATTTCTTTTTTCCTTTATAACCCATGGTGTCATATTCTAGGACATTTCCTTAAATCCATCTTCCAGTTCATTAATCAGCAATTCAGCTGAATCCCATCTGCTGTTATTCACATATACTTAGTTTAATATTCAACAAGTTTTCTTTTTTATAATTCATTGTATTTGATAATTTTTTAGTGGAGGCAAATCCTTCTTTTATTGCTCAAAAGAATAAAGTCTTTTTTAAATTCTTCTATTTTTTTCCACTTTCTCTAGTCTAAGTTACTCTTTTGTTGAATTTGTTGTCCCTGTTTTATGATGTTTACATTCTCCAGATTTTGATGATTTGTGATTGTGCACCATCTTCTGGCCTGAAAACGCCTCTCAAGCATGAAGACTCAAGCCAACAACCTTGGCCTTGCCTATCAGTGCTAAAGTTCTTAGGGATTGCCAGAGAGGGTTCCCATCTGTTTCTTTATTTAAAAAGTTACTCCTTTGGGCAGCCCGGGTGGCTAGCAGTTTAGTGCTGCCTTCAGCCAGGACCTGATCCTGGAGACCCAGGATCGAGTCCTGCGTTGGGCTCCCTGCATGGGGCCTGCTTCTCCCTCTGCCTGTGTCTCTGCCTCTCTCCCCCTCTGTCTCTCATTAATAAATAGAATCATAAAAAAAAAAAAAAGTTACTCCTTTCCCATTCCAGAGGTAATTCCCTCTCCTGTGTCAAAAAGAACTTTGCTAAAACTTCATGGATATCTAAAATTTGTTGTGGAGAGGCAAGACTTTAGCATTTGTTTACTTTAACATCTTGAAGTCATAAATCTATTTTTCAGAAAATTCCTGGTCTTTTCTTTGGCCATGTTTTTCTTTCAGAATTTGTAGAATCGTTTCATCAAGTTAAAACAAGCCCCTTGGCAATCTGAATGAGATGTTTAATTTTACAGACTAATTCAGATAATAAATGAATGTTTTTAAATGCTGAGTCATCCCAGCCAAGAACATGACACATCTATTTAATTCAATATCCTTTTGTATCACTCAGCAGAGTTTTAAACTTTTATTCATTTGGGTCTTTCATATTTCTTGTACATTCACTTTTAGACATTTATGTTCTTTGCTTTTGACACTGGTATCTATTATCTCATTGTATTCCCAAGCTGGTTGTTATTTGTAAGTTGGAAATCAATTTTATTTGCCTATTAGTATTTAAAAAAATACATCATTTTATGATTACTATTTCTTTTTTAAAGATCTTATTTATTTATTCATGAGAGACACACACACACACAGAGAGAGAGAGAGAGAGAGAGAGAGGCAGAGACAGGCAGAGGGAGAAGCAGGCTCCATGTTGGGAGCCCGACGCGGGACTCGATCCCAGGACTCCAGCATCATGTCCTGGGCCAAAGGCAGGCGCTAAACTGCTGAGCCACCCAGGGACCCCCTGATCATTATTTCTAACAGTTTCTGGATTGATAATCTTGGGGTTTACCAAGCATATATTCATATAATCTAAAATACTAGAACTTTATCCCCTCTTTCCTAATAAAAAAGGCCTAATCAGGGATCCCTGGGTGGCGCAGCAGTTTGGCGCCTGCCTTTGGCCCAGGGCGCGGTCCTGGATATCCGGGATCGAATCCCACGTCAGGCTCTGAGCCTGCTTCTCCTTCTGCCTGTGTCTCTGCCTCTCTCTCTCTCACTGTGTGCCTATCATAAATAAATAAAAGTTAAAAAAAAAATAAAAGTTTCTATTAAAAAAAAAAAGAATTGAAAAAAAAAAAAAAGGCCTAATCAAAGGTAGTATAGTTCAATGGTTTAAAACGTGATTTGCCAAAATTTTTCTGTCACAAGCAAAGAGTAAATATTTTAGGTTTATAGGGCATACAAATCTGTGTCACAACTACTCAAATCCACGGTTGTAGCATGAAAACAGACACAGACAATACATAAGTGAATGAGCATGGCCCTGCTCCAGTCAATTTTAAAGGTTTGCAAACTCTTGGTTTAGAGCCGAAGTTGTATACTTATAAGTATAAATGTAGTCATTCTGCCTAAGTTCAAATCTAATGTTCAGCATTTATTGGTTGTCTAACCTCAGGAAGTTTCTTAAACTCTTGCTGCCTCAGTTTAGGCATGTCTACAACTTTGTAGAGGCATGATGATAGTTTCTACATTTGTGGCACCTATTTGTGATACTACCATAATCTGTGGTAATGACATAATAATCTTCAATAACCAAAATAGTACTAAGCATGAAATAAATGATCTGTCATTATTAGCTACTTTTATTATTATTTGTATCTCTTGTTTCCTCCTTTTGCATAACTGAATTACCTTCCTAAAACAATGTTAAGACAAAAAGAGAGCTTATAATAAGCACTTTTGCCATCTTCTTGGCATCAATGCAAATGCCTCTATTGTTGCTCTGTTAAGCATACATGATTTGTTTTGGTTTCAGTTATATGTTTATGAAATTAAGGAACTATTCATCTAATCAAATTATACTAAGGCTATAAAAATTGGAATTTGATTTGAACTTTTACAAAAACACCATTTTGGCATCTATTATAATGGCAAACCCCCTTTAAAAAAATTCCTTGATCTGTTTATAAAATGCACTTCCCTTAAATAAATAAATAAATAAATAAATAAAATACACTTCCCTAATATTGACCATGTTTTTTGTAGTTGACATGAATACCATATAATCTCCACATATTATTTAATTTGCTGATAACATTCATTTCCCTGATACTTCATTAAGGATCTGGGATTTTTTAAATTTATATTTCTAATTGAGATTGATTTATAAAGTTTGTTAGATAATTTCTTTTAACTGGGTTTCAGAATCAGTTATGTTTGCTTTATAAAGAAGAACTGAAAGGTTTCTCCTTTTTTGATATACTCTGAACTATTTAAATTGTATTAGTGTAATTTATTTCCTAGAAATTTAAAAGTAGTAACCTGTTCAACTCTCTGAGCCTAGGACTTTTTTTTTGGATATTAGTTTTCTGACAATTTTTCTTAAAACAGAAATCACAACATAAAAATTAAAAATAACAAAAAATAGCACAAAGGAAAACATACTAGAAATAGCATCTTCAACACATAGAACAATAAAAAGCTAAAAGGTCCAATATACAAAAAGGTCTTATAAATCATTAAGAAACATGTGGGCCACCAAGTAAAAATAATGGCAAAGGTCACAGGCAATTAATAGACAAAGAAATATAAACACCTAACAAAAATGTGGAAGGCTAATCAATTAAGTATTAAAAACCATGCAAACTAAAATGAAGTATCACTGTTTACACGTCAGATTGGAGAATTTAGAACATCAAAAAAAGCCAGTGATATCACAGCATAGGTCTTCTCAAATAGTGAGGGAGGTAGTAACAGGTAAAACAAAATTTTTCAGAAGACAGTTTAGCAGTACCTATCTCAATTCTAAATAAACATATCTGAGTCAGCAACTCTACTTTAGGAATATGTTCCATGGAAAACCTACTCATGTTTCCAAAGATGTTCACCATAGCATTTTTGTAATACTAAAAAACTGAAAACAGTCTAGCTGTTTTACAATAAAATATTAGGTTAAGCAATGATAACACATCCATTACAGTGGAATACTATGCATCCATTATAAAGAGAACTATAATAATACATACTGGCAGTGTAGTGTCTGAAAAACACGGATCAGTTAAAAAAGGAATTGCAATACAGTATATAGCATTTAACCCCATTTAAAAACAAAGGAAAACAAGAAAAATGCTAACACATGGAAGAAATTCATATATAACATGAATATATAACATATATAGCATATATAACAACCTGTTATGGATTAGGAAAAAAAAAGACTTTTCACTTTCTAAATTACCTATTAAAAAATAAAACAGGAACCTTCTGTGATCAGAATTTTATTTTTTTAAAGATTTTATTTATTTATTCATGAGAGACACACAGAGAGAGGCAGAGACACAGGCAGAGGGAGTAGCAGGCTCCATGCAGGGAGCCTGACTTGGGACTTGATCCCAGGTCTCCAGGATCAGGCCCTAGGCCAAAGGTGGCACTAAACTACTAAGCCAGCTGGGCTGCCCTATGATCAGAATTTTATTTTATTATTTTATTTGTAAAGATTTATTTATTTATGAGAGAGAGAGAGAGAGAGAGAGAGAGGGAGGGAGGGGTGGGGGGCAGAGACACAGGCAGAGGGAGAAGCAGGCTCCATGCCGGGAGCCCGACGCGGGGACTCAACCCCGGGACTCTAGATCGTGCCCTGGGCCAAATGCAGGCGCTAAACCGCTGAGCCACCCAGGGATCCCCATGATCAGAATTTTAAATAAAAATACATTTTGGTAACTATCCTGAGGTACAATGGAACTAACGTTCTTCAAATTCAGGCAAAATTACTTGCTATTTTCAATCCTGGACATACTCCATGGCTCTGGCAAAAGCAACTGCCTTTTAACTGGATTTCCTAACTCCAACCAATCCTCAACCTAATATCAAAATAACTTTCATAAAATACTAACACATTCCTTGTTCCTAAAATTGTTTCATAGCTTTCAGATAAAATTCATATTTTCTAGCATGAATTATACAGATTATTATCTAGCCACGGCCAAATGACTCATTTTCTACTCTAATACTATATGATCTGGTTATATAACTTACAATTGCCTGAATAAAATATGCTCACTTACTCTCCTCTGTCTGCAGAGGCACCTCCCTCTATATTGAATATTCTCTTCTATCATCTTCATTTTACTAATTACTACTTATTTTTCAAGTCTCAATTCTAAAGATAAAACTATAGGAATGTTTCACTTGACATCTTCCTTCATCTCTGTTAAATTCTCCCCTAATTTCTATTTCTAGAGAGACCCTCTACTACCTCTGGCCCTAATACCTTGTAAATGTCTATAGTCTTATAATGTCTTCTACTATTTTGTCAAATTCTTGAGGCAGGAAACGAATCTGTTACCTTATATCTCCTAGTGCTTAGCATATACTGTTTAACTAAACCCAGTTGAATATACTAGATTATTTTTTCCTTCATCTACCAAAGTTCCTCAAAAAATTAAATTTACCTTTATTATATCCCCCATAATTACAATTATTTTTCTGGATGGTACAAAGCCTTTTATCTTTTAATTATTTCATTTCAATAAAACTTCCACTAGAGGGCATACAAGGAAAAGTAGAAACAAAACTTTCAATCTGACTGAGGAAAAAAAATGTACCCTCATAATGATAAATTTATTACTTCTCTGACCAAGGGCAAAATGGCTGGTGAGTCTGCATGTCACACTTTTATCATATAGTTCAGTATTATCTACTGTTTTTACTCTGCTTTAAAAAACAATCAAATTTTAGCTGGTGAGATTAATGAAATAATTATGAAAAAGAAGACTCTGACAATGATACAATTCTATGAATTGGACATCCATTTCCAGCTATCAGAATAGTTTTATTATATTAACCTTCCCACTAACAAAGGCTGTAAAAGCTAACACAATACAAAATATTTTTGAAGGCCTTGTAGAAAACTAATGCAGCCAGAATATGAGAAGCCAGTATCTTGGGGAGAAAGGCATTTGTTGAACTGAGTACTAAATGCCCTATCACTTTTTCTCTTGAGGCATTTACCAATTCCTGGGTAGCATAAGCAGAAAGTTGTACCTCTAGACCTTCTTGTGGAGGATAAAGACAAAAATTGGAGTTCAAGGGAACCAACCAAACACTTTAAGGATTAAGAGTCCAGAAAAAAGTGAGGAGCAGAAAGTAAAAGGGACCATGCAGAGAAGTGATCTGGTCTTTTATTTTCAGGGCATATACAGATTCCTAAGATACATAAAATATGTATGGAGAGGTAAAAGGAAGACCATAAAACAGCTGCTAAGAGACTGAAAAGAAGAGCTTTTAGCATTCCCATAAAACTGAGGAGACAAAATTTATCATTCATGATCCTTAAAAGGTAAGTGGCTTAGGTAAAATCCCAACTTTGAGTTGAGATCGCTGAAGGGCTATAAGGGAAATACAGATGAATCCTGAAACCCAACCTTGAGCCATCATAATCACTGATTAGATCAAGGTTTAACTTCCAGTCCGAAGAAAATATTTACTGGAAGCAAACAGACCTATATAAATGTTTATACATACTATCTAACATTCAATCAAAAATTACTAGGCATTCTAGAAGACAAACCAAGTGACCATAAGAGAAAGAGACAATTTAAAAAAGACTTATAGATGTTACTAGAAACATACTTTAAAATAAGTGACTAATACGCTTCAGAAAATAGAAGACAAAGAAAAAATTTAATTACAAACCTGAATTTTAGGGAATAAAAAAGAGTTAAGCAGAAATTCTAAAACTGAAAAATAGGATTACTGAAATTAAGTTAATAGATTATTTTAATAGCACATTAACTGCAGCAGCAGTTTAGTAACCTGAAGGTTAGGAGGAGGCCAGGAGAAAATACCCAGAGTGAAATATGGAGAGGAAAAACAATGGAAAATAAAAAAAGATGGTTAAGAGACATATGTGATATGGATATAATGGTCTAAATCTCAGGTGCGGGGCGGGGAGGGGAGAGAGAGAACATGAATGAATGAGGCAAAAGCAATTATCTGAAGATATATTGGCTGAAAAACTTCCCAGACTCACAAAATATATCAAACAACAGAATCGAAAAGTTCTATAAACCCCAAGCTGAACAAATTCAAAGAAAGATATACTTAGGAATATTACAGCAAAGTTGCTCAAAATAAAAAACAAACAGGGATCTCTGGGTGGCTTAGCGGTTCTTAGCGGTTGAGCACCTGACATTGGCTCGGGGCGTGATCTTGGAGTCCCGGGATAGAGTCCCACGTCAGGCTCCCTGCATGGAGCCTGCTTCTCCCTCTGCCTGTGTCTCTGCCTCACTCTCTGTCTCTCATGAATGAACAAATAAATAAAATCCTTTAAAAAATACAAAAAAACCTCAGAAAATCATAAAACCCACCAAAGGATAAAATACAGTATCTTCAACAAGAAGACTAACAGCTTTTCTATAGAAACAAAGGAAGCAGGAGACAGCAAAATGTAGCTTTAAAATACCAAAAGTAAATAACATCTAACCTAGAAGCCTGTGCTCAATTAAAATGACTTTCAAAATTAAAGTAAAATAAAAAGGTTTCCAAACAAAAACAGACTTTGTCACCAGCAAATACAGTGAAGAAAGGTTTCAGAAGACAAATGATCCCTGATTGAAACATGAAACTATAGGATGGAATTAAGAATACCAGAGAGAGTAAAAAAAAAAAAAAAAAAAAAAAAAAAAAAAAAAGAAAACCAGAGAGAGGGACACCTGACCTGGGATGGCTCAGCGGTTGGGCATCAGGGCGTGATTCTGGGGTTTGGGATCGAGTCCTGCATCGGGCTCCCCACAGGGAGCCTGCTTCTCCCTCTGTCTATGTCTCTGCCTCTCTCTGTGTCTCTTATGAATAGATAAGTAAAATCTATCTATCTATCTATCTATCTATCTATCTATCTATCTATCTATCTAATCTATCTATCTATCTAGAATACCAGAGATAATACGTTAGATCTAAATAAGAATTCATAACAACATAATTGACGGCAATAATAAAATGATGATAATTATATGCTGTGAGGCTTAAAACACATAGAGATTTAAAATATATGACACCACCACCACAAAGGTAGGAGTGGGATGAGCAAATGGAGTTAAAATATTCTGATTCCTGACATTGTCCAGGAATTGGTAAAAGTATTCGTATATAATGGACTCATAAGTAAAAAGTACATGCTAACAATGTCTGTGGAGTAGCCACTCAAAGAACAACAGAAGAATGAATAACTAGCAAGATAGGAAACTGAATAAGAAAAGATAAAAATCTAAAAGCAATCTTGAGGAAAAAGAACACCAACGAAATGAAACATACATCAGTAAGTACCCTAAATGCCAGTGAACTAAATATTCCTATTAAAAGGAAACTATTGTTAATCAATCTGGATTTTTATTTATTTTAAAACATTAAAAGATTTATTTATTTATGATAGTCACAGAGAGAGAGAGAGAGAGGCAGAGACACAGGCAGAAGGAGAAGCAGGCTCAGAGCCTGACGTGGGATTCGATCCCGGATATCCAGGACCGCGCCCTGGGCCAAAGGCAGGCGCCAAACCGCTGCGCCACCCAGGGATCCCTCAATCTGGATTTAAAAAAAAGAATTGTCTGTTGCTAACTGTAAATAAAAGCACACACAAAGGCTGAAAGTAAAATGACGGAAAAAGATACTATACAAACACTAAAAGAAAGCTGAAACCACTCTACTAATAATCTTACATAAAGTATATTATAATAAAGGAGCATTACTAAACATGCAGAGGAATATACTTCATAAAAGGTTAATGTATCAGGAATACGGTGACCTTAAAACATAAGCAAAAGCTGATCAAGACAGAAATCATAGTAACTGACAGAACAAGTGAGCAAAAAACCTGTAGTCATTGAGTAGGTTTGAGTAACAGAACAAATAAATGTTGCCTAATTAATATACATGCACCATTATACCCACATATTGCCAAATTATTAGAAGTGAACATGAACATCAAAAACTGACCACACTCTGGGCCATAAAGAAAATATCAACAAACTGTAAAGATATGAAATCACACAAAATTGTGTTCTCTGACCACAGTGAAATTAAGACAGATCATTAACAAAAATAAAACTAAGAGATTAAAAAAAACCTGTGATATATTCAAACACTGGACTATTTATCAGCAATAAAAAGTAAACTACTGATATATAAAACATAGATATACCTCAAAAATCTTATGCTGAGTGAAGAATTCAGATACTAAGAGTATATACTGTATGATGCACTAAACAGAACACTAATCAGGGAAGAAAAAAAATAACAGTGGTTGCCTCTACGGTTCAGAGGATTGTCTTGGAAGGGACCTAAGGAACACCCCAGAATAATGGAAAAATGTTCTGTATTTTGAAAGGGATGTGAGCTGTGTGGGTATATTTATTTGTCATTCTCCAAATTGTACACTTAAGATCTGTACATTTCACTTTGTAAATCAGATTTCAATGAAAAAGTAGAATAAAAAATAGACCAAATGATGTGAGTTTTATAGATATATGGATGGATTACTATATCTAAGTACATGTGGATGATAATCAATCAATCCAACTTGGGCAGGACAAAAATACATAGAAATTATAAGACTTGTTACCTCTGGGGAAGAAAGAAGTGAAATGAATATGATTGGGGAGGATGCACAGCAGCCTTTAATCATAGCTTATTATTTTAAACATGTTTAAAGCAAAATTAGAATCATGAGGCAAAACATGGCCTTCCAAAGACTATATGAATCACAGCTTTGTTATGTAGAAGTTTTATGTTTTTCTTAATTTTTAGTAAGTCGTAATGGCTTTAATAAGGGCCAATGAATATTAAAAATCAGTATCTTGACTAGATCCAGTAAATTCTTGACCAAGTAAAGGTCCTAATTAGTGTACAGTACTACAAAGACATACTAACAGGAGATATTAAACTTTCCCAACAAAAATAGATCCACTTGTATATAGGTATTCATGAAGTTGCCATAACACTGGAAAGTGGGAAAAATTTTCAAAAGGAAATATAATTGTAGCAGTATGCTTCTTATTGACTAAAATACCATCTGTATGTGTACAAGATAAGCATAATGGAGAAATAAATCAATTCTTTTAGTCTTATGCTTCATTATATCAATTCATCCTTTTTCTTCAGCACAGACCATTAATATGTAGGAAGTAACCTATTCTGGTGGGAATCACTAAAATAGTGTATTTAAGTAACAAAAAAAACCCTTTCATTTTTGAAAGCTATGAAATCATGAGAGAAAGCTTAAAATGCTATTTTTACACTGTTCACTTCTTCCAGGACTTCTAATATTGGCGGACAACCCTGAATACAAAACATATAAACCAAGACAACTATGAAATAAGTAACAAACCATATTTCATTTGATATATGACACCATCAATTTTAAGAGGCACACCAATTTCAGAGATATGTGAAAAAAAGTATCAGAATACATGAAATATGATTGGTTTTTATTTCAAATTAGTTTTTTTGTGTGTGTGTGAAAATGCATATGGTGACCTAAGCTTAATCAAAACTCAGAAAGAGACTTAAGAAGATGGGATTATAATTTCTAATTACAAAAAATTTGGAACAATTATACTCAAAAATTGGGTAATCCTTTTGAGGAGTGTTAGACAAACTACAGCTTCACTTAAAAAGAAAATCATTCCTTCAGCAGTTAGAACAGTTTAAAGACTAATCGCTGAAGTCAGAGTGTATCTAACTTTCCATTTAGCCAACATCCTGTATCATTGCTTTCTTTGCTAAGCTACTAGAAAGGGTGATTCACATCCATTCTTTCCATGTCCCCAACTCTCATTTACTCCGAATCCACCAAAATAATAATCCAGATATTTGCCATACTGAAATATTTAACTAATTTTTAAAGTTCAGTTAAAAGAATATCCTTATACATTTATGTACATTTTATTAAAGTGATAAAAATGTTTAAGTAAAAATAGTATATATACTTATTAGTTTAACTTTATAGATCAGTCAAAAATACGCATTTCAGAAATTGTGCTCTTATAATAAAGCACAGGAAATATTATCAACTTAAGTAAATGTGACATTTGGTAAGCATTTACTACGAAATGGCAGCATGTTAAACACTTTCATATTCATTATCTTGTTTTAATTCTCACAGCTACCCTGCTAGCTAGTTAGGTATCACATCTATAAATCACTGAATAAAATTAGCCTTAAATATTTCAAAAATACTTGATGACTATATTAGCTTGGACAAATTGGTGAGACAGTATCCGGACTTAGACCTTCAGCCTCTAAGTCATGTTTCATGTCTTCTATGGCATAAGTGGATTGACATATTATTACTTCACAAATAATGTTTCAGTTAAGTTTTGCAAATAATACAAATTATCATTCTATCAAAGTCAGTAAGAACTTAATACCAAATGAAAGAACTGTGAAGGAATAAAAAAATATGTAGCCCTAGGGTAGTTAGGGTTCACAGGGAAATCAAGAGAACATGAAAGGACAACATATGAGATGTATAAAATGCGAACAAGACAGTCACCCATCCAAAATCATAGCTTATGAACAGAAGTACCCTTGTGGGCTTAATAACAAAAGAAAGCATCATACACTATTAACCTGGCACTTGAAGACACAATTTGAATGCAGTGAGGTAAGATGATGATATTCCACATTGAAGAGTAACAAAAGCAAAAAACATAGAGGCAGGAATGATTATGTATCTGAGGAACACTGCTGAAATGAAATGAAAAAGAAGTTAGACTTTCAGGAGTAGTGAAAAGTAATTAAGGTGGGATCAAATTACAGAGGGTTTGGCCTTTATCTAATAGACAAAAAGGAAGTGTGTTCTACAGTAACAGCACACAAGACTGAATAAAGAACAGACTTAGTGTAGTCAAAAATATCAATTAGGAGGCAATTAAAGTAGCCCTTAAGGTAGGATTAGAGATCAAAACTGCAATGAATTTAAGAGACAATATAAAGAACAAATTAGGGACAAATTATATATAAAAGTGCATGAAAAGTCTGAGCTAAGTATCAATTTTTCTTGCTACAAATTTATGCTCAAAATTCAAAATTAATAATTGCTTTAAGCATACAGTTAAAAGGAAATACAATTGTGGCCCTGAAGAAAATACATTTACATTTCAGGTGACATGGTAAATCATCAGACTGTCCACCCAATGTTGCTGATTCTCCTGTGTCACAGTAGATTATACTTCCTCCCTCCTCTGAAGCTAGATATGACCATGTGACCACAATTAAATAAAAGAAATGGCACAGGTCTCTTCGAAGTGGAAGCTGTAGTAACTAACACACAACTTACCACTGGTCTTAGACCCCAATAAAACAAAGTCAAGTCAGAATTTGGAAGTTATTTTTATATATTTGTTTTAAAGTCTTGGTTTCTGTACATGTGTTTTCAGAGATCAGTGTCAAGGGCTTTCATCAAGTAGCTTTTTTCACCTCTACCCTCTCCATTTCATGCTTTCAAAAGGACCAAAGAGATTTCCAGGTTTATGAATAGTAATATTAATGCCATGCCCTATGTATGCAAGGTAACACTAAGGTATTTGTCAATGTTCACATACATGTAAAACTGCTAACAACGGTAATTTCAGCTCCTGTATTCAGATAAAGAAAGAACAGGTAAATAAAAAGATGGGCAAAGAATATCGATAGGCAATTTATAAAGATATATAGGAAAAAGCCCCCAACAAAATAACAATTTCTAGTTTTCTAAATAAGCTGTTTTTAAAATTATTTCTGAAAATATTGTGACTTCAGTCTGTTTTCAGAGCAAAGATATGTCACATATTTACTTACAACTAGAAAACAAGTTAATCTTGTAATCCAAAATTACACCTCAATTTACCAAATGCTCCAGTGACATTTACAACTAAATTTATACTCAGGGAAAGTAAGTAACATTTTTCCCAGAGTATTTTCTGTCTATTAAAACAGGCAATAACATTCAACAAGTTAACAGTCACACAATGATTACGTCAAAACCTTAGATATCAGTTACTATGTGCTATCTTATCAACAGTAATAAAAACATCTATTGAAACTAAAATGCCACATCATTTTATAAAACCTTTATCTCATGTCTGAGCAATCCGAATACAATAAATTTCTCTGCCAGGAAAATTGCCTTCTAAATGTAAAAAAATATATATATTTTTTAATATAAGAAATGTTTCAAAAAATGGTTTCAGAAAATTTGATGAACCCATACCATTCCCGAAAACAGAAATTATAATTATATATACTTTCTGGAAACTTATTATTACTCTAACAATAAAAATCTCAACTCCAAATTTAAGGCTAGATTGAAGAAGTTTTCAAATTTTATTATATATCCAATCATCTATTACAGACCTTTTAGACTTTAATAATTTATAATGTCATTGGTTACTACATTATCAATATAAAAAGAAAAGTAAGGAACGGTAAGTCTATACCATGGCACAACTGCCAAGCTGCAAGTAATTAGACAGCAGGCCACCTTTTTTTCAGGGCTAAATATGACTAAGCTACACTAAAGTGATAATATTTTTGTGTTCACATACTCTCCTTTGACATCTATAGACTTTTAAAATCAAAACATTCAACTATCTACAATAATTTAGGAAAAAAGAAATCCCAAGATATAAGGCAGTTAACACAGACATGTTTTGCAACAATTAGAAAAGACCATGTTGTTTAAACTGGTCATGTTGAAAAATTCTAAATATAGATAGACAAGATGGGAAACATAAATACATTCCAATGGTGGGTTCTGTTTGGATTAACTGTTGTAAATTCCTTTATCAAACCTGTGCTACAGTCAAAGTTTTAAATACTTGGGGGACGCCTGGGTGGCTTAGCAGTTGAGCATCTGCCTTCTGCTCAGGGCATGATCCCGGAGTCTGGGGATCGAGTCCCACATCAGGCTCCTTGTAGAGAGCCTGCTTCTCCCTCTGCCTGTGTCTCTGCCTCTCTCTGTGTGTCTCTCATGAGCAAATAAAATCTTTAAAAAATAAAAATAAAAAAATAAATACATACATACAAACATACATACTTGGGAGCCACTTTTCTGTTCTGTAAAAACTATTATCTACCAAAGAGTTGTAAGGATTATATTAGAGAATATATTTAAGAGCAATCAACACACTGCCTGGTACAGTTTCATTTAAAAACAAGCTAAAGAACTAACACCCAAAACAAATTCTAAAGCCAAAAAAAAAAAAAAAAAAAGCCAAAAACAAAACCCAAACCAGTATTAAATTTCCATATTTTGCTAGACACAGTACACTGTGCTAAGACTTGTCAGTAGCAAGGTCCAAAAGAAACATAAGATGTGATTTGTTATTAACTTTGAAATGGCTTTCAAGTTGTCATTTTTTTGACCATTTGTCTCATAGGAGGAAAAATAGAATTTTAAAAATTAAGAAAAAGTAATTTTAAAAAATCAAGATAGGTCTATACGTAGTAATATAGAAAGTTGATCATTAAATATTAAATTAGTTCTATTTTAAACATGATAAGCGTCTGCATGGAATACAAGGAATTAAAGAATTTTAAAAATTAAGAAAAAGTAATTTTAAAAAATCAAGATAGGTCTATACGTAGTAATAAAGTTGATCATTAAATATTAAATTAGTTCTATTTTAAACATGATAAGCGTCTGCATGGAATACAAGGAATTAAAGAGCTAACAGAAAACCTGTAAGTAAAAAAACAAAACATTTAGAAGATGCAGATTTCTACTTCCAATTAATGCCAAGCTAATGTGTACCAGAACTGTGAAGGCATCAAAACAGCTAAATGAAATTTTAATTTCTTAAAAACTGAAGGACTAATAATATATTGAAGAACTACTAAGCCAAAATCTAGATGGCAAAAACCCAGAGGTAAATCAACTTAGCATTTGTGGTTGCTTTTGTCTGCAGGGCATTTGCCAGTCCAGAAGAACCCAATCGGAAAATGAGCTGTGGCGTTGGAGGTAGTGAACATGAAGAGGAAGAAAATCAAAGTTCTGGGCCTACACGAAGTAGAAAGTTTACTAAACCACACCCGACACACATTAAGCTGAGGCTCTAAGGGCTACACCTTCAAGGTAAGGATGAGCCAGAAATAAACTAGTATCCTTAGTATACATCACCAAATGATCCAGGGGACTTCAAACCCTGAACTTTAGTTAGGTTACATGAGTCCTGGACTGATGGTGCCCAGGGCACCTTTTGAAACACATAAATTCCTACCTGGTGGCCTCATATTGTTCCTACAAGTTTTAGAATATAATGACTAGCACCTAGTCATGAATCAGAAGCATGAAAAGCTACTGCTAACAGAAAGGATCAAGGGTCTTGGTGGATACCAAGACTTCAAATATTGTAATTATTTCATGTAGACTACAGTTGACCCTTCAACAACATGGACTTGAATTGCATGGGTCCACTTAGGCACAGATTTTTTTTTCAATAAATACAGGGGTGTCTGGGTGGCTCAGTTGGTTAAACATCCAACTCTTGATTTCGGCTCAGGTCATCATGATGTCAGGTTGTGGGACTGAGCTCTGGACATAGGGCTCAACACTCAGTGTGAAGTCTGCTGGAGATTCTTTCTCTCCCTCTCTCTGTGTTCCCCCCTCACTCTCTCTCTCTCAATATATAAGTCAACAAAATTTTTTAAAAAAATACAGTACAGTATTATAAATATATTTTCTCTTATGATTTTCTCAACATTTTTTCTCTAGCTTACATCATTGTAAGAATACAGTATATAATACATATAACACACAAGTTAGTTGACTGTTCATGTTATTGGTAAGGTTTCTGCTCAACAGAAGGCTAGCAGTAAAGTTTTGGGGGAATCAAAAGTTACATGCAGATTTTCACCTTACAGGGGGTTGGTGTTCCCAATCCCTGCATTTGTTCAAGGGTCAATTGCATACATTTGTCATATTAAAGAAGTTCTAATTTAGAGCTTGAAAGTGTTTTCAGGGAACAAAGAGCTGTAAAAAAAGTGACACTGTCAGGGTGCCTGGGTGGCACAGTCAGTTGACTGTTCTATTCTTGGTTTTGGTTCAGGTACAGATGTCAGAGTCCTGGGATCAAGCCCCATGTCCAGCACCACACCCAGTGTGGAGTGTGCTTGGGATTCTCTCTGCCCCTCCCCCTGCATGCCCACACAGTGTTTGCTCTCTCAAATAAATAAATAAATCTTAAAAAAAAAAGTGACACTGACAGTTAAAAAAAAAATCAAACAGAATTTCTAGAAAGAAAGTAACTGAAATTATTATCTGAACTGTTGAGCTTAACAATAAATTAGAAGCAATAAATTAGAAGTGAGATTCAGTGATGGAGAAGGTGAACTGAAAATTCTTATTCAGAATGTGACTCAGTGAAACAAAGACAAGAGGGAAAAAAGAGAGAACTGAGGTCTAACAGATATACAATTAGAGAGGAAAGAGGAAAGAACAGGGTAGAGATAATATTCGAAAATGAATGAGACTTTTCCAGAACTGAGGTATTAATCTAAACTTTAAAAAATGCTGGTCATACTGGGGCTTGGTGTGGGACATAAAGACACCTTAATGATTCCATGTTAAAGTGATGGATTTTTTTTTCATTAACCAATTTCAAGATGAAGCATAAGAAATGTCAGAAATGTTGAAAGAAGCTAAGAAAATTTCTCAGAGACACCTAGGAATCAAATGGTATTTGCAGATTTTAAAGTCTACTTACATACATTATTTGAAAGCAACATAAAATTTCAAAGCAGATGAGAGTTGCTCTTTCAAGTAATCTTTATCTAATACATTTGAATATTAATATATGTTCACCATAATAATGAACTAAAATGGCTAAAGTAGAAGAAAAGTTAAAAATAATATAGAGCATTTAGTGATATTGGTCTTCAACACACATATGCAAACAGCTTGCTTTATCAAAACAAACAGCAACAAACACCAAATGTGATTTCTCAAAAAACAATTCAGTAGGTAAAACAAAGCAGCAGATAGTCCACAGGTAACTGAGGAACAGATGTAAGCTGCTGGTCTCTAGCTTACCTGGGATCTCAGGCTAGTAAAGTGAGCAATGCTCAAAAAGACTGAAACTTCAGATGCTTGGGGCAGAACTTTACATTAGAAAAACATACTAAATTATACACTGAAAATGGTTAAAATGACAAGTTTTATGTTATGTATACTTTACTACATTTTTCTACCATAAAAAATTTTTCAAAAACGAAAAGGAAAAAAGGGAGGGAATAAGGATTGAAACTAAATTCCTAATATTTTAATAGGTTTTGATTTTTATCACTAATGAATTATCCATAAAATTCCCACCAAGTCTTAACTGCACTCTCCTGTGTCCTGAGATTTTTTTTCATTGCCACCACACTATCCCCATCTGTCCACTAATGCTATTCCTTCTTATAAAATCTGCAGCTGAAAAGCAGTATTTCCCATGACTTATTCTTTTCAGCTCTATCAAGATCCTCATTTTCTGCAAGAAAAGAGTTCAATTATTGCACTACTTTATGCTATGAGCTTAAAATAAAATAAAGTAAAAAAATTAAATCACATCTAAAAATGAATAATTTTTCAGGTATTTCTCACATTTGTTAATTAGATGCAAATTGTTCTTTTCTTCAACCATGCTGTAAAATTCTCTATTTTAGTTGAGAGCATTTCAATTCAAATTTCATGTTCTTTCAGATTCATCAGCTTTTCTGGGATTTTCAGTTTTGAAACTGTGGCTGCCTCATAGTTTTAGCTTGAGGTGCTAAGCTATTGTTATTTTAGTGCAAATGGATTTTTTTTCCCCTCAAATATACCTTGTATATACAAAAGGTACTTTCTAGTTCTTATGGAAGTAGAATAATCTAGAACCCATGACAATGACTTGCTTGACTTCTCCTTTGTGTGTTTACAAGATAATAAGTCATTGGAAGGGTAAAGATTTTGCTCTCTATAATACAGTGCAGAAGCAGTAGAAAAAAAATGAAGAGTACCAGCAAAAAGAAGTTCCCGTTGAACCCAGAATGGCAAATTATTTCATAAGCCACTTCTGAGGGTAAAAATTAAAATTGTAGGACTCATCAAGGCTTACTTCAGCTAAGTGTCTTGGAGTTCCCAATTCCTAAGTACAGTCAAATCCAAAGTAAAGCCTAACTAGGGATTATACCATATATGACAGAATAAAAGTTCCTGTGAATTGATTTGTTAAAAATCTGAAGGTAGTTTTCCAGATCTTTAAAAAAAAAACCTGGTTGTTAAATACTGATTAACCACTCTATAAGCCTTGCGTTTTCTCACACTAGTTTCTCAACCAGAGCACTATGATATTTTGGGATGGGTACTTCTTTGTTTTGAGAGGCTATCCTACCTACTGTGGATGTTTAGCAGCATCCATTATGCCAGTAGCATACTCTAAGCCAGGGGAATCTCCTGGACGTGACAATCAAAAATATTTCCAGACATTACAACGTGTCCACTGGGAGACAAGATAGACACCTGCTGTCTAGGTGTCATAGAAATTAAACTCAATTAGGAGAAAAAAAAACCCTTCTAAAGTCAAGTATAGTTATTTCTATATATCAGGCACTAGATCATTATTATTTTAATGAATTATGCTTAATAATTCTATTCATGCTAGACATATTTCTGTTGGATAGTCTATTTCCTACTCTATTCATTTTGAAAATCAAATGAAACAGAGGTTAAATAAAACAGAAGACAGAGGGAGATGAGGAAAGACTTCAGAAAATTTAAGCTGATTCATTTTTTAAATTACTGACATTTCAACAGATCCAAGATACAGTTACTGCATGTTTTCAACACATCTAGATGCTATCACCTACATGATATAACATAAGTGGAAAAGTCTTAGGAAAATGAAAATATTTCAATATATCATTTTGGAATTCTTAATATTTGCATAGAACTATTTAGCAGGTAAGTGTTATACAAAAAGAACACTAAGAGGTTTTACTATTATAGCTTAATCACGGTTTTAAGTGTATGATTCATGAAAAATGATAGTTTATTACCTTCCTTTCCCCCTCATTTCAAATTCTTAAAACATTTCCCTAAAAATTAAAAGTTGAAAGACTACTTTCATGATATGCCCTTTCTTTTGATAATTTTATAAAACTGGAACCATGACCTTGTGACCTATTACCATTCCTCAACTTTATGGCCAAGTAAACACACACTGTGTATGATTTTTAAAAAATGATGCTATCAAATGTTTAGCAGGCTGATAACGAAAAATATCCATAGTTTTTAATAGATAAGGCTCTTACCTACAAGGAACATTTGGATCAGCATTTCTTGAAAGTAGTAGCTCTACACACTTTAAGATCTGTTCCTCTGAGCCACATGCAGAACACGCAGTTATCAAAATAGTTTGCTTATCTGTAGTGAAAAGAAAAGTGAGGAAATGCCCCCACACATCAAGAAATGTCTCTGACTTCTTTTACCATTCAAAAGATTCTAAATATTTACTGTACTCTTTAAAATTTTATAACCTATTCCCAAAGCTCTTACTCTCAGTAGATAACTGTTTTCTTTCACCAAAAAATGAGTTTAGGAATAAACTGCCTTAATCTCCAAAATACAGCTACATTTATTAATTTCCCTTCCTTATTCCTTTTTTCCTTTTAAGAAAACAGGAGAGTGGTAAGAACATGGATGCTATATAAAGATACTGCTTGGAGTCGAACAGTTTTTGGTTGATTAAAATTTGCATTGCTGAACTTGTAGTTGAAAGTCAATACCCGATATTCTCTGATTTCACTTCTTTATTTCTCATTCATTTTACAGCTCAATGAAATCTGGCTTTTATCCAAACCATCCTACTGCAAATGACCTAACTGCCATATCCATTGGTTTCTTTTTGGTCCTTTTCTACTGGGATCTCTCTGAATTCCCTGTTTCCTAAAAACTTCTCTTGACCCCTATGGCACACAGAGATCACAGACCAAAAAAATAAAAACACTTTTCAGCTAAGAGTTGGGGAATTCAAATAGGTCATGGCAGCTACAGTTTATATCAGTGATATAATCCTGATAAGTATAAAAATTCTAATCCCAGTTCTGCCACTGATAAACTGTGACTACAGCGATTACTTAATATCTCAGTAGACCTAGTTTATAGATAGGAAGCTGCCCTCTTTACCTGATGGGGTTACTGCTGAATACATAAAAGAATTTATGTGAACATGCTAAGAAAAATATAAACTGTTTTATAACTGTAAATATTCCTCTGATTACAAGAACTAAAGAAAGAAAACTATTATTTTTTTAGTTTATTTTTTAGTTTTTATTTAAATTCCAGTTAACATACAGTGTAATCAGATTCAACACTTACATACAACACTTGGTGCTCATCACAAGTGCACTCCCCATCATCTGTTAACCCATCCCCCATCCATCTCTCCTCTGGTAACCATCAATTTGTTCTCTATGGTTAAGAAAACTATTATTTTTTTTTAAAGCAGAATATTTTATACACGTTCAGAAATCTCATTCCTAAGCCCAGTTTTCATTGGGTGATATTTTAAAATGACAAAATAAAAAGAAAAACCAATCACAGCAGCAGGTTAAATACAAAACTATTGATAAGATGCGAAATTACATAAAATAGAGAAGAAAACAGAGTAGAAATGGTTTTACAAATATCTAATGTAGATACAAAGTAAATGTGAAAATTAATTCTAAAGTGAAATCTATATTTAAATTATGGAATGAATTCAATAATTTACATACCTATTAGAAACATGTTAAAAATAAGCAATAATTCAATATAATAAAACTGGATGTGCACATATACTTATTTTTCAAAAGCATTCAAAGCAATACAGAGTAGAAATTATCTAGTAACAGAAAAACATGTGGATTTAATAAGCTATCTTTGAAACAACCTTAGGTAACATAATTCAGAGTTGAGTTTTAAATTCTAAAGAGCGATTTTCAAGTAATTTTTGACAAAATTATCAGCTTTTGTTTTCTTTCAATGCATTTTTCCTTTGAAAAATAACCCAAGGTTAAAGGTTAACCTCCAGCAGAGAAGTTAAAGGTTCTATGGAAACTCTTTTGGAAAGAGAGGCTCCCCTCACCCCCCCCAAAAAAAGAATCTATGGTTTTTAATTTGATTTTGTATCTTAATCACAGAATATGATTGGAAAGTTTTTTAAAATTGCTTTGCTTTTTTTCACTTTGCCTAACAGCTGCTTGGGAATCCAGAAAATCACAGAAAACAACATAATCAGTTGAGTTATCTCAACATCTTACCTTTTTTTTTTCAGGTGCAAAGGTTTGTTTTAGTAAACATATAAAAACTGAGCGTGGAAAGTGTGTATCACCACCCCTAAACAGACTATAATTAGGCTTCTAAACAGAGATACAAAGTAAATACATATTTTAAATGTTTAAAACATCTTACCCTTATCAAAGCTTGCATTAGCACCTTTGTCCAAAAGGACCCGAACCAGTTCTACATTGGAAACACTAGCAGCATACATAAGCGGAGTCCATCCATACCGAAAGCTGGAATCGACACTAATGCCTGTCAACATAAAAAGCAACCCTTTAACAGCCTTCCCCACCAAAATAAAAATCACAGCCACCTTCATAAAAAAGGTACTGTGCACAGTAACATATACCATGTACTTTACAACAGAAAGGAATTTCTTTGTAATAATGGCTTAAGTGTAAAAGGATCCACACAGTAAATGACTGTAGCTCAAAAACATTCAAAATAACACTATATGGTTGGGGATACACATATATTTAATAAAAATATACAGACATGCATAGAAATGATAAATACCAACTATAGTACAGTGATATCTCCAGGGTCAGGAGACAAACTGCTATACCATTTAGTATATCTGAAATATTTAGTAATTTAAAGAGAACCGAAGATATTAGCAGAATAACAAAACTAGAGCCATCTTCCAACTATTAGAAGCAGCTGACTCAAAGGGAACCTTCATTTTTTTTTTTTATTAAGTTTCTCAACTGGTACAGAAATAGGTATCAAAACCAAGAATGGCTTTGGAAGGCAAAAACCTAAAAATATTTTTTGAAGTGTAAAATGATGACACCTGGTAGGAAATGCTAAATTAAGAGTTACCCGTGGAAGTTAAGACTTCAGGGTACTGAGGGAGAAAGTGGGCACAAAGGTATCTTTCTATGTATACCTATATATTTATTAGTGGCTTTTGAAAATTAATTTAAAAATTTTTTGTAATTAAAAAAAATCTTTAAAGGTTGACTAAGTATCTACTTTACCAGTAGGTCTTTTCAAAATCTAATCTTTCAAGAGCCTCCATCATTTCACTGCACCTAGTTTTACTGCAAACTCAAGCCCCATGGTAAATTCTCTTTTCTAAAGCAAATTTCTGCCTATTCCATCCCAACCAGCACTATGCACGCTCTCGCATGTGTTCATATTAGGTATTAGGCCTGTTTCAATTATTCAAATTTTATTGTTTCATTCTTCAATTACAAACTCAAGCTCCATTATCCACAAAGTCACACAGATCCTTCTTTTTTGTTAGAGCAGCTAATATTTACTTAACGTCTGTATGTTTTATGTATTCTTTCATTCTAATACACCCCAAAACCCTTCAATATAATGCATCCCCAATTTAAAAAGGGGGAAATTAAAGCTTAAGGTTTGGTAACTTGGTCAAGATAATAGAGCCATCAGTGGCAGGGTTAGTAATCAAACCTGGAGCTGTACTGTTTCCTAAATGATTGCTCTTTCACTAAGCCACGCAACGTCTCTAACATAAAAGGAAAACATATTGCTATATACATCATTTACCTATGGCCTGTGTGAATCTTTTGGATTTACAGGTACGTAGTAAATGTCTGTTACTCCTTTGGATAATTTCGATCATGATTATCAACAACTCATATATTCCTATTTTGGGTATTTTTTTTTTCTTTTAAAGATCTTTATTTATTTATTCATGAGAGACACAGAGAGAGGCAGAGACACAGGCAGAGGGAGAAGTAGGCTCCATGCAGGGAGCCAAGGATCATGCCCTGGGCCAAAGGCAGATGGATGCTCAACCACTGAGCCACCCAGGCGGCCCCAACAACAGGTAACTAAAAACAGAACATTTAATCTGATCACAGAAAAATGTTACAGGAACCTGGACAGAATTATGATACTTTGCATAAAGAAACTGATGCTCTGAAAGTTTAAATGACTTTCCCAGGAACCACAATGAATAGGCAATAAAGCTGGAATAGATATCCACAGCCTGTGATTCCTGCCTCAGGCCCCATTACACACATACACAACTAGCACGAAGAGAGAACAGAACTAAAATATATATTAACTAGAAACAATTCTGGAGACGTATAATATTACAGACAGGAAACGCTGAGAAAAACGTGTAAGAATCCCTGGTGTGAGGGCACCCGGGTGACTCAGCGGTTCAGCGGCACCTTTGGCCCAGGGCGTGACCCCGGAGTCCCAGGATCGAGTCCCACGTCGATCCTACTTCTGCATGGAGCCTACTTCTCCTTCTCCTGCCTGTGTCTCTGCCTCTCTCTGTGTCTCTCATGAATAAATAAATAAAATCTTAAAAAAAAAAAAAAAGATTACTGGAGTGGGGGTAGAACAGGCTTCTTGAAGGAAGTAGAACTGATGGAAGCGACAGGGTGGCGCTTCAGATTCAAGGAAGAAAAGAAGGCAGAATGACGTCCCAGTCACGCAGAATTATACACAACCCTCGATACGCTGAACGCTCCTCGGGCTTCCGCTAGACAAAGCAACTCCGAATCTTTTCCAAGAAGGGGAGGGAGACGAGCGTTTGCAGCTGCGGACGAGCGTGTGCAAGGTGTACGAGGTCGAGACCATCCCTGGCGTCTCACCGGAATCCAGGAGCTCCTTGACCAATGAAGTATCTCCTGAGGTCAGTGCTTTTTTAAACGTCTCATTCTTTTCTTCGGGGAGTAACGGCCCTTTTAATTTCTAAAAACAAAAAAACACAACAACAAAAAAGGAGAAAGTAAAAAAAAAATTTTTTTTTTAATTATCCGTGTTTTCGTACATCAGAAAGCCAGGATTGGCGTTAGGGGCGGGGGGGGGGGGGAGTGGAGGGCAGGTCCGCATACAAGGCTTGTTAGGAATTCATGTCCGGAATGACCTTGGAAGGGATGGGTAATGGGGGGGGGAGGGGAGGGGAAAGGAGAGGGGGAGAGGAGGGACGGGGGATGGGAAAGGGTGAGGAGGAGAGGTGGGAGGGAGGAGGAGGGGAGGGGAGACGAGGTGGGAAAGGGGAGAGGTGGGAGGCAGGACGGGGAGAGGAGGGGGAGGGGAGCGAGGGGAGAGGGGAGAGGGGGAGGGGAGAGGGGGAGGGGAGGGGGGAGGGGGAGGGGAGGGGAGAGGGGGGAGGGCAGGGGGGCAAAAGAGCTCCGTGGACCACCCAGAGAAGCACATTCGATGGAAAGACAACGCAGCAGAGGCCGGGAAATCCCGAGGGCTCGCGGGGCGTCTACGAGCCCGTTTCCACCGGGAAACACACGCAAGCAAGAAGCGTCACCAGGGAGCCCTCGAGGGCCCGGGGTGGGGGGCTGACCCAGGGGCGGCCAAAACGAGGCCTCGTGAGCTACCTGAACCGCCCGGTCGAGATACCCAATCTCCCAGCCGTCATCCTCGCTCTCGCTACTCTCGCCTCCACCGGCCACCGCCTGGCTGCGAAGCGCGCCGGCCGCCATGCCCGCCGTGCCCGCCGTGCCCGCAGACGTCCCCCTCCGCGCCTGCGCACTGCGGGAGCACGCAGGGCAGTGAGAGGGAAGGCGCGCATGCGGACGCCTTGGGCCTCCTGCGCAGGCGCGTGGGCATGCGCAGTCGCGCGGGCATGCGCAGTCGCGCTCACTTGCCCTCGCTCGACCCGGTCGTCGCACCTGTGGTGGGCGGAGGTGGCTTGAGGACCCGGGGGGCTTGAGGTGGCGGCCCCGGCCTCCGGCGGTCGCGCTTCTGCTCCGTGCTGACGCTCCCTTTCAGGCACGGACTCGCTCTTCGTTCGGGGTAGGTGTAGAGTAGTCGTTTGATGAAGTTCCCGCCCTCTGAGGAGCGCCCGGGTCGTGGCGGACCGTGACGGGGACTGTGACGGCAAGTAGGACGGGGCTTCCTCCCTCCCTGCCAAAGCCGCCGCCACGCGGGGCCCGCGGAGACCGTCCTTCCCTTCAGAAAGCCCCCGACACGGAGAGAACGCGGTCCCCGAAGGAAGAGGCCTCCTCTGAGTTTGACGTGACCTCAGGTCGCCGCCGCTGGGGTCTGGAAACGGCAACACGTTGATTGTCGCTGCCGCCGAGGAGATCCGTCGAGGGATGACGCCCGTCTGTGTCCCTCGAGACGATTTGAAAGGAAAATAGCCATAGACCGTTTTTTTTTTTTTAAAGATTTTATTTATTTATTCATGAGAGACACACAAAGAGAAGCAGCTCCATGCAGGGAGCCTGAGGTGGGACTCGATCCCGAGACCCAAGATACGCCCTGGGTCAAAGGCAGATGCTCAACCACTGAGCCACCCAGGCGTCCCCATATACCACCCTTTAAAAGTTTGTGTAATACATTTTTTTTTCCTTAAAAAAATCTCCCAAGGGACCCCTGGGTGGTTCAGTGGTTCAGTATCTGCCTTCAGCCCAGGGTGTGACCCCGGAGACCCGGGATGGAGCCCGCATCGGGCTCCCTGCATGGGGCCTGCTTCTCCCTCTGCCTGTGTCTCTGCCTCTCTCTCTCTCTTTGTGTGTCTCTCATGAATAAATAAATCTTAAAAAAAAAAAAAATCTCCAATATGAGATTTTGAAATTATTTCCTTCAGAGACTCTCACAGGTAAGTATTTTTAAGTAGTTTGGTTATTTGGGTCCCCACCTGTGTTTCCTAAATGCATTCCTTCGATAAGTATTACGGGTTCTTGAATCCAACCAGGCACAACTAGGTTTTGGGGAGACATCAGAGATAACACAAGCTGCGTTGAGGAGCTCACCTCTCAGCCGGGAAAGACCAGAAGCAAGTAAACAAATTAAGGCTATTGCAAATTAGAGTCACCGCAAAGGAGGTAAGTGCCCTGGGTTTCTGGAATCAAACCATTTAGGTTTCCCAGCCACACCACTTATTGCCTTTAGCTGTGTGCCCTCCAGCAATTTAGCCTCTTTCTTCTGCTTCACTCTCCTAATCTGTGAAATGGAGATAGTGATAGTACCCAACACGCAGCATTCTTTGAGTAAAGTAAATAAAGTAATGAGCTTGGGGTTGACTTAGTCTCAATGTAAGAGGTAAATAAATTTCAGCTACTACTATTATGGTTATTTTAGATAAGGTAGGTAGACCTGAGTAGAGAATTCTGAATGACGAGGAGCCAGCCATAAAAAAAGTCGAAGCAGAGCTTTCCTGGCAGAGGAAATGGCTAGTACCAAAGCCTGAAGCCAGGAAAAAGCTTGCACTTAGGCCTGAGACTAAGGCAGGCAAGTGAGACTTTAAGCTGGTGGCATCCTGTTTTGCATCACAATCAAAATTTAAGGAAGCACTTGTAATTCTTTTATTTTGTACCTGGACACCTCATTCCATCTTCATCCCTGCCCTGCTTGGACCAAAAGGAGGCCTGAGGCTGGACTATCATGAAGGAAGGGGTGTATAACGAGAAGACCTTATGGAACTTACGTAAGTAGTTTGGATTTTACCGTAAGAAAAATTGAACATTAAATATTTTTCAACTAATGAAAAACATTCTGGTGTGTGTCTTATTTGAAGACGAACTCTTCTGTAAAGAAGGTTTTTTGGTCTGAGCATTTGGCTGATTGGTGGTACCATTTACTAAGATGGGGCAAGACAAAGGATAAACCTAAAGATGAAATGAGCATCTCAAAATTAACATATTCAAAAGGAAACACTGAAGTGTAGCTGTCAGGTGGGTAGTTGGATGTTTGAGTATGGAGTTCAGGAGGAAGGCTGGTCTTGGAAATATAAATTTGGGAGTTATACACACATTACACATATAATTGATTATTAAAAGTTGGGGATTTACACAACGAGGTTTTTTGTTTGTTTGTAAATTCAGATTCTATAGTTTGAATGTTTGTGTTTCCTTTCCCCTAAAGTTCATATATTGAGACTTAATCCCCAAAATGATGGTATTTGGAGGTGGGGCCTTTGGGAGGTGATTTCATGAATAGGATTAGTGCCCTTATAAAGGAGAACCCAGGAGCTCCCTTGCCCCTCCCACCATGGGAGGACACGACCAGATGCTCTATGAACTGGGAAGTGAGCTGTCACCAGGCACTGAATCTGTCAGCACCTCGATTTTGGACTTTCCAGCCTCCAGAACTGTGAGAAATAAATTTCTATTTATAAGTTATCCAATCTGTGGTACTCTGTTACAACAGTTCAAACAGACTATGACAATAGATAAGATTATTCTAGAATTTATATAGAAAGGTAAAGGAGCTAGATAGTTAAAACAGTTCCCAGAGGAATACGGTATTTTAAGTCTTATCAGGACAGGCAAGCTAGAAATAGACCCACACAAGTAAAGCCAAGTAATTTTTTGACAAAGGTGCAAGAACAATTGAGTGGAACTTCCTCAACATCTTCAACAAATGATGCTGAATCAACTGAATATCCGTAGGTTAAAAAAAAGAATCTACTTAACCCTCATGTCTTCTATAAAAATTAACTCAAAATGGATCATAAACATAAATGTTCATAGCAGCATTATTCCTACTAGCCGAAAAGTGGAAACAACTCAAATCCCCATCAACTGATGAGTAGAGAAACAAAATGTGATATCCATATGATATATATTAGTTTCCTAAAACTATAATAATTACTACAATAAGATCACAGGCACAGGTTCTAAGTGGCCATAAATTTGGGGGGGGGGGGACATTATTTAATCCAGTCACTATACATGTCACTTAGCATAATGTTTTTCAGATCTACACAGTAGCATGTTCTATACTTCATTTCCTTTTTATGTTTAATCATGTGTGATATTGTTTGCCAAAGGTGATTTCAGGAGGTGGCAGGATCCATGAGAAGGTTACTGTAATTGTGGGGGCGCCTGGGCGGCTCAGTCAGTTAAGCATCTGACTCCTGGCTTTGGCTCAGGTCATGATCTCAGGGTTGTGAGATTGAGCCCTGTTTCAGGTTCTGCGCTCAGTGCAGAGTCTGCATGAGATACTCCACCCTTTACTCCCCGCCCCCCCCCCCCGAGCCATGTGTGAATAATAAGTGAATAAATCTTTAAAAAAGAGCCATGTGCTTTCTCTCAAAATAAGTGAATAATAAGTGAATAAATCTTAAAAAAAAAAAAGTTATTGTGAGTGAACTGGAGAAGGACAGGAAAAATGGAGAGGAGAGAATGCGTTCACGAATTAAAATCAATAGAATTCAGTGACCATATGTGAAGGGGAGAGAGGAGTCAAAGCTGATCCAGTAAGAACACAGGAAGAAAATGTTTTGAGGAAACATAAATTTTGTTCTGCTCAAAGCCAGTCTAAAATGCTTGACGAATATCCATGTCCAGATAAGGTCGGCAGCTCCCCAGAGAGGCCTGAGATATCAATTCAGCCTAGAAATCATCTCCTGAGAGGTAATAATGGACATGTTAGAGCAATGATATTGTTACAGAAGGGATAGGATGAAATGACCAAAGGGCCAGGAATACATGCTTTGGGAATGACTATTCTTTTAGGAAGCCACCAAAGAAAAGGAAGCAACAAAGGGAACGAGAAACGATGAGAAACGATCATCTTAAAAGCAGAAAACTAGGAAGAAATCAGTGTCTGAAAAATCTTGCATTGAATTGTAGCCTGAAGATATAACAATAATAGCAATAATGATAATAAATTCATTTCATTGTACTTCCTATGTGCCAGTCACCATTCTAAGGGCTTTGCCTATACAAAATCAGTTAATACTCTCAGCCTATTGAGGTTCATACTATCTCAATTTTTCGGAAGGGGAAATGGAGGCACAGGGAGGCAAAGTCATCTTCTCAAGGTCGTCTACCTGGCAGGGCTGGGATTCTAACTCAGCAAGCAGCTCTGTAGTCCATGCTTTTAGTGATTAATTACTATCTAACGCTGATGTAGCACTTTCCTGTGCCCGGACACTCATCTAGGCATTCTATATCCAGTAATTCCCATAATCCTCCCTGTAACTTTTTGAGGTTGTGCTGTTTTAAAGACATCCAATAATATGTCTGTTTTATAGATGAGGAAACTGAAGTACAGAAGCAGCTGCTAAGTGGGGTGGTCAGAATTCACAGCAGGGTCTTAGGCTCCAGAGTGGGAAGGCGATGCCCACAAAAGCGGTATCTCCCTGGGGGAGTGGGGGATACACATTTCGCCTGTGGGTTTTCACTTTCACACTGTGGTGCTTCTTTCCCAAGCTGATTTCATCTGACTAATAAATCAGACTCGGAATAAATGTTGATTCATTTACAGGTTAATCACAGGCTTCATTCCTGGACAGATAAGAAATCGGTGATTGAGTTTTGTCTGAAGTGATTTGGGAATTCCCCCAGGGTGACTTCCTGGAGTGGGTCAGAAAGCCACCTACCCACATTGTTAATGACTACAGTGTTCTGCTTGGTTCACTGATGACAGGAGACTGGGAAAACAAAGAGGGCAAAAACCAGCTGGATCTGAGAAATAAATGTTCCTCAAATTTAGGTTCTCCTTAGTTCTGGCACTTTTTTTGTTTGTTGTTTAACTTTGAAGCTTTGACTCAGACATTAGGGATGATTAGCTAATACGACTCATTTTCCCAGTACACAGGATGATGCTATATTTTGTAAGGAACTTGTTTTAAATTTAATGTTATCACATTTTTTTATGACTGGTTTATTTTCTGTGGTGATGTGTGTGGTATCGTTTTCAATTATTTGAAAATATTCTCTGGGGATCCTTAACTCTTAATCCTGTCTGTGATCCACTTGGGTTAACTGCTTCTTTTAGGGATAATTTTGGAGGCATAAAAATGGTAAATACATTTTTTTTGCATTATAAAAATTCATGTTGCATTATTAAAATTCACAAGACAGTCAAGGGGGGAGAGATAGGCAATATTTAAAAATTATTACATAGTATTAATCGATTCCACAAATACTTACTGTGCTATTACATTTTCTAAGCATGGAGGATGAAATTGCAAGGAAGACAGGCCAGATCCTTGATCTCCAAATGTTTGGAGTGGTAAGAGAAACAGACAGATATCCAAGTAAATATTAGGTAGTGATAAGTTCTTTGAAGAAAAATTAACCAGGTGAAGGGGATGGAGAGTAATGGAGGCAGGTGGGAATTTAAAATCAGGATTTCAGGGAAGACCTCTCTGAAGAAGTATTCTTAGTGGGATAGGAAGTTACAAGGATTTGATTTTTCATTTTTGAAAAAGAGAGAGAGAAAGCAGGGGGAGGGGCGGAGGGAGAGAATCTTTCAAGCAAACTTGGCACTGACTTGGGGCTTGATCCCATGACCCATGAGATCATAACCTGAGCCAAAACCAAGAGTCAGACACTTAACTGAGTCACCCAGGCACCTCTTGGTTTTCCATTTTATTTTATTTTTTAAAAGATTTTATTTATTTATTCATGAGAGACAGAGAGGCAGAGACATAGGCAGAGGGAGAAGCAGGCTCCTTGGAGGGAGCCTGATGTGGAACTCCATCCCAGGACTCCAGGATCACAACCCGAGCCAAAGGCAGACACTCAACCACTGAGCCACCCAGGTGCCCCAATTTTCCATTTTAAAAGGTCATTCTGGCTACAAGAAGAAAAGTAAGTAGGAGGACAAAAATAGAATTAGGAATACCAGTTAGGAGTCTGTTACAATATTCTAAGTCCTCAACCCTACCTATTAGAATCCTCTGGAAAGGATTCTAACTAGACCCAATCTAAACCAATTATGTAAGAATCTCTGGGAATAGGGTTCAGAAATTGATACTTCTCAGGGCTCCTCTGGTGATTTTAATATGCAGCCAGGGTTGGAAAGCATTGTGGAAAAAAGATGTCAGGGGCTGGGTCTAGAGCGGTTATCTATATCCAGCAGGAAAATATAAAAACCCAGAATGTTTAACTGAAGCTATTAAAACAGGAATGGATCTTTATCTAGAACTATTTTCTTCCTTAAGGAATATGGTTAGATCAAGGAACTAAATACATCCTTAAAGAGGAAAATAATTATCAGCAAATGATGAAAATGGATATTGCTTAACAAGCATTAACCAATATGATACCAAGAAGTAATGGTTAATGAAAATGTTTGTTTGTGTCATGTTTATTTCCTCAAATATTCTGACAGTTATCCCAGGTTTGAAAATGGTTATAGAAGGATATGGGAAGCTAGATCTAGAGCACTTGTCTTTGTAGGTGGTAAGGTGTCAGATTCAAGGTGTATATGTTCTGTGGAGACCGCAGGTAGATGTAAAGTGACATTAAAAGGAAAGATGGGGTCAGGGATCCCCTCCAAATTTAGCCCTGAAAAAGTGAGTGGTGACTGAATTTACTGTAATGGGAGAAAATGGGTGGAAGAGCAGTACTGTGTGTGTGTGTGTGTGTGTGTGTAGGTGTGAGTGGCTATTCAAATCAAGAATATTGATTTGAACTTCATAATGTAGAGAGTGCTAATCAACTGTATAGTGGAGTGTTATGTAGAGAGTTAGATGCAGGTTCACAACTGAATTATCAGTTTCCAAGAATAATTGTCTTCAATTTTGTACCTATTATTTTTATTAACTAGGAAATTTACTCTATTATTTACTTCACTTATAAAGGCAGCCTTTGTACATTAAAAAAATTTTCCAGGCAATTTTATTTATTTTACTTTTTCTTGCTGGACTTTTATTGAATACCCATAAATCTACCGCACTGCAGATAGGCATCATTTAAAGAGTATCTTATGAGTATGGTAAGCCTTACTTCCAACAGAACATGGTTGTAGACTTCTGGGAAATAGTAGAAGGTCACAAATGCGTGAATGTTTTTTGCCTTGAAACACTGCAAAAAAACTATTTTTTAAGAGGTGATTAAAAGGTAGCTAGCTAATTATGAAATTCTGGAGCATCTTCTCCAAACCTAACATAACTCAAGAGGACCTTTAAGTTCATGACATATTAATAGTGAGAGGAGCTCAACAAATATAATGGGCTCTTAAATTAAAATAGACAGCAGAAAGTAGGCTTTTAGATGAATTGCTACAAGAAACAAATTTATCACGTACTTAAAATACAACAAATTTTAAATCATATTGCAGTTCTATATTGAAACTGTGAGACAAGATACACAGGCCAGACAAATACATATCATAGATTAATGAATATCCAGTGGGTGACATACAATATGTGATTAACTACAAAATAAAAGTTATAACTAAAATATTGAATATTTACCATAGCTAAGAACTATGCCAAGCATTTTACATGCATTAACTCTATGTCAGTTGGGAATACTGTTTGTTTGTTTTTTTCCAGTTGGGAATACTTTTAGCTACAAGTGATAATATTCAATAGCAGTTACTTAAAAACACACGGTTCATTTTTCTCATGTTAAAAGGAGTCTGGCAACTGGTGTTGGTTCAGTTACCGTGATTTCTGGTAGAATTTATCCCATTCTTTTGGCCTTATCCTCATTGCTGTAAGATGTCTCTCAGCTCCAAGCAGTGTATTTGTGTTAAAAGCCAGAGAATGCAAGAAAAAGATGGTCCCAGTCATATCCATCCTCTTTTATCAGGGAAGACAAAGCCTTCCAGAGGCTCCAACAGATTTCTGCTTTTCCTCTGCTGACACTGTCACCTAGCATCCCAAGTTGTAAAGGAGACTGAGAAATCAAGTATTGCACTTTTTTCAGGCTTTGCAGTGGAGCAGGAGAAGGGAAAAGAAGATTCAGGAAGGGTGTTGGGTTAAGGAGCCAATGGTGACTCACAAATCCGTGTCATCCTTATAAAAATCATATCAAATTGGTACTGTTACTTATTGCCATTTTACAAATGGGGAACCAAGCTGTAGAGAAGTTGTGAAACTTGGCCAAGGTCAAATAACTAAGAAATGATAGAACCAAGAATCAGCACAGAGGGTCTGCCTCCAGAGTTCATCCTTTTCTCAGCCACTCTTCTACATTATAGAAATAAAGCCTCGGGGATCCCTGGGTGGCTCAGTGGTTTAGCGCCTGCCTTTGGCCCAGGGTGCGATCCTGGAGTCCCGGGATCGGGTCCCACGTCGGGCTGCCGACATGGAGCCTGCTTCTCTCTCCTCCTGTGTCTCTGCCTCTCTCTCTCTCTTTCTATGTCTATCATAAATAAATAAATAAATCTTTAAAAAAAAGAAAAAGAAATAAAGTCTCACGTGATACTACATTGTGCCTTCTTGTGTGAATGATCTCTCATAATGTCCTAATCTGCTCATGAATGGCATGTTGTGTTTTATAATACTCAAAGTATTACCTAAAAATTAAATAAACGTTTGCTATTGCTGTTGTATTTTCTTATCTGACCAATAATAATAAACACCACAGGTAACTTAAATTTGTAAAGACTCTCTTTGAACGAATTCTAGGCATTTTCATGCGTATCTTCATACCTGTGATTTCTTCATAAATCCTGTAAGGAAGAGACAGAGGTAGGTATGGCCATTTGCATTTGATAATTGGGAAAACTAGATCAAAGTTTCGTCAAAGAAATCAGAGACTTAAATTCAGATCTACATAGAGCCAGGCCATTTTTCATTAGACACCTGCAAGTATAGATGTTTTTACTTTAGGACAGATTTTAATTAAATTTACAGAAAAATTGGAACCAGTGTTACATTAAAAAATGTCCCACCTAGGCAAAGGCTTAAAACTTTAAAATTGAGCACTTAAATATATCTTAATTTCTTTCTTAAAAATGGTCTCTGAGGTACTATATTTTATAAGAGCTAGTTCCATTGGTTGCTTGAAATTTTGACACATTTTTATGGCTCTATTTTATATAATCTAATACCCCCAAGTAATTGTAAATTCTCTGCAGGAAATGAATTATACACTTCGTTGTTATTGCTTGAAAGAAATTAAAAACTCATTGATATCATTTATGTTAAGTATTTTTTCTGTTGGAGTTAACCTTTTATTTTTCTTTTTTTTAAAAAAGATTTTATTTATTCACGAAGACACAGAAAGAGAGAGGCAGAGACACAGGCAGAAGGAAAAGTAGGCTCCTTGCAGGGAGCCTGATGTGGGACTTGATCTAGGACCCCAGCATCAAGACCTGACCAAAGGCAGACGCTCAACCACTGAGCCACGCAGGTGCCCCTATTTTGTTTCTTAAAATCAAATGAGTTTTCTTCCTTACTAATTTTTTCCTGTTCTAATAGGCAACATTGATTTTTTACATTTCTACGAAGTTTTGTAAATAAACAAAATTTGTTATTTCTCTTTACTAGACTTCTCGTTTGTGTACTACCATGCCAAATAGTTTTCCTCTTTCAGTATTGAGAGTTTGTGGAAGATGTCAATTTAACTCTAGAAAATGGATTTATGCGTCATGGCTGCCATAGAATGCACATAAAACAGTTGCTATGAACTTGTAGAAAATGACGTCTGGCAATATCATTATTTTAAAAATTTGTATTTATATGTGTACAGTAATTAAAACTAACTGTAACTTACATGTATTTGGCTTAAAGCTATGTTCAGAATTGTTACATTAACATAGACCAGTAGTGTAGATAGAATTTCTTTGGCCTCCAAGAAAAATTTCAGAAATGTACCTCTCACAATTTGTTATTTGGAGAATAGATACAGATCTCCAAATGGGGCTATTTGAATGGCATTTATTATATTTTGGGAGTGAGAAGCAGCTGTCTCCTTGCTCTGACCTGGCTTTATGACTGTTTTTCTTATGTTTTTAGAGTATCCAGGTTGACTGGGCCTGAAGACTTATTAATACGTAATGAGCTAAAGAATAGATCTTCTGAAAGTCCATGGTTTTATGCTGAGTGTTATCAGTGAGATATATGGAAAGCAACAATATAAAGAGGAAAAAGCATATTTAAGGTGGAAATGGAATTACTACTAAGCACCTCCAATGTGTGGGGCCTTTTTTATGCTTTTCTGTTTAAGTCAGGAAATCACCCTGAGAATGATGTGTCAGCCCCATTTTGCTTGAGAAAACTGAGGCTTAGAAAGTTTAATTACCTTGACCAGAGTCACTACATCTGAGGCTTGGATTTGAACCTGGGTCTCATTTGTTCCACAATTGTGCAAATATTGCCTACCACCAAGATAGGCTTTGAGAGGGGCACCTGGCTGATTCAGTGGAATGAGCATGTGGCTCTGGATCTTGGGGTTGTCAGTCCAAGCCCCACGTTGGGTGTACAGCTTAAAAAAAAAAACAAAACTTTGAGAGACACAAAGAAGGGGTAGTTCATATTATACTGTAAATGTATTTACTATAATATATCATCTTCCAGAATACAGTGAGTTCATCAAATTCTCGATTTTTAGGATGCAAAGGTGAACAATTATTTTCTGGGCAAAGGTACACATAAAAACACTGTTTAATGCATTTATGTTTTTATGGGAGTAGCCTGAAAAGTCAGACTGTAGCACCACTACCTATCATGGTGAAGAATGCAATAGAGGAGTGCACTCAGACAAGGGGAGCATGGAGGTGGAAAGGCTAAGGAGAAAAATATGCTAGTTGTAGGAAAATCCCAGGAATGTCAAGAACCTGAGCAGGAGTTAGCACAGGGGATGGGAGAGAGAGTTTTGAGTTTAATCCGGTAGGCAAAACGCAACAGAAGACAACTGTAGGCAAAAGATAATACTCAACAACATAACGGAACAGCTGTGGCTTCTAGTCTTCTAATGAAGAGCAGGAGCCAGACTGCAGAAGAGAGAAGATGAGCAGTCAACCCTGCAGTGCCCCTCCACTTTCAGTCCCCTGCTACACGTGTCGCTTCTTCTTGTCACTCTTGTGACCTCATTTTGTAGCACTCTTCCCATTGCATATTCCTCTCTGCTTTTCCTTAGATATACTAGATTCCCTGCTGACTTTGCTCTGCTCTGGCTGTTCCTTCTACCTAAAATGGTCCCCACAGGACATCCAGTAAACCACTAAATGAATCATTTCACCTCCTTTATGTCTTTGCTCAAATCTTACTCTGTATGTATATTATATATAAGTGGGGGGGGGGGTGACATATTAACATTGTATTAGTTTTAGGTAATGACTTGACATATGTTTCTATTAAGAAATGATAACCACAATAAGCTTAGTTAATATCCATCACAACACAGTTATAGATTTTTTTCTTTGATGAGAACTTTAAAGGTCTACTCTTTTACCAACTTTCAAATTTATAATATAGTATTGTTAACCATAGTCATCATGCTGTACATTGCCTACCCACTTTATTAATACTCCAACCTGCTCCTTCATCCTCTGTAGTGCCTTACTCTGCTCTCTCTGTTTTAAATTCCATAGCATTTGCCACCTTCTCACATACTGCAGTGTATTAATGTTTATTTTTTATGTTTACCCCCTGCTAGGGTATATGCTATAGCAGGCATTTGTGTTTTATTCCTAATGTATCTTATGACCCTAGAATACTGCTCCAGGCAAGCCAACCGAACTTGATGGCAATCACAAATGTCACCGGTCAGCCTATACACTATACATGTAAGTTAGGCAAACATATCCAAACATTGATAAAAATGAGAGAGAAGTAGTCCCTAGGGATCTATGACTATTTTTCTTTATCCAACTCCATCACCATCCCCTTGCTATGGTAGGACCCGAGTCTTGTGTTGGGTGCAGCCTCCTCCCCCAGCATGTGTCTCACATGTCTTCAAAGGTAAGTTTGGTCAGTTTGGCATGGGTTCAACTATTTTCTCTTTTCTTCCCATTTTAGTTCCCTTTTGCTGGGTGTTACAACGTCTGCTGGTTATTCCATCTCTTCTGGCTAATGCTATTATTGCTCCCAGTAGAATCACAGCACTCACCCCACCACCTCGACTCTTTCATTGAGCACTACTACTGGCTTACTGGAGACATGGTGATTACACAGATGTCTATAAAAACAGGCAAGATACCTTTATGTGTGTAATGCTTTGCAGGAGGGGGACTCCAGAATATTTCCTTACTTGTAGAACTTTGCTAAGCAGCATGTCCTATTGAAAGAAACCATACTATTCTTTCAATCACTTCTGCTTTCTAGTTCCTTAGCATTTTTAAAAACATGTTTGATTAGCACTAGACCAAGTGCTAGGTATGCATTTTTTTTTAATTCTCAAAACAACCTTGAGAGACAAGTGTTATTTTCCAATTTTATAGATAAATAACCCAAGGTCAAAGAGCTAAATACTTTCCAAATGTTGTGTAGCTAGTAGCTCTGCGGTAGGATTCAAAGCCAGGATCAATTGGATCCTATAGTAGATAATTGATCCTGCCACCGGAGCTACTTTGCTGACCATCCCATCCTCCAGTAGATATGACTCAGTGAATTGCTGTCTCCCCGGAGACTATGATTATTCCTCTTCCTACAAGTAGCTCTTGACCAATGACTGAATTACATATGGGTTACAAAGGGCTAACCCCTTGTTTCAAAGGGAAGCTAATTCTGTGGTGCAATTTACACTCCAGAGCTTCCTGTGAGAACAAACAGAAATTAGTCTCTATCCCAGACACATCTTTCACTTTTGAGAGGACACCCCGATGAAACTTATCTCTAAGGAACCTGACCTAGGATAGACTCCTAATCCTGTTCATTCGTTCGTTCTTTCTTTCTTTCTTTCTTTCTTTCTTTCTTTCTTTCTTTCTTTCTTTCTCTTTCTTTCTTTCTTTCTTTCTTTCTTTTCTTTTCTTTTCTTTTCTTTTCTTTTCTTTTCTTTCTTTCTTTTTTCCCTTCTTTCTTAGATTTATTTATTTGAAAGAGAGAGAGACAGAAGAGTGAGTGGGGTTGGGAGCTAAAAGGGGAGGGGGAGGGACAAGCAGACTCATACTGAGCTCAGAGCCCTGCACAGGGCTTGATGGCAGGACCCTGAGATCAAGACCTGAGCAGAAACGAAGAGCCAGATGCATAAATGACTGCGCCACCCAGGCACCCCTTCTAATCCCATTTTCTAACCACCATAATACACTGCCCTTTTTTTTTTTTTTCCTGTTGGACCAAGAGGATTTACTCAGTTCTCTCTTTCCTTAGAATAAATTCTCTCTCAGAAGTTTCCTGGAGCACTCATGTAAATGGTAAGACAATAGATTGAAAGCCTGTGGTGAATACATCTTGTGATCAAGCTCAGTTGCTCTTATATTCTGTTCTTTATACTGAGAGTACTTTAGAGCCCAATATTGATACATTTTTGTAAACAAGCATGTGAACTGCTGGCCCAAGGATGTCCAGTGGCAATTTCAGAATGTATTCCTCTGGGTAGAATTGGGTTTAATATTTTGCATTTTTTCTGTTGATGAAATTAAATCACTAAAAACAAAATTGGAATACTTTCTGATAATAGAAAACTAGGTTCTGTGGAAGAAAATGTATTTTCTGTATTCAAAGAGTTGTGGGTTTTTGCATCTAGATCTTCAGGTGCCTCTTAAGTATTGGATGTAATAAATAGTTGTTGAGAAACAAGTTGCATGTAGATCCAGGATTTTAAAATGTATATATAATGATAAGGATATTTTATAAAATGTCTAAGAATTGGAAATATTGAAGATGAAGAAAAAGTTTAGCCAAGTGGTGCTCATGAAGAACTTTGTTTTTTCAAGAACACAGTAATGTAACTACCATGGCTGACTAAACTGTGTATCTTATCATTACAAATAACTTCTGTGTAATCAATCCACACAAAGCATTCCATTGGAGGCCCTTTTTGATTACAGGTTGCTTGCTTTTACTTCAAGGTCAGGGAAGCTGGTAGAATTTGTTATGAATGGTATAATTGTTGAACATTTAAGCAAACATAATCTATCAGGGGATGAACACAATGATTTACGTAAGGGGAAATCATGCCACCCAATCACGGTGAGTTCAATGAAATGATAAATAGTTACCTGAAAAAAAGAGGAACAAGTAGATGTAACTTATTAACATTAGAAAAAAATGCCTTTGACAAAGTCTTCCTCCTCCCTAGTGTGTCCCACCATTCCCCACACATATGCGAAAACACATACACTACTCATCCATACCTGGAACTAACTCTTAAAATAGACTATAGGGTTGGAGGAAAAGCTTTGTTTTATTTAGGAACTGACTTAGAAGGCAGTAACAAAGATTTGGTACAGTTACTTGTTTAAAAAGAAAGCTTGGGGGGCCCCTGGGTGGCTCAGTCAGTTAAGCATCTGCCTTCGGCCCAGGTTATGATCCCAGGGTCCTGGGATGGAGCCCCACATTGGGCTCCCTGCTCGGCAGGGACCCTGCTTCTCCCTCTCCCTCTGCTGCTCCCCCTGCTTGTGCACACACTGTCTCTCTCTCTCATCAAATAAATAAATAAAATTGTAAAAAAAAAAAAAAAGTTTGGGGGCGCTTGGCTGGCTCAGTTGCTAGAGCATGCAACGCTTGATCTTGAGGTTGTAAGTATGAACCCCACATTGGGTACAGAGATTATTTAAATAAAAAATAAAGAAAAATAATGATGAAGTTTGGTAGCTGGCTTTCTCAGTAAGAGGTACTGAGGTTAATGTTAAAAATCTATAAATCAGGCATTTATATTAAACCACCAAGTTCATAATCACATATCAAATGCTTTATGGATGTGATAGAAATTAACAAAGATGTTTTTTAAAGCCTGAAATGCTAGGAGAGAAGATAGAAAAAAGATAGTTAAACTCTTGTATGGCTAAGATAAGGTGTATGTTTAGAAATAATCCGAATTATCATTGTAGGGACATGATCTTATAAGAGTCAGCATAGACCTTCCTTAGAGATTTTGGGAAGGTAATAATGATGGCTCATTTAAGAAATTTAGAAATTTTATTTAGTTATTTTATTGTAAAATACATATAACACAATATTTACCACTTTAACATCTTAATGGTGTAATAGTGCTAAGTACTTCGTCATGTTTGTGTAAACATCACATAATTTTTTCCATTTCCCTAACTTTCATCATCCCAAACAGAAAGTCTACATCTATTAAACAATAAATCCCTATTTCCCTCTCCCCTTGGTGCCTGGTAACTTCTATTCTGCTTTCTGCGTCTACAAATTTCCTATTTTAGATAACTCATGTAAGTGGAATCATACAATAGTTTTTCTTTTGTGACTGGCTTCTTTCATGTAACATAATGTTTTCAAGGTTCGTTTCATGATGTGTAGTGTGTATCAGAACTTCATTCTTTTTAATGGCTGGATAATATTCCATTGTATTTGGCTTTTTTTTTTTTAAAGAAAGTGTATGCTATCAGCCATGCACTGTGTTAGATATTTGAACTCTTTTTTTTTTTATTTTTTATTTATTTATGATAGTCATACAGAGAGAGAGAGAGGCAGAGACACAGGCAGAGGGAGAAGCAGGCTCCATGCACCGGGAGCCCGATGTGGGATTCGATCCCGGGTCTCCAGGATCGCGCCCTGGGCCAAGGGCAGGCGCCAAACCGCTGCGCCACCCAGGGATCCCTGTGTTAGATATTTGATGGACAATATCTCACATCATCCTCACAACAATTGGCAGACAGGTAGTATTATTATCTCCAGTTATAGATGAGAGGACTGGGGCCTAGCAAGTTTAAGTGATATGTTCTAGTTAGTGGTAAGATGGAATTTGAGCTAGGCTCATCTGTCTCCAGGTCCAGTTGATTTAGCAGTACAGTACACTATTCTCTTACTGTTTGTTATGTTCTCTCTTGAAACACTCATGGATTTGATCAGTGAATTTCAGGAAATACGTAGAGCTTAGGAACATGTACAGAATGACATTTTAGAATAAACAAAGAATTGAAGAATATTTGCTGTCGCCCCTCCCAGCAATTTACAAATAGAGAATTTTTCTTCTGAGTAGATGAAGGTGGAAAGGGAAAGAACTGGAGTTAAAACCTGAAGGCCGGCAGCCTGGGTGGCTCAGCGGTTTAGTGCTGCCTTTAGCCCAGGGTGTGATCCTGGAGACCCGGGATTGAGTCCCATGTCGGGCTCCCTGCATGGACCCTGATTCTCCCTCTGCCTGTGTTTCTGCCTCTCTCTCTCTCTCTCTGTGTCTCTCATGAATAAAAAAATTAAAAAAAAAAAAAACCCTGAAGGCTATCCTTAGGACAAATAGAATCTTATTTGACAAATTGTGGAATATTAGAAATAGAGATTTTCCCTTAAAAACTTTCAAAGTGAAAATTTAAGGTAAAGAAAATAACTGTACCATTTTAAAAAGTGGAGGTCACAGAGACTGAAAATATAAATAAGAATTTACATGGGTTTATGTAACCTATTAAGAGAAAAATAAAGATGCTATGGGAGTTCTCTAACTTCTTTAAGCTGGTGGTACAGAGGGCAGCTATACTATTCTATATTGCATGCTGTAGCCACACTCTTAAAGCCAGATGTATTGACTTAAAGGTTATCTATTACAACATCCACTTGTAGCAAACTGTCCCTCAATCTGTATTTTAACACTTCCAGTGACAGGGAGAAAGTATAATCTCATTTCATTACTAGGCTGGTCAGACATACTTTATGTTGATAGTAGATCTTCCTTCTTTGGTTTTCCAGCCTGAGGTCTTTTTTTTTTTTTTTTCCATGAGACTTTGCAGAAGCAGCCTAATGTTTTCATCCTATGATAGCCTTTCAACTATTTGAAGACTGCATCATGTCTCTCCTATACACATCTTCCCCAGCTTGAGATGATTAGCAGCCAGGACTTGAGAAGCCAAGATGCTAAATAAATAAGCCTGGATTTTGCTCTTAAGATCCTTGTATGTATCTAACAGGTTACAAAAGCTCTTAACTACAAAGTAAAATATTAATAAGTTGGACTTCATTAAGTACTTCTTTCACCAAATGATACCATTAAGAGAGTTAAAAGTCAACCTATTGAGGGGAAGAGGATATTTGCAATATATTATATCTGATGAAGGACTTCTACCAGAATATATAAAGAACTCCTAAAAATCAGTCAGAGAGAGGCACCTGGGTGGCTCAGTGGTTGAGTGTCTGCCTTTGGCTCAGAGCATGATCCTGGGGTCCTGGGATCGAGTCCCATATTGGGTTCCCCCTGCAGGGAGCCTGCTTCTCCCTCTGCCTGTATCTCTGCCTCTGTCTCTCATGAATAAATAAATCTTTTAAAAAATAAATAAATAAAATCAGAGAGAGGGAACACATAATCTAGTGGAAAACTGAGCAGATGAACTGAGTATTTCATGAATGACCATATTGAATTGGCCAGTAAATATAAAAATGTGTTCAAAGTCATTAACCATCAGAAAATGCAACTTAAAAAAAAAAAAAAAGAAAATGCAACTTAACACCACAATTAAATACTACTACTTACTCACCAAAATGACTAATGTTAAAAAAGAAAAAAAAAACAAACAAACCTGGTAATGCTAAGTATTATGTTGAATGTGGAGCAACTAGAGCTGCCATATGCTGTTGGTAGAATGTAGATTGTGAATTGGTACTAACACTTTGGAAAACTATTCCAATTTCTCCTAAAGCTGAACATATGCAAAACCCATGACCCAGATTTTCTACTTGTCCTCCCAGATACTCTAAAAAGATATGCAAAAACTGCAAACAATCCCAATGTTTGTTGGGAATAGAATGGATGATTTTATTAATATACACATACAGTGGGATACTATGAAGCAATGAAAATGAAGAGACTACTTTTACATACAACAACATGGATGAACCCCACAAACATAATTTGAGTGAAAGAAGCCACACGTCTAAGAGATCACACTGTAGAGCTCCATTTATGTGATATTCAGGCCACATAAACCTATGGTGGTAGGAATCAAAGTAGCAGTTTCTTTGGAGAGGAGATGAAGATTGAGAGGAGCCAGGAAGGAAGCTTCTGATTTGCCAGGACACCCTATTTCTTGATCTGGTGGTAGAACTTGAATTCCCTTTGTAAAAAGTCATTACGCTGAATTGCATATGTTTCTATATGTATACTAAATCTTTTTAAAAGGACAATAAATGGGTCTAAACATTCCAGTTACCCAAAATGCAGGGCTAACTGTGTGATTAAAGAGTCCATATTTTCATAGTAAGCACAATAGTAAAGACATCAAAACTTAACGCTTATACAAAATTTAAGTTTGTATAAAGTTGTACAGAGAGACTGTCATTTCTTAATCCTTAAAACTCCTTTTCCAGAAAATGAATTGTAGCTCATCCCTTTTAAAGAACGAGAGAGCTGGGCAATAAATGAGCCGTTCACAAATGTAAATTTGCATTATTTTGGGATTTTGTAATATATGTGAAGTGTTCAGGGGAGATCTGGTCCACACTCAGCACTCAGGGAAGGCACTTATTGTTAACCTTTTGGCACCGCATCACATGGTAAACTTCCTTTGGGTTTCCTAATGAGGGAAATGTCAAGGTCTCTTCCTCGAACCTGAACTACTGTGTTCAGGAGGCTCTTGCAAACTTTCAGACCTACATAGTAATTCCTGTTTTATTTTGTCTTGGTAAAAATTTCAACTTCCAGACTATTGAGATCTTTATGAACTGGAATTCACTGAGCTTCATTCTCAGCATCAATGGTCTTGTTACTTAGAAAGGACTAGAGCTAAAACCCAGCAGACCACCCTTATTCACCATTATCCTGGCCTCTATATGGTGACTAGTGATCAGACCCTTTTGGATGTGGTCATTCAGTCAGTTATAAATACCACCGGTGGAACTGCCAGTCCATGACACAATTCCCCCCGCCCCCCGCCCTATTCTGACATTTTCAGATATTTGTATACTTACTTTAATGCAGTTCATCAGGACTATGTTAAATAGTGAAATATTTCCCAAGTTAAAAACATTATTTTTTATGCTTTTTAACTCCTATGTGAGTGGCAGGATAATATGGCAAATTAATGTGGCTTTCAAAAATTTTATAACAATACACATTTCTCATCGTAAAATGTGCTTTTTTTCACTACAGGGGAAGCTTCCTTACTTTTCACTTTTCTCTTTTGCCACCAGAGGGCAGGTGAGTAAGAGAGAAGAAAATGAAAGCATCTCTTCTTCACGTTGATTCAAACTAAACACTTCTCTGAAATATTTACAAAGCAGGTTATTTTGTTTCTTTAATTATTCTATTTTGAAGCAATTTATCTAAGTAGAAGTTATAATTTTTAATAGATACATTTGGCCTAATAAATGACTTCCAAGTGAAATTATTTGAATTTTTAATCATTTTTGAATCAATGATTGTATTGAAAATATGAATGTTCTTTATATTTTGAGGCCATATGACCAAAGTGCCCTCTCTTAGTTTGGGTAATACTGATTAATTAGACTCATTTTATATTGGTCTTCTAATTTAGTTATGGATATGTTTATGTGTTTATTTTGCATATGTATCTTAATACAGCCATTTGGACATTACTTCAATATGCACAGTTGTTAAGCATAGTTTACAGTGTATTAATCAAATAATGAGTCTATATAATTGAAGGAAATCCCAGTGCAGAACTGTACACCCCAGCAATGTCTAAATATAATTTTAGTAGGTATATTAAGATGTTTTCTCTTGCAACTTTAAATTTGTTTAATCAATAGTAAAACATCCTTTTCAAAACATTAGATGGTATCATAAACGATGTAATTCAACAGCTCACGACAGCTTGCATGTAACCTTTGTTAAATCAGAAGTCAAGCGGCAGCTTGGAATTTTGCCTTCCCTCCTTGAATAACGCCTTTGTTCTGAAGGTGTAGGAGCAGATGAGAAAATGAATAGGTTCTCTCATGGGGAGGATAAATCTTCATACTGCTTATTCCATGTCCTGGGAATTCTTTCTTACTTCTCCTCATTGTGAACCTCATTGGTAAGAATCTTTTTTTATTTTTAACCTGTCAAACAAAATTCTGCATAGTGCTTGGAACACTGCTGGCACACAGTGAGTGCTTTATAAGCTTTAGCTGTTATCACACAGGTATCAACTCATCTTAACTTTAATCCAGTTACTGAATCAGCCAGGGGATCATGTAGAAAATTGAAAAAAAGTTGAAAAAAACTGTAAAAGGAAAAACTAGGAACTAGAAAAATAATCTCATTTCTCAGAAGTCCTAATTCTGTTCCTCATTCATTCAATGGGGAAAAAAACCTTGACTTGAGTGACTCTTCACATCTAACTCTATTGAGCAAATGGAAGCAATAATGTTTGTCACTTAGTTGTCTCAGACTAAATGCTTCCTGGTATTGTGAATTGGTGTTGAATTTCCTGACGGTGTGTGATGAATATGTTATGGGATAAGATCTGGTTGTTCTAGAAGGACTAAGCTGGATGAGGAAGAAAAATCTTACCTTTGATGAAGGAAGGATCCCCCTGGTCTCAATAAGGAGTTTTTTTAAAACGGTGAACAATAAAGTGTTGCTTTTGATTATCCCCCCGAGGTAGCTTATAGCTTGGGAAGCAGGTGGAGGGAGAATATAAGGAAAGGGTCTTCAGGACTCAGGAAAAAGGAAATTCTTCTGGTTGGCACAGTGAAGAACCCTCAGGCTGAGGGTTGCTGTGGCTTCCTCCTTACCAGTCCCCATATCATCTCTTCCTGCTCTGTCGAGCCACAGTGTATATTTATTCCAGTTTAATCCTCTCAAAATACAATGCACTGATGTTCTTCCATTGTCAAAACCCCATACTGACTCCTTTTTGCCAGTGATGATAGTACGAGTCACCTACTGCCATTTGTGACCCTAAACTACATGGTTCCAATCTGATTTCCCATGTTCACTTCCTTCTCTACTTTCCACACACCACCCCAACAGTGCCGTTCCTAAATAAGCATCTCTTTGCTTATGTCTTTCTCATTTCTTACTGTCAGTGGCTCCTTGTCTTTCAAGATCCGTCTTCAATGACATGTCCTCTGGAAGACATTCTAATTCTAACCTGGAAATGACCTTTGGTGCCATTGAGTCTCATGGCTATTTATATTTGTAGAATGACTCTTATCTTATCCTATCATCTATACTAGGTATTTTCATTTTTATTTCTTTTTTTTTTCTGCTGACAATAAGCTCTTTGAAAGCAGAGACTGTGTTTTGTCCTCAGAGATTAGTTTGATGCCCTGCAGAGTTTGTCAGATATTCAGAAAAGCCAAGGCCATTTGCATTTTTTTTTGAGGACTTCAGTATATTAAAAACTGAAGAAATGGCAGGGTGACAAAATTATGGTTGTATTTTAAATGTTGCATTAGGCAAGCAGATCAATTAAAACACACACATTCCCATGACAGTCACCAAAGGAACTGTGTTGTTAGTAAGTTGATCATAAGATTTCTAAAAAACTGAACTCATAGTATACTTAGGTTGATGTAGTCTGGTAACAGGACACAGGTTTAACGTTGACCAGTGACTATCTTCTTTCTGTCTTATCAGCATATCTGTGGAACTGTGCCTCATTTAAGGCCTGGCCCAAGGACCCTCTGACTTTCTATGTGAGAGGCCCTCACAGATGGTCGACACCTGATAAATGTATTTACCGAAGTGAGTTAAATTTAATTATATGCCCCAAAGGTACTGTATATAAATATAATGCCTTTATTCCAATATTTTAATGTGGTCAGAATATTATTAGAAAATAAAATTGAAAGTTAATATTAACTTCTAATTTAATGTCTATAATTTAACTTTTACTTGTTTTACACTTGTCAGATCAAAGAACTAGACACTGGGGAGAAGAAGTACTCATTCTCACTGACTGACTGCCCATTTCCCTGTACTGTGTATGAGATGCATAATGAGAACTGTGTTTTCTGTGACTCTTCTGATTGAGTAACAAGGATGAACACTTGATGAGAATCAGAATAACTTATTTCTAGAAACTAGGCTAGGGCTAAAAAATAATGAAGATTCCAAAAATATTTGGAATTCATGGCTGCAGGGTTTAAAGTTGGTATCAACACTAAATAATTCTCTGCTATTAGTAGAGCTTAAATTTGCCTGGTTTAGAGGTACTCCCACTGAGCTACATAAATACATGAATTGGTATTTCTGTGATCCTCCTCCTAATACAGTGCATAGAAATCAGGCATGCCTAAAAGCGTGGACTCATTATTGGAATTACTACTGTTTACTTTTTGAAATGTATGTATGTATTTGTTTCTGATATAATCTCATTTTCTTAGACTAGTTAGTAGAATGGTGTGTTTCAGGCCCTTCCTTGCTATATTAATATAAACCTATTCTTTTCTATAAAACTATTTTATAATGAAAAGGAGAAGAAGAAATAAAGAGAACTCAGTTACTTGTGACAACTCAGTAGTAAGAAAGAAAATTTGGGGGATCCCTGGGTGGCGCAGTGGTTTAGTGCCTGCCTTTGGCCCAGGGCACGATCCTGGAGACCCAGGATCGAATCCCACGTCGGGCTCCCGGTGCATGGAGCCTGCTTCTCCCTCTGCCTAGGTCTCTGCCTCTCTCTCTCTCTCTATCATAAATAAATAAAAATTAAAAAAAAAAAAAAGAAAGAAAATTTGGTTATTTAAACATCAGATATCAAGCTTTTCTTCTATTCCCATAAACCTGAGGGATTTGACATATTCCCACAATATCAGTGGTTCAAGAAGCAGGAATAGAGATGCGTCAGGAACCAAGGAGTGGTAAAGTAGAATTAATTAATTTATACAAGATATAGGTGATTCTGAAATGCCCTTCACAAAAATCATTCCTAAGAGATAATTAAATGCGTGAAAACTTAAAACATTAGATTATTTGTCAGATTTATCAATAATCTGAAGTATATTATTTATTTACAGTTATCTAAACTTTATTATACATTAAAAACATTAAAAAATCTGTAATAGCACTAAAGTTTTTTTAGTAACTGGAAGGAAATTGCTAAATGAATAACCTCATACCCATATATGTTTCATATTCTCATTTTTCACCTATAAAATTTTAAATGTATCAAGAGTTAAAAGCATTTTGTCATCCTACAATTTAACTGTAGCACATGAAAATGTTTAAGATCCAGTATAACTGAACTATTAATATGCAAATGTTATCAGTATAGAATTTTACAGAAAAAAATGAAGATGGTTTTATAAAAAACCTAAAGACAAACAACAGGGCTGGGTGCTGGGTGCTCAGTGGTTGAGAGTCTGCCTTTGGCTCAGGGTGTGATTCTGGACTGGGGATTGATTCCTACACTGGGCTCCATCCGAGGAACTTGCTTCTCCCTCTGCTTGTGTCTCTGCATCTCTCTGTGTGTCTCTTGTGAATAAATAAATAAAATCTTAAAAAATATATATAAACAATAGTTTGCATATGCATAAATATGCCTGAAGAGTGGTTCTCATAATGAATGACTTAATGACCAGCACTTTCTAGTTAAGTAGGAAGTACATATACTTGGCTAATAGGCATTTGAAAATACATATGTATTTGTGTGCAAAACTCTGTTAATTATATAGCTGTGGGGATCCCTGGGTGGCGTAGCGGTTTGGCGCCTGCCTTTGGCCCAGGGCGCGATCCTGGAGACCCGGGATCAAATCCCACGTTGGGCTCCCGGTGCATGGAGCCTGCTTCTCCCTCTGCCTGTGTCTCTGCGCCTCTCTCTCTCTCTGTGACTATCATAAATAAATAAGGAAAAAATATTTAAAAAAAAATTATATAGCAAGCAATGCAGTCCCAACCCTAGCAAGGATTATAAAAAGAATTTAAATTTTGTCTTTTTTTTTAAAAGCTGTAAACTTACATATTTCTGTGCAGTGTTACAAAACAAAACCCTGTCCATGTCCTTATATACAGAAGACATGGAATTCCATGCTCAAGTGCAAGAAACTTCCATTACTCTCCATACTCATCATTCAGCCTTTACCCTTTCTGCCATTCACAGGCCCTGCAACATTGGTTTGAGCTCTGGCCTGAATTTCTGGATGAGAGGTGCCCCATCAACCGGAAAAGGTGACAAGAGGATATTTTTCCTTAATCCTCTCTTTACTTACCCTTTGTTCTATAGCATGGACTTCTTGGGACTCAAGGGAACAACCACACAGAATCCTTTTTTGCTAAATGCCAGAAATCTGTGATGCTAAGAGCCCAGTTGAATTTTCTAGTTTAAATGATTTCACAGGTATCACACAGTAAAAACTTAAAAAAATTTCTCTTCTTCATTAGGATCTCTTGTTAAAAATATAAAGGAAATTAATTCTACAATTTCCTATTCTCAATGATTTTGGTTCACTGAATAACATTTTATCCCATGACAATGTAGTGAAGGGACATGGTCTTGAGATCGGCTCGATCTAATCCAGGACTACCTGTACTAGATGTAAAGCTATAGATAAGTATGTTAAAGATTCTTTTGAAACTGATTTTCCTTAAGAGTAGAATGGCATAATAATAATGATCTCGTAAGTATACTGAGAGAGTTAAACGAGAGAAAAACACATAAAAGGCTTAAGCACTTTAGGGACTCCACACTAATTCCTTGCATTTAGTTTGTCCTGGATATACAGGTGGATTTGATTCAGATTGGAAAACAAGCCAGGTACAACCAAGTGAGGAACAAAGATGCATGTGCTTCAATGTCTTCTAATATTAGTGGATCCACAAAGAAAAATATTATTTTTGAAACGTGTTACTATACATTTTCCAACAGGGTTGTAAAAGCTATGGCTGAGCAGCTATTTCCAGAATACTTTTTTTGAGTGAAATGTGACAGCTCTTTGTCAGTTCACTGCAATCCATGGAAACATTTAAAGCTGAAAATCAGTAACAGTAACCACAGTATAGGAATAAGAGAGTGGGAAGGGAATTTCATGGATTGAATAGAATTATTTAAAATATTTTCCCAGAGAAAAGAGAGAATAGATCCTTAAAATTGCATGTTTTAATCTAATAATTTTTTTAAAAATCCAAATGGTTTTTACACAATACAATGGGAGCAAAAGTGTGTTACTACCCTGTGGGCAAATTCACTTTTATTTTTAAGTCCTACAACTTTTATAGTGAGTAGCTAGTATTATCTTGAAACTTTGGGGTGATTGAAGAATTCCATCTTCTTAGTATAGCTACAGGATTATTGAATAATTGCAGACAATTTTGATGGTCCTGAGTTGACACAGGAACATGAAGATTTTTTTTTTCTTGTGAACTTTTGTGAGATCGAAGAAATTTAGTAGAGGTTTTTTTTTTTGTTGTTTGTTTGTTTTAGCTTTGATTTATTTTAAAGGAATATTCATTGGCCCTTGGTTTTTACATGATTTATCTCCCACTGGTGGTAGGAAGTTTTTTTTAAGGTCATGGAGTAACCCAATTTGAAGCCACTTTTCCAGACTTGTGAAGTTTTGTGTTCTGAGACCTGGATCCTATGGTCACCCTTGCAAAAAAAATAATTAATTGAGAATAATAAATGTAAAGGGTATTAACTTTGAAAATGCTAAATATGAGATAAAGGGATCTGACTTGGCTTGAGACATTATTATTAAATGTTATTTTTTAAAGATTTATTTATTTATTTAATATCTAGAGAGAGAGCAAGGGAGTGTGATGGGGGAAGAGAGAGAGAGAGAGAGAGAGAGAGAGAGAGAGAGAGAGAGAGAGAGAGAGAGACTCTTCAAACAGACTCCAGACTCCCAACTGAGTTTGGGGGCTGGTGAAGCTCAGGACCTATGAGATCATGACCTGAGCAGAAACCAAGTTGGATACTTAACGAACTGAGCCACCCACGTGTCCTTATTAAATATTATTCAAGTTGTTAATAATTTGTTGTAACATGGAAACTGTGCCACAGATCAGTAAAAATATTTCTTTAATTTTTAAATACAAATTAAAATTTTTATATTAAAGCAGTTTTAAATTTGCAGAAAAATTGTGAAGATACAACAGAGAGGTCCTGTATACCCCATACTCAGTTTCCACTATTATGAGCAGCCTGCATTAGTATGGTACATTTGTCACAATTCATGAACAAATATTAATAAATTATGATTAACTGAAGTCTATACTTTATTAAAATTTCCCAAGTTTTTACCTAATGATCCTTTTCCACTCCAGGTTCTCATCAAGGATAACACACTATATTTAGTTTTCATGTCTGCTTGGCTGTTACAGCTTCTCAGTTTTTCCTTATTTTGGAAGACTGAGAGTTTGGGATTTGTTTGTTTTTTTCGACTGAGATTATATTGGTCAGGTTACTTCTTAGTAAAGTTACTCTTTTCTCCCCTCAGTACTGTGCTCCCTGGAAGGAAGTCATCATGTATAGTCCACACTTAAGAGGAGTAAAGAGTTGAGCTCCACCTCCTTGAGAGTGAAGTATCTTCATAAATTATTTGAATTCTGTGTAAGAAATTTGTTTGTTTTCCCCTGTTAGTTTATTCAATTATTTGTTAATGTCAGCATGGACTTGTGGATATTATTTTATGATAACAATTGATTTATAATTATTTTATTGACAAATTGTTCCGGCTTTGACCATTGGGGTTTTTATATGTGACTCTTATGTCCTTTTGAAATACACCCCCCCATCATTGTATTTTGTTGTTGTTGTTTTAAGCACTTCCTTTCTGGCACTACAAGATGCTCCATGCTCATCTTGTACTTTTCCTGCCTCAGTCCTAAAAGTAATTCTGGTTTCTACTATTAAGGAGAATAGTATTACAAACCAAGATCTGGGTGCTAGGGTGTATATTGCTTGCCACTGAGATGTCCTTGCTTCTAGGCTGTCTCAGCTGACAGAGCAAGAAAATATATGCATGTGTACTGACTTTGTGTTTACACACATCTATAAATATTTCCACACGTAAGCATCTGTATCTTTATTAAGCTGAGCGTGAGTTTGTACTGCTGTCTCTAATTCTAATTCATGACCACAGGGATCATTCTAACCTCTTCCCCTTGCTTATCTGTAACTTCCCACTCCAACAGTAAGAAACCTGACTTCCACCCTCCACTGTCTGTTTGCTTAATTTTTCATTTCCATGATACGTGCATAGTGTTTTCAAAATTGTTAATCGGTACCCAGGGGATATTTTATCAGCCAGAGGTGCACTTCATGTTGGCTCTTCTACTGTCAGTTTTATGTACTCCACACATTTCCAGAGTTACTTAGTCCAGAGCCTTTTCCTCCCACTCCTTCCAGTGAGGTTGTTTCATATATTTGTAATATATTTAGATTCTCTTGTCACATTCTGCATTCCATCCTGGAGTTCCTCTGCATCCCCCATCTCCTAAATGATTTTTTAAAAAATTCACGTTTGGAATAGCTTTACTCCCCTAAAAATATTCCTTGTGCTTTACCTATTGTCAACCTTAAAAATAAAACTGTCAGTTATTTTACCGGTAAAATAGTTTATGGGGGCATAATTAAGAATGGCAATTCAGAACATTCCGGCCTATGGCAAAACCATAGGCAAGCCTGGAGTCCACTTTTATAGAGGAAAGGCAGGGGTGGGGTGTGAGAGAGGTTGACGGGGGAGTTGGGAGGGCCTATAATAAACAAAATGTCCATTAGACTAAACTGGGAGTTCCAAGTTTAGTGGCTTTTCATTGGCTATGTTTTGATAGTCTCTCATTGGCTGGGCTGTTGCTGAACAAGGAGAAAATCTTTCTTCTTCTGGATAGGGTAATAAAGTATCGACTTCTTCCTGTGAGGAATGCCAGGTAAGCCTCCTCCTGTTTGGGTCTGTAATTGAAGAGGAGTGTTAGGGGCATGAGAGCTCCCTGTTCCAGGTGATTTTATTAATTTTCACACGATTTAACCCCCTCCTCATCCCAAACTCCTGGCAATCACTGATCTGTTAACCTCTCCCTGTAGTTGTATTTTTTTCTAAAATATGTGTAATTGAAATCGTACAGTATGTAGGCTTTTCACATTGGCTTCTTTCACTAGCAATACACATTTACATTCATTCATGTCTTTTCATGGCTTAACAGTTCATTCCTTTTGGGGGGTCCTGAGTGACTCAGTAGGTTGAGCATCTGACTCTTGAGTGTGGCTCTGGTCATGGTCTCACTGAGATTGGGTCCGCCTGGGGCTCTGTGCCCACTGGTGTCTGCTGGAGATTCTTTCTCTACCTCTCCCTCTGCCCCTCCCCCTGCTCCTGCATGCTCTCTCTCTAAAAGAAATAAATAAATCCTTAAAAAAAAAGTTAATTCCTTACTGAGTAGTATTCCACTTTGTAGATGTACCACAATTTGTTTATCCGTTCACTGATTGAAGTATACCTTGTTTACTTCCAGGTTTTGGCAATTGTGAATGAAATCACCGTAAATATTCACATGGAGATTTTTGTGTGGACTGAAGTTTTCCAATCAGTTTGGTAAATACCTCAAAGTATGATTGCTAGATTATATAGTAAGACTATATATAGATAGCTTTGTAAGACACTGCCAACTTCATTCCCCAGGAACTATACCATTTTGCATTCCTACCAGCAATCCTCACCAGTGATTGGGATTGTCAGTTTTTTGGATTTTAGCCATTCCAAAGGGTGATTAGTGGTATCTAAACGCTTGTTTTCATTTGCAATTCCCTAATGGCAAATGATGATGAGCATCTTTTCATATGCTTATTGGCCATCTGTATATCTTCTTTGGTGTAGTATCTGTTCAGATGTTTGGCTTATTTTTTAAATTGGGCTGTTTGTTTTCTTATTGTTGAGTTTTAGTTTCCCCTTCTTTTGAAAGAACTACATAAACAAAAATGAAAACTGGTTGAGGAGATGCGCATTTAAAAAGTCATAAAAAATCATCCCATACACATTGCATTCTTTCTTGTAAACAACAACAACATGGAAGGACCAGTTTAGCCTTCAGTAAATCACTAATGTGAGGATGTGAAATTTGAAGCACACACATATTTATTGAGCATTTATTCTTTGTCAGGCAATGCATTAATTTTATTCCTTATATGAACTCATTTAATTTTCATAATAGTCCTATGTAATGGAAATTCTTGTTTCCCCCATTTTACAAATGAAGAAATCTCACCTCCCAGTGGAAGAGTTCTAACCCCCTGTGCCATACTATCTGATAGAAGATAAATTTGAAAATGAGATGATCTAGGGTTTGTTTTCTTACACAGCCAAATGAAACTATCTTAAAATTAACTCTTAGCGAACAGAAACAGATTCCAGAAAATAGCCCATTTTTCTTCAGATTGAGATTATTACAGATTGTTACAAGCCTCAAATTCGTTTGGGTTTGTGTGAGAATACATTCAGATCTACCCTTGAAGTGAGGTCTACACTTTTTCTCCCATCTTTAAATCTAAATCTATTTTGCAACTTAAAAAAAAAAATCTTCACTTTTTGAAAGCCAGCAAGATAAAATGTTAATAATCAAATAGGCTGTTTTTCCCCTGCCCTGTTTTAGGCCAGACAGATAATTTTCAAGACTCATTAGCTTTATTATTTAATAGGTGTCTAACAAAAGGAATTCCTACAGACAAGTAGAATCCTGACCAAAGTGGGTCTTGAAAAATAGAGCTGCACGGTTGCAGCCGGTGGCTGGCTGTGAGCCGGGCGATGAGCCTGCTGTGTGGGACTGGGTGTTCCACCCTGCCTGGCTGGCCTCCAGGGAGCTGTCAGTTACTGGGTTCTCACAGTGCCAAGCACTAGCAGGTGCAGCAAGGTTCAAGGTTTCTGTTCCCCAGTAGTGTGGAGAGCATGCAGGTTGTCTGACAGTAAACCTGATGAGTACCCTGTGGGCCCAGAGGGAATGAAGAGTGGAGCTCGAGCTTTGCTTTGGGGGATTGACATTTGCATTGACAGAGATTTGAGAACCTGCTGCTTCTCACAGGGCCTCTCCCTGGACTCTGAGAGGAGTGAGGAATTTGCACAGTCTTCTGGAGAAATAGAGGACTGGGACACTCCCATTTTGGAAGCTTTTAGTATTTGATTTTTTTTTTTAAGGAAAAAATTGCCAAGAAAGAGTTTTAAAAATTGTGTGTTTTTTAAAAGAGTTTATTTATTTATTCATGAGAGACAGAGAGAGGCAGAGACACAGGCAGAGGGAGAAGCAGGCTCTGTTCAGGGAGCCTGATGTGGGACTCGAACCGGGTCTCCAGGAACACGCCCTGGGCTGAAGGTGGTGCTAAACCCCTGAGCCACCTGGGTTGCCCTAAAATTTGTGTTTTATTTTATATGTTTGTGTTTTAGAAATTAATGCTCTTAAAAAAAAAAAGGAAATTAATGCTCTTAACATGCAAAAAATAGAATGCTTGTGGCACTTACATTAGACATGTAAAGAGATGTGTAAAACTCCTAGGATTTATCAGGATAGTATCTTCTAATGAACTACTGGTGGCCTGAGCCAATTGTGAGTCAAACGCTTAAAATAACTTGATGGAAGTATTTTTTTTCTATTCCTCACAGGGTGTCTTTGTGACTAGACATAATGATCTCTGAGAAGATGTTGTTTTTCAGTCTTAAAACCAGGAATGGGGAAAGAATGCAGGCCTGTGGTGAGGGCAAAAGAAAGAGAGGTGAAAGAGATTTAGGGAGTTATTGTAGATTTTTCAGGACCAAAGAGAATCCAGAATAAATGACAGAAACATTGATGCTGGTCATTTCCTCTGGGCTCAGGCAACTAATGCTTTGCTTTGTCAGTCTGAGTAGCAATTTAAGATCCAAGAAGCCCTTAGAAAGTTCTAACAGAATTCTGTCTTGTTCACTTTTCCTGGCAAAGAGCTGGAACACTATAGGCTTTCCAAAAACATTTGTGGAATGGAGTCAGAAAGCCACTTTACTTCACTTTACTTTTGTTTGTTCTGCAAAAATACTTTAAATGTTTAGAAATTTGTGGCATAAACTGATGATGACACATATCCCTCCAAGCTTTTATTCAATGCTCATGCAAACACACATATGCAACTTGTCTGTCTCTTTTCACCTACTTCTTGAGATGCAAATAAGGTCACATGTCTTTTTTAACTTTTAATGTTGAAGTTAACAAGAAGTCCAGGAGCTTTTTCATAAGTTGGACTTTTGAAGTTCCTTCTTCAGTTTTGAGAGCCTACCCAGCATTCCACACTGGGTGCATAAAGTCAGCCTTCCAGTTTCATCTGCAAAGTGGCTCATCTCCCGCCAAGCAGTAAGCCCTGGCTGGCATTAACCTTTTTCTCTCATGGTGTGTCACGTTCTCCTCGGGCACGCTCCTTGGCATGCATATTTGAGCATTTCAGTCAGGGTCATCCCAATTCATGAAAGTTTCTGTTGGATCTCAAAAGAAAAGGAGAAGAAAAGATTTTCCTTGGTCCTTCCCTCCCCATGGATACCTACCTACTTTATATTCCTTTGTAAAATTTTTATTTTTTTTAAAGATTTTATTTATTCACTAGAGAGAGAGAGAAAGAGTGTGGGCCAGTGCATGAGTGTGGGGAGGGGCAGAGGGAGGAGTAGACTCCCCGCTGAACAGGAAGCCCCTGATCCCAGGACCCCCAGATCAGGACCTGAGCTGAAGACAGCTGCTTAACGGACTGAGCCACCCAGGCGTCCCACCAACTTTACATTCCTATCATGAATGGTCCTTTCAATGAATTCTGAATAAATGAAGAAAAAAAAAAAGGAAAAAAAAGCAAAACCGAAAACTCCTTTGTGATAAGTACTTGTTTTCACCTAAACAGAGAAGCAAATGGACAAACTGTAAAAGGCAGCTCCTCTTAAAATAATCCTATATGGTTCGGTTTACACACTCAATGTGGTGATGAAGTGCTCAGCTCTAAAGCTTCATTCAAATTCTGGCTCTATTTTTGAAACTGGTGCTGTGCTGGCCATTTGCTAGTTTGCCATCGTCACTGAACCAGGAATTGGTGTTCAATCACTGTAGTTTCACCCATCGTATGGAGCTTGAAGATCAATAAATGACCAGCACAGTGTCCTAAGAGAATAAGATCTCATAGACTCTGTCTATGCAGGATTGGTTAAAGCAAATCGGAACCTGGGAATTTTCAAGTCCTAGCTTCCCGGGCTGAACAGAACTTCCCTTGAATAATTGACGTCATGTTGTGTCCTTAGTGTTAATCATGAATCAGTATAAGAAATGACCATAAAATAAACATTTCTGAAAAAAATTAGATCTAAAAATACTGCCTGGGTTGTCAGTCAATGGCAATTCTACAAGCCTTTCAATGGCAAACTCTTCCAAGATTGGGGTGAAGGGAGGGTGGCTTTTATTTCCAGATGAACCTATGTATCAACTTCTATCAAATATCAGACAGTGGGGGCAGCCCTGGTGGTGCAGCGGTTTAGCGCCGCCTGCAGCCCGGGGCGTGATCCTGGAGACCCTGGATCGAGTCCCACATCGGGCTCCCTGCATGGAGCCTGCTTCTCCCTCTGCCTGTGTCTCTGCCTCTCTCTCTCTCTCTGTGTCTCTATGAATAAATAAATAAAATCTTTAAAAACAATATCAGACAGTGGGAATAGTGCAACCTATTGGACTCTGAGGGCTGAGACATTCACGGTTTCTTTTAGTCCATAGATGCAATGACAGTCTCCCACTGAGTCTCTCTTATTCTTCATTTCACAAGTCTTCTTTATTTACACGTTGTTATTATAAATTATCTGTTTGGGAAAAAATAGCTTTAAGTAACTACTTACTGTACTCTACTGCTTTTTCAAATGCAACCCTTCCATGTAACATGTAAGTTAGTGTAGAATTCATCTGCAGAAAAAAGCCATTACTTGTCTTCTTACAGTCCATATATGCAAAACCATAGTTTTAATTCTATAGATAGCATATAGCTTTCAGCATGATATCTGATGTGATACATTCTCTTGTTTCTAAAAAAGCTTCGGCGGGAAAATGAAAAGTGAATATAATTTATTCATATTATAAATAATGAAACTTTTCATGAACAGCAGTCTTAGAAAACCCCAGAATTTATTCGCTTTTATATCCGTGAAAAATTGTTCAAAATACTGTTCATAATCGTTCCAGTTTATTAATAACATTAATAAGTGCTCATTTTATACAGATTGAGGATCTTCAAGATTTCCTTTATGAGGAAGTCCCTTCAATTTACAGAAGACCCATCAGGGTGCCAACTTCCATCTGGACACAGTTGTTAAGAATATAACATGGGTGATGAGCTGAAAATTGGAGGAACTGAAAAACAGAGCTTTTAAATGTCATTTCTAGTTCTGCTCAAGATCAAAATTATCTTATAGTTGGGAGGGTACCTGAATCCTCCCCCACCCCACTTTTCATTTCATCTAAATACCAGCAAAGGAGAGGGAATGAGGCAATGCAATGTTCCTGAGAATTCAGATAATCTCAGGGAGTTCAGTTTTCTGCAGTATTTTCTATTGCAATGCTATACTGATTTCCGATGCATCACCAGTGACATGTAACAATAATTTCTAAAGTTCATCGAGGGCTTACTCAGTTTGAAATCCTTTATGCATTGTATATAAGTATGCTACATACATCATATTTAAGTAATTTCAGCCAGGGCTTCTCAACCAGGGGCAATTTTGCCCTCCCCACTCTCCAGGGGTTTTGGCAATCTCTGGAGACGGTTTTGGTTGTCACAACTTGGGTGGTGGCGGGGTGGCTAGCTCTAGCGGCATGCAGTGGGTAGAAGCTAGAGGTGCTGCTAAACATTCTGGGACAGGCCCCTGCATCAGAGGTCACCTTAGCCCCAAATGTCAAAAGTACTGAGGTAGAAAGAACTTGACTTAATCCATTCAGCAACCCTGTGAGGTGGGTATTTTTATTACTTTTTGTCATTACAATATATTTGGCCTGTAACATTGCATATATTTAAATAGTACAAAATGTCAATTTGACACACTCACATTGTAATACGATTGCCACTGGATCAACAATTAGCACCTTCATCACCTCACCTAATTATTCTTTCTAATCATGGAATGATTAAATTCCAGTCTCTTAGCAAGTCTGATGATTACAGTACACTCTCGTTGTCTAGATTCACTGTGCTGTACGAGAGGTAGGTATCATTAACCTCATTTCCAGAAAAGAGAACTGTCACAGAGAAGTGATCCCACAGCCGAGTAAGTCGTGGTGCCAGGAGTGAAAATTTAGCTCTCCATTACTGTCTCCAGAGAATGTTGATGATCACCGGTAGGGTCTGAGTTTTGGGGCAGAGCACAGATCCCGCCTCATTCTGGGCACTGGCCTCAGCCAGGAGCTCTTCTTGCCGCTGCAAGATTAACAGAGGACAACATCCCAACTATCAGGCTAGGAAGTCCAAGAGACAGTTGTTACTTGATTGCATATCCTGTATGACTGAACAAAAGATGAGTAAAAGGAAAACAGAAGACACAATTCCTGTCCCTGAGGAGGTGGGGGGGGGGGCGGCGAGAAACGGGTTATGTGTGTGTAGTTAAAAGTATGTGTTGTGGGGCAGCCTGGGTGGCTCAGTGGTTTAGCACTGCCTTCAGCCCAGGAAGTGATTCTGGAGACCCAGGATCGAGTCCCACATCGGGCTCCCTGCATGGAGCCTGCTAATGAAGAAAAAAAAAAAAAAAAAGAAAAAAAAAAAGAAAAAGTATGTGTTGTGTGTGTAAACGGCATTGGCAGGTCAAACGCAGTGTTGAAGATGGTAAAGGGTAGCCTGGCCTACTCGGGGACCAGGGCACCTCCGGCTGGGTCTGAAAAGCCTTTGTGAGACTGTAATGTGTGTTTACAGGCTTGCTCACCACGCCAGCATATGGTGGAAGGGCCTCGGCTGCTCTTGCCCTTCCAGCTGGGGTAAGTTTACAAGCAGAACCAGCCTGTGCATGCGAGGCTAATAAGGCCTGGCTTGGCTTTCCTTTCTCTTCTTTTTTAAAGATTTTTATTTATTCATAGGAGACAGAGAGAGGCAGAGACCCAGGCAGAGGGAGAAGCAGGCTTCATGGAGGGAGCCGGACCTAGGACTCGATCCCACGTCTCCAGGATCAGGCCCTGGGCTGAAGGCGGCGCTAAACCACTGAGCCACCCGGGCTGCCCTTCTCTGTTTTGATGAGCTTTCCTTCCTGAGGGGGGCGACTTTTTCCATCCTCCTTTTACTTGGCCATTTTTTAGTGCACTCAGGGCCACTACCCACCTATCGCTATTAAAGCCCATTCTCAGGAAAGAATCTGAGGAACACCCTCAAATGAAACTGAACATAATGGCTAAGTAAAGTATAGTGAAAGTGAAATTTCTCTCTGCTGATATCTAATGATGGGACTTCGGCCACCATCTGGCAGAGTGAATTAACATATGACAGGAAGGTTATCTTATAAGCTTTCATATATTGAGATCATTTGTAGGAAGCATGTGACACAATGCTGAACACATAGTAGGTGCTAAATAAATGTTGGCTTCCATTTTTTCTCTTCATCTTTTTTTTTAAAGTAATTAATTAAAAAAAAAAAAAAAGGTAATTTCCACTCCCAACATGGGGCTTGAACTCACAACCCTGAGATCAAGAGTCACACACTCTTCCAACTGAGCCAGCCAGGTGCCCCTCTTCTTATTTCTTTTTAATGTACCTTTAAAATGTTGCCACACAGGGACACGCGGGTGCCTCAGTGTTGAGCATCTGCCTTCAGCTCAGGTTGGGATCCTGGGATACTGGGATGGAGCCCCACATCAGGCTCCCTGTGGAGAGCCTGCTCCTCTCTCTGTCTCTTAGGAATAAATAAATAAAATCGTTTTTTAAAAAATGATGCCTCACAATTTGTACACCAATATTTGTACAGCAGTATTAGTCACAATAGCTAAAACCCAAGTGTCCACCAATGGATGAATCAGTAAACAAGATGTGATACATACATACAAGGGAGTACTGTTTCGCCCTAACAAGGGAAGAAATTCTACAATATGCTACAACCTGGATAAATCTTGAGGACATTATGCTAAGTGAAAAAAGCCAGTCACCAAAAAGACCAATTACTGTATGATCCTACCTATATGCAGGTACTTAGAAAAGTCAAAATCATAAAGATAAGAAAGTATAATGTGGTTGCCAGGGGCTGGGAGGAGGAGAGAATGGGGAGTTATCGTCTAATGAGTATAGTGTTTCAGTTTTACAAGATAAAAAGGGTTGTAGGGATGGATGGTAGTGATGATTGCACAACAACGTAAATGTATTTCCACTGAACTAACCGTACATTTTAAAAATGGCTTGGGATGATAAATTTGATATTGTGTATGTGCATTTTACCACAATAAACAAGTGCCATACCAAATGGCCACCTAATATTTTTTTTTAAGATTTTGTATTTGTAGGTAATCTCTATACCCAACATAAGGCTTGAACTTAGAACCCCCAAGATCAAGAGTTGCATGCTCCACTGACTGAGCCAGTCAGGCGTACCCGGTCACCTAATCTTCTAAACTGAATGTCAATTCTTCTTAAAACAATAGGAAATTCTGTAGGGGAAGTATGTGGAGTGGTAAAACACTTGGGCTCTGGCAACAGAATGTGTAGGTTCAAATCTGTGTTCTCTGTTATTATTTGCCGTGCAACTTGCTTGGGAAAATTGCTAATCTTTTTGTACCTTAGTTTCTTCACCTATAAGGTATAAATAATGAAGAAGACACCTGTCCCATGAAAGCATTATAAGGATTAAAAAAGGCATAGCATGCCATGTATTTGGCACGGCGCTTGGCAAAGTAAGTGGTCAAGAAATACAAGCTGTTATAATTTTCCGGGTTGATATTTAAGCAGCTTGGCAAGAAGAGCTTCATGGTTTCTGATTACCTCTTTCCATTCTCATCCTGGTCATTGATTTCTTTCCTATTCATGACATCTCAAAGCCACATTTAGGTTTCAGGCATGACCTTCAGCCACATTTGAACACTTTCTTGGAGCCTAAGTCTACATTCCCTCATTAGGTATGTACCTAGATGCAAATTTAGAGTATCCTGTCCCATTTCATTTGTTTGTATCTGCTAAATGTTAATGTTCTGAGTAATAGTGAAGTCTTACTTATGCCCAGAACAAATTTGGAATATAATCTTTTATGATAAAAATCTCGGATCTTCCTATATACGTGCATGTATACATGTTTCGAATGGGATATTATAATTAAATGTCATTTATTAAAAATATAAAACTCCGGGCAGCCAGGGTGGCTCAGTGGTTTAGCGCCACCTTCAGCCCAGGGCGTGATCCTGGAGACCCGGGATCGAGTCCCACGTGGGGCTCCCTGCATGGAGCCTGCTTCTCCCTCTGCAGGTGTCTATGCCTCTGTGTGTGTGTGTGTGTGTGTGTGTGTGTGTGTGTGTGTGTGTCTGTCTGTCTCTCATGAATACATAAATAAAAATCTTTAAAAAAAATAAAATTCCAGTAGCCACTGGGTTTGTAGATTTTTGCTTTCTTATCTCAGTCCTGAAGAGGTCTAGCAGTTAAGATTTCCCGCAGTTAAGATTTCCCGAAGCCAATGTGAAGAGAAAAACTGGGTTGAGGTGTAAGTACAGTATATCAATACAGGAGGGATGATTTTTAAAAAAATTTTTTAAAAAATTTTTATTTATTCATGATAGTCACAGAGAGAGAGAGAGAAAGAGGCAGAGACACAGGCAGAGGGAGAAGCAGGCTCCATGCACCGGGAGCCCGATGTGGGACTTGATCCCAGGTCTCCAGGATCGCGCCCTGGGCCAAAGGCAGGCGCCAAACTGCTGCGCAACCCAGGGATCCCCCAGGAGGGATGATTTGAAGTGTTACTGCTCACTGGTAGGAGTCATGGTTTGGAATTAGATCTGAGTTTGAATCTTAGCTCTACCATTACAGACATTTACCTAATTTTTTTTATCTATTTCCTTCCCTGAAAATTGGGGAAAATAATACCCTATTTAAATAATTGAGTATTAACAATTATTAATTATAATTGTTATAATTATTAACAATACCCTTATTGTTATAAGGTTTACATGAGGTGATGCCTGGCAAATAGTAAGAACTCAAGAAATAGTAATAATTTCATTTATTCTTTCCAGAGGAAGGAGATGGATTGACAAATACTTGGGGTCTTTTCAAACCATGTATCACCTGGTCAGTTTCTGCGTTCTTTGAGACTTGTTAATCCCTTTATTATCACTTGCTCTTTGGTAACAAAGAGGAACTGATTGCCAATTCATTTCAGAATGTGTGTATTATATTTGATGGGTCATACTAGCAAACAATAGAGTGGGAGTGGGGAAATGGATGCAGTGAGTTCATTCACATACCTGGGAAAAGTCAATAATGAAGACAGAGCCGTAATTTGTATGTCATACTGGAGAGAGGAAAACACGGGTACAGGATTTGAAGCAGGGATCACGAGTTAGAAATGCTGAAGTTCTTTCCTGGTATCTAACTCCATGCATTTTGGTTGTATCTGCTCCTATTTTCTCATACTGTTAAAATTTAGGATAATAGAATTTAGATGTTTGTACAACTCACATTAATATAGAAAAAAGGTGACATTGAAATTCAAGCGGAGCTATGAAAACGTGCTGAATGCATTCATTAATTTAAATGCGTGTACCTTGCTACTAGGGTGAAAGGCACCTTTTATTTGCACTGTACTCGGTGACCACAAATCAACCGTCTTGTAACTTACAAGTAGACACCCTTTCCTTAGTTGTGGAGGCAGTCAAGAGACCCACATTTTTACCCTCATTTTGGATACTTAAATTCACTGTGTCCTTGCTTCTACACAGCAGGATTCAGGACTCAATAAGCCTGGGCTCTTTAAAAACCATCATCCTGCAGGTGCACGGTCCACACACCCACACCTGCGGAGGCTTAGCTGCCCCCAGGCCCAGAGTGCAAGCCGGTGTCTCCGGCCCGGGTCGGGGGTGAACCTCCCCTCAAAGCCTGGGTTCCCTCGGGTGTCTCAGGCACGACGTCTTGCTGCCCGAGACTAGGAAGTCCCGGGGCGGGGGGGGGGGGGGGGGCGCGGGCTAGTTCACACACCTGGGCTCGTCCGCGCGGTCCCTAACGCGCACCTGGAGCCTGCCTTCGGGACGCACGCGGGACTGCAAAGGAGACCATGAAGCAAGTCCTGAGCGCGCCGGGACCGAGCGGGGACGTCCCTCCTCCTGGGTCCCCCCGGGAGCGCGTGCGCCCGGGGCCTGGGCCCGCACCTGGGGACGCGGTCCCCTCCGGCGGCCGCGGAAGCCCCCGGGCCCCACCGCTGCACTTTGTCCCCGCTGCCGCATGCACCTTGCTAGCGTCGCACGGACCCGGCGAGGCTCTCGGAAGAAGGGTGAGCGAGGGGGCTCGGGAGTGGGCGGCCGCGTGGCGCAGGGGGGCGGCCCCGGGCCGGACGGGCTCCCGCGGAGCGACGGGGACCCGACCGGGGACTGCGGCCGCCGCGGTAGGGATGCGGGGGGGTGGGGGTGGGGAGGGAGAGACCCGGAGCGGCCGGGGCGCACGGTAGGGACGCGGGACAGGGGTGGGGGCTGGGGGTGGGGTTGGGAGGGAGACACCTGGAGCGGCCGGGGCGCACGGTAGGGACGCAGGACAGGGGTGGGGGCTGGGGGTGGGGTTGGGAGGGAGACACCTGGAGCGGCTGGGGCGCAGGGTAGGGACGCGGGACAGGGGTGGGGGCTGGGGGGGGGAGTCGGGAGGGAGAGACCCGGAGCTGCCGGGATGCGGGGGGCGGCCCCCCGCTGGACGGGCTCCCGCGGAGAGACGGGGACCCGACCCCGGACAGTGGCTGCCACGGTAGGGACGCGGGCGGGGGGGCGGGAGGGAGAGACCCGGAGCGGGGCGCGCGGTAGGGACGCGGGGCGGGGTTGGGGCCGGAGGGGGGCGCGGGAGGGAGACACCTGGAGCGGCGGGGGCGCACGGTAGGGAGGCGGGCGGGGGGCTGGGGGCGTGGGGGCGGGAGGGAGCGACCCGGAGCGGCCGCGCGCGCAGGTGGAGGAAGCGGCTCGGGCAAGTTGGGGGCCGGGCCGGGCGGCGCCCAGCTTTTAACCTGGGCGTTGGAGGCGGGGGAAGGAGCGAAAGCAAAGGGGAGGTGTGCGGGGCAGGGGTGGGGGGAGGCTGGCGGCAAATGACATCACGGCAGGTCAGAGAAAAAGGGGCGAGCAGCCCGCGGCGGCGGGGCGGGAGCAGGGCGCTTGGCAGCAGGAGCTCGCGCCCGGCCTGCCCGGCGGCGCCCGACGCCCGCGGAGACCATGCAGAGGTCGCCCCTGGAAAAGGCCAGCGTCCTCTCCAAACTTTTCTTCAGGTGAGGGGGCGTCCTGCTGAGTTTTGGAAGGACACGTGCCCGCGAAAGAAGAGGGTGTGTGTGTAGTTGCTGGGTTTTGGGGAAAGAGGAATAGCTTTTTTTTATTTTTTTTATTTTTATTTATTTATTTTTTTTTGTAAGATGCGCTGTCATTCATTGTTGTGAAGGAGGCTGGGGATGTTGGGAACAAAATAGAAGGCGTTGGGAGGAGGAGATTAAAGACACACCGGAGCCAGTCGTTTGGATAGAGAGCTTCACCTTCACTTTGAAGGCTGAACTACTCGCAACTGGAAACTGTACTCTCAGGGCCCAGATGTACTACTGTGCAAGTGTTTTCTTAGGTTTTTCTAAGAAATTAATGAATTACAAACTTGTTGATAGGGGCACCTGGGTGGTTCCAGGGTTGAGCATCTGCCTTCGGCCCAGGGCGTGACCCCGGGGTCGCGGGAGCCTGCCTCTCCCTCTGCCTGTGTCTCTGCCTCTCTCTCTGTGTCTCATGAACAAATAAATCTCAAAAACAAAACAAAACAACCTGTTGATAACAAATACTTAAGTTTGGTCCCTTGTTTCGCCCACTTCGTGCCTTGAAACTTGGATATCTTGTGGCCTGCCTATTCCAAGTGCCATGCTTGCATGTAGTAGGTGCTCAGAAAACATTTGTTGATTGAATATTGCACTTTTTCTTTAAGGGAGACGGGTGAAGTGGGTAATATGAGCTTAAAGTTTTTCTTGTTATGATACTGAGTAAATCTAACACTTATTTGCCAGTATTCCATTTTTCTTTTAAGGATGAAAACAAATCCTTTGAAATATCTGTCTTAAAAAAAAAGCTAATTCTACAAGTTATGCTTTTTTTTTTTTTTTTTTTAAGAAGGAGGGGAGGGGCAGAGGGTGAAGGAGAGAAAAATCTTAAACGGGAAACACCAGTCAGCACCTACCTAACTTGGAGCTGGATCCCAGACCCAGAGATCATGACCTGAGCCAAAATCAAGAGTCCAGTGCTCAACTAACTGAGCCACCGAGGCGCCCCTACAAGTCATACATTTTTAAAGGGCAGAGGAGGATCAGAATTATCATGGAAATGTGAAGTCATAGGACTAGATCCTGAAGTTATACACAACTGACATGTAATACATTATACTCTTATCCTACTTTGCATGTAATGAGCCATAAAAGCTTGCAAACTTCATCTAAGGATGTTTTTAAAAATGGAATCTAAGTTCAGAGTCTTAGGCAAAGTGTAATTAGATGTAGCATTTTAAATTTGAAGTGTTCTTTGCATACTGTATCTACTTTGTTCCTGTTATACTTATGTGGATGAATGAATAGGTGCAGCTCTGTCATGGAATGTTACTAGGCTCATAATTATCCAGTGAATCAGCATACTTAGGTATCAGAAAAGTCAAATATAAAAATGCCCACGTGTGTGTGTGTGTGTGTGTGTGTGTGTGAGGAGGGGAAGGTACTTTCATATTTTTCCATGTCTTCTCTGCATGTGCAGTAAGTGTGGAACTCAGGTGGTAAGGAATGGCCGTTGGCCATTGAAGGAAAGTTCGTCCCTGTGGATAAGACAGAAGGGCTTCACTCCTTGGAATTACCTTTTGTACTTACGTTTTCAGCACCTTTTGTTACTCTGTCTATAAAAATTGGATGATCTGTCCATTTATTTTCCTAGTAACAAAGAATGCTAATTGGCATAAATTGTAGACTTTTTTAGTAGAGCGTATTGAGGAACGTAAGTGCCAATCAGTCTAAAAATGCAGTTTTCAGAAAAATGAATATCCTAGGCCTACTTCTAATTGCTAAAGAACTTTTAATTAGCACATTGTTGATTTAAATTAGATCACTATTGATCTATTTTTCAATAGATCATCTTATAAGTTTTAGTATAGCTTAAAAAATGCTTTGAGGTTGATTTGTTTTAAAAAAAAATGTATTATAGGGATCCCTGGGTGGATCAGTGGTTTAATGCCTGCCTTTGGCCCAGGGTGCAATCCTGGAGTCCTGGGATCGAGTCCCACGTCGGGATCCCAGCGTGGAGCCTGCTTCTTCCTCTGCCTGTGTCTCTGCCTTTCTCTCTCTCTCTCTCTCTCTCTCTCTCATAAATAAATAAATCTTTAAAAAATGTATTATAATGGCTACTACATTTGTTAAGAACATACTCATTCCTCTTCTCCAAACTATTTCATAATCGCTCTAAGAAGAGGTGTATTTTAAAAAGTTAAGTTTCTACTATTTATGAGAATGACAATCACCTAAAATAGAAGTGATTATAAACTTTCTTCTTGGTTTTCATTCTAAAGGGGTAAGAAATTTATTTTCTGCATTGACCACTACTGCTTCGTGGTCAAGGGTGTTAGGCTTTGGATTCAGACTGTTGTGATTCAGAGTGTTTAGATTGAGCTGTGTGACCTGAGGCAAGTCCCTTAACATATCTGTGTTTGCGTGGCTTGACCTTTATAACTAGAGACTAATAGGACCTATGTCATTGGAGTTAATCTGTTGAGAAAATGCTTGTGAAGCGGTTAGCCCAGTAAATTTTAGCTATTATTATTATTATATTTTTACATTCATTACCATACCAAGTACTCTGTTTACATAAGATCCTCAATTCATCTTTATTGAATAAAATTTTATGACTATCAGTCTGTAAGATTATGGGCCTGGATGAGAATTTAATTCAGGTAAAATCTCATCTATCATGGCCTTACTAGATATATGAGGGGGGAAAAGTCATATGTTTATATCACAAATTGTTAAATACTTTAGAATTTAACTTTCTGGATATAACCCCTTTAGTTTCGAAGTAAAACTATTATGGCCTGGGTTATAGGTTATATTAAATCTCTTGGAAAAGCTAATAAAGTTTGGGATAATTTTAAGTACTTTCCTAATTTTGCATGGGCTTCACATCAAGTTCAAAATTTGAAAGGCATCTGAAGTCTTGAATACCTTGGATTTTAGTCATGGCATCCATACCAGGAGTGTAGATCAATGCTTCAAGAATTGTCAGAACCCCACGGAATCTAAGTGCCACAGATTCTTACAAAACTGGATGGGGTTCCTGATAAGCTCCGCAGAGAAGTCTCAAATAAGATCAGAGAGTCACTACAATACTATTAGGATCTAAGGCCAAGAATTGCATAAATCTCTGCTTAATAAGACCATTTAAGATATTTTTATAACTACTAAACACAAAGTGATGAGAGGTTTTTACACAAACTAGATTTATGTATTAGAATGGGAGTGGTGAATCAAAATAGCTATCAATGAAAACCAAACTCCTTCTAAAAATCCTGCCTCTGATCAAAATATTTTTGGATTCTTTTTCTGAAATTACCTTTAAACACGGTATGGAAGTTTCTTCTCATGGGGAGCTAGTGGCTTCATTGCTTGTAGTCAGAACTTGCATTAGGTTATTAGTCCTATTACCCAGATTGATCACTTGAACTTCTAAATGACTTTTGACTGTATCTTGAAATCAAATCTGCCCTGTAGAGTAGATTCTTCATCATAATTTGCTTTGTTAACAGCCTAGTGCTACTTAAGTTTAGGTATTATCATTCAAAAACATGTATTGCAAGCTTAAAAAACATTTCCTAATGAAGAGAAACATTAAGTGCTTTTTTTTTTTTAAACATTAAGTGCTTTGAGCAACAGAAGCATAATTACAATAAGCTTATAATGAAAGAACCATAAAGATCACAGTTTTGAAGAGGACCACCCTTGTTTGATCATACAAGTTATGGCACATTGTAAAAAAATCCATGGCGGTGATTTTGTATTTACATTGTGCTACTCGTTTGTAAGGCATGAGGAAATCTAAAATCATGGCAGAGTCATAAATATCTCTGCAGTTTGTTGGCAGGCATTCATAGAATTGCTGCCGAGAAAGACCACTCGGCCACTCAAACAAGGGTCTAGTCCTGTCCTGGTCAGTAAGCAGGCGCTGTGTCAGGTGTGTCTCTCGGACGAGGCTGGGCCTATCCAAACCAAAAGAACTAGAGATGCATGAAACAAAAGGCCAGTAGGAGATGCACAACTCCTCTTGAGATGTCCCGCTGCCAAAGGGGTCGGAGTACCAGGAGTCCGTTTAGTCAGTGAACAGATGTCATCCAGTGAGGACAGCGCAGGCTTTCCTCCTCTCCCATGGCTTTGTCTCCTGTAGAACCGAAGGAGACCACCTGTGGAACACACACCCCTTTCTCTTGGACAGCGTGGCCTGAGCACTGACAGATGTTAACTCCTACCGCGGTCCCTTGCTATTCCCTTCTATGCATCCACTTTTTGCTGATCGTGTTTTAATAATACAGTTCAGATTTTCCAACCTGGAAACATGTCAGTCTTGATTGGCTTTTACTTTCACCGTTCTAAGATGATCTCTTTGGCATGATATGGCTGAAATCGAATTTATGTATATTTTAATATATAAAGTATATGTATATATAATTAAATTTCTTTTAGTAGATATATATATATAATATGTATATATAATTAATTTTTTTAGTCAATTTGGCTAGTTTAAAAAATTTCCTCCTTGGTTTTGAACTATTTCAATAGTTCAAATTACTACTTACTTGACAGTCCAGAGGTATTCTTAATATACTTAAAAACACATGGCACAGATGGGTTAGCTTTAATGCTCAATTCTTTGTTAAACAGGAAGTGGAATCTATGTTTCTTAGCCCTTTCATCAATATTTTATGTTTGATGCAACAATCAAAATACCCTGTGGAGCCAACTGGTACACTAGGGAAATCATGGTTTTCCAGTTTTCCGGTTCTGTTTTGTGGGAGGAAGTAGGACTTAGTATGGTAATTGTCAACGCATAAATGCTCAAACTTGTTTAAAAGGCCCTTCAACGAGCACCCCTATAAGATGTATCATTATTGTTCGTGTCGTTTCACAGGAACCTGTAATTTCGGTGGCATAGAGCTGCCATGTAAGTATAGGATTGCAGAACCACCAGGGAAGGGTGTTAACCGTTTAGCAGGCAGCTATATGTTGTTTGTCAAACTTTTAAAAACACCTCTGACTCAGCAGCAATTTTGGCAATTTTGATTCCACTGATTCCTGACGCATCCGTGTAGAGCACATCCCTGGAACAAAATCCCTGGGATGCCATGAGGTCAAGAGGGGAAAACAGTATGACGGAGGTCTGGCTGCGGGGCCTGACTGAAGGTTAACGCATCACCCACGTTCAGTGCCTCATGGCAAAGCACAACATTGCCATCTCAGGTGCTCCTCACCTCACCAGCTCCCCCAGAATTGACCTGCTAGTTGTTTGAGAGGCAAATTAGCATTGCAAAGTGGCTTAACTATTGAGCTTTGTGTTGGCAAGGAGCTTAGGCTTCTTTCAGCAAGAAACCTGTAAAAATTCAATCAGGAGCCATGGTGTAGAGAAGGAATAGATTTCTTATGGGCTCTGAGCAAGCTGGCTTTGGCAGCTGTTTCCCAGGCGCAAGGCTTGTCCAGGTCGCAGCTCCATGGGCCTATTCCTGTCTTTTGACATCAGTGACTCCCCAAATTGTAAAGCCCTGGATGTCAGGGCCTTCTCGGGCTCATTTAATACAGTATTCAGACCATAGCAAGACTCCTGCATGTGCTGGTTTAATAAATATTTCTTTGTGATGATCATTATTCTGTGGTGATCAACCTAAGAGGCTTATAGGTATTGTAGAACGATGACATTCAGCTGTTTTGCAGTGTGCCATCATTCTGATAAGACTTTTATTTTTTTATTTTTTAGATTTTTATTTATTTATTCATTCATGAGAGACACAGGGGGAGAGAGAGAGAGAGAGAGGCAGAGACACAATTAGAGGGAGAAGCAGGCTCCACGCAGGGAGCCTGACACGGCACTCGATCCCAGGTCCCCAGGATCACACCCTGGGCTGAAGGCGGCGCTAAACCGCTGAGCCACCCGGGGCTGCCCTCTGATAAGACTTAATTCTCAGAATAATTATTTTGTCAAATTTTTCTTGTGTCTCCTTATGGCCAGGTCTTATCCTTCCTGAGGAAGCTTATTTGCTAATTCCTTGCTCATGGGATCTAAAGAAATGATTTAAAGGTTTCTGCTAAGTTCTTAGAATTCTCAGTCCTGGAACGGGGCTTTACTATGATAAAATCAGAGAAGTCTCCCATAGGTTGCTGCAAGGAGCTGAATCAGAGCGGTACTTCCTCCATAGGTGATGACTCAGGGCAGCTTGGAATTCCCTAATTCATTTAGTTGCCACCTTCTATATTCTACGCAGGGCAATTAATAAAGCCGAGATGGGCAAGAAAGAAATTGGTGCTGCCTTCGTGGAATGAATTCTCTGAAACCCAGAGTCTCAGGGGCTTTTAGAAACACTCCATGGGCCATCGAATCTAGTCAAAGGCTGGCTAAGGAAGGCCTGCCGGAGAAGTGCCTCTTGAGTGGACACCTAAAGGAGATTGTCCATAGAGGCCTGGGATGGGTTAGGAAAAATGTAAACATGGGAGCAGCAGATTTTGTGTAGGACTGGCAGCAAGAGGGAGCATGACACCTTCAAAGAATTCAGAAATGTTCCCTGTGACCGGAGCATGCAGTGTATGACAGATTTGTGGGAGATGGGTCTGAAACTCTAGCCAGGGCCCAATTATAAGGAGCTCGGTGAGCTTCATTTGTACTTTGTCATATTGGAAGTGAAAAGCCATGGATTTTGAGCCGAGGAGTGACACGACCAGTTCAAAGCTGTTGTAGTTTTGCCGAGGGAACGGTGAGCTGTAGGGGTAGAAAAATGGATTTGAAAGACAGTTTGGGGGGGCCCCTGGCTGGCTCAGGCAGTAGACTGTGTGACTCTTGATTTCGAGGTCATGAGTTCTAGCCCCATGTTGGGTGTGTAGAGATTACTTAAAAGTAAAAAAAAATCTTAAACAGACATTTGGGAGTGGGAGTGGGATTGGCAACTGATTAGATGTGGAAGGTGAAGGAGAGAGAAGCATCGAGGATAAGGTCTAGATGTGCTGACTTGGGTGACAGGGTGGGTGACGATGACGTTGGCTGTGTGAGGAGTTTGGGAGGAGACTTGGGGGTGGGAGTGGGGGCCTGGCACTTCTCTTTAAGTAAAAGAGGAAATGATGCTTACGGCCCAAGGGCCAGGTAATGCGGTTGTTTGAAAATATATTAAAGTGAGAGGTGAAATGAAGGTGTCTGAGTGACAGGATTCTAAATACTGCCTTCCCCCGTTCAGTGAAGTCCAGGGTGGTGTTCAGGGAAGGATTTAAAGTGGCTACTTGTTTGGCTTTATTGTGCTATGGAGTCACCTTGAGAGTGTCAGGAATAAGCAGCTGCTATTCTAAGGATGGCACAAGTTAAGATCTACTTTGAAATTCTACTTGACACCCTCCGACTACCTCCCAGCCCTCCAAACCCACCAACTCAGGTGGGGTCTGCAGTGCCCCCACCTCCTCAGAACTTCACTTCTCTCACAGCGGGTTTTACACCTCGGAGTTCTAGGATAGAGATATTCAAGGAGGCATGAAAATCTCGGGGCTGCAGGTACTGTCTGCGGTGACTGAGTAAATAAAAGCACACCTACTAGCCTGAAATATTTTGTGTGTTTGTGTGTGTGTGTGTGTGTGTGTGTGTGTGCGCGCGCGCTAACAAAAGATTCTCATTCTGGAAGAGATTAGGTATCATTGTTTCATGTTAAAACTTTGAGTCAGTTAAAACACACAAGAGTTCTTTTTCTTAGCACTACCTACTGAGCTTCTACCCGACATCACACCCGCCCCGCAAATGCCTAGTGATGTTCTTAACTTTAAGGTTTTTTTTTTTTTAAAGATTTTATTTATTTATTCATGAGGGACACAGAGAGAGAGAGGGGCAGAGACACAGGGAGAGGGAGAAGCAGGCTCCTTGCAAGGAGCCCAATGTGGGACTCGATCCCAGGACCCCGGGATCATGACCTGAGCCGAAGGCAGATGCTGAACCGCTGAGCCACCCGGGTGCCCCTTAACTTTAAGTTCTTAATTTGAAAGAGACCCACAAATTTCATCTGGTACCAGTCAGATCAGTAGGTGGAAATTAAGCTGAAAAGGTAGAAGCCCGGAGGTCTGACAGCTGTGTTTAGAGGAATGCAAAGCCCAGTCTGGAGCCCAGTTGGTTGTGGGAGCAACAAGAGACCGAGTCTCTTGCTAGTGAGGGTTGCCAGTCCTACTTCTAGAGGCAGCATATGGGAGAAACTATTCAGAAGTTCTCGTTGTACGTTTATTTTAAACATCTCTGTGAACTTTGGAAAATAAAGCTACTAAGAAAGGTTCATTGCTATGCCCTATTGTTTTCATTTATTATTTTTTCCTTTTAAGTAGGCTCTATGTCTAACACAGAGCCCAGTGCAGGGCCCATTGGGGAGCTTGAACTCACAACCCTGAGATCAAGACCTGGGCCAAAATCAAGAGTCTGAAACCTAACCAACTGAGCCATCCAGGTGCCCCAAGTTCATTGCTATACTTTAGATCAGTTTCGCAAACTTTTTCTGTAAAGGGCCAGATAGTAAATATTTTCAACGCTGTGGGCCATGTGGTTTCTGCCATTGTGGGAAAGCAGCCAGAGACAATATGCAAACAAATGGGCATGGCTGTGTTCCAATAAAACTGCAGTTATGGGCACTGTATGGGAATTTCAGATAGTTTTCACATACAGCTTTCACCAGTGAGACATTAGGCGTTTACATAAATCAGCCACAAATATTCTTTTTTAAAAAGTCTATTGCAATAAGCTTCAAAATATGCAGCTTTAAAATTGCTTAAAGACCTATAGAAGAAAAAAATAAACAAAAAAAGACCTAGGATAAATTTTCAAGGCTCATGTGTAATTCACACTATTGTTATTCAGTATTTGGGTAATTTTAAAAGGAAGTGAAACAAACGTGCAAAATGGACTTTTCCGAAGAGAAAAATAGTAGCTTGAAAGCTGCTAGTTAATTTCTCAGAAGAGTTTTGTCTCATAGGGACCTATTGACTATAGGGACTTCTTGACATCCTGTTTGCATATGCACCTTTTGACGTGTCCTTCAAGGCAGAGGCTCTTATTCTTTTTTTTTTTTTTTTTTTTTTTTTTTGTACCAAGCATCTCTCTGACTCCTTGGCTGAGGAGGCCCATAAAATATACTCGTTGAATTGAATAAAACTGGACTAATTCGGTTTATGGATATGCTTCTAAAATTTATTTATTTATATTTTAAAGACTTTATTTATTTATTCATGAGAGAGAGAGAAAGAGAGAGAGAGGAGCAGAGACACAGGCAGGGGGAGAAGCAGGCTCCATGCCGGGAGCCCGACATGGGACTTGATTCTGGGACTCCAGGATCACGCCCTGGGCCAAAGGCAGGCACTAAACCGCTGAGCCACCCAGGGACTCCTAAAATTTATTTTTTGATGGAAATGTTTAATTCTGAATAAAAAATCAGTTTTACCAAATCCATGTGTTCTAAAGTATAACATAAAATAGGAAAATAAGTTTCTTTTGCTTTCTTGTGTAAGGTACAGGACGTCATAGGGAAATTCCAGCTTAGCATGCTATCATTTTCCTTTGGAAGATCGATGATAAACAACTTTGCCATAGATAGACTTTCCACCCCGAAATATTTTTCTCTTCAGATCTCATGTGAGTATTCAGGATGCCTGATAGTTTGATTTTAAACCAGATTGTCAAAATGATTATTTCCAAAATTGTTTCCTAAACGTATGTACCATATTTCGTCTTTTAAAAAAAGAGGACCTTTAATTTCATTTTAGTCTTGGACCTCTGAGTACTTTTTTCGATAAAATAATAAGTAGGCTGATGAAATATTTAGTATCAAAAATACTTCTCTTCAACTGAAAGAATTGACTTCTATAAACTCACATTAGCATCTTTTCCCATTTCTAATATAATAGGGTTACTCTCTTTTTTTCCAGAAATGTCAGCATATCACTTGTATATATGCACTGTGAATGAATGAAAGTACACAATGCAGATAAATCCCCCATGGGTTAATTTGACTATGGAGTCAATTGGGACCAACATCATTAAACAGACATAGGATATTTACATAAATCAGGTAATTCAGAGGATAAAATATAGAAAGAGAGAGAGAGAGGTGCAAACCAAGAAACAGACTCATTACTATAGAGGACAAAGTGATGGTTACCAGAAGGGAGGTGGGTGGAGGGATGGTTTAAAAAGGTGATGGAGATTAAGAAGATCACTTGCATGAGCACAGGGTGATGTATGGAATTGTTGAATCACTATATTGTACAGTGGAAATGAATATGACATAGTGTATTAACTAACTGGAATTTAAATAAAAACTTAATATATACATATACATATATCTATGATGAGATGCAGAATTTTATTCATGTACTAAAGAGTTTATGGGGGATCCCTGGGTGGCGCAGCGGTTTAGCGCCTGCCTTTGGCCCAGGGCGCGATCCTGGAGACCCGGGATCGAATCCCACGTCAGGCTCCCAGTGCATGGAGCCTGCTTCTCCCTCTGCCTATGTCTCTGCCTCTCTCTCTCTCTCTCTCTGTGACCAGTGACCATCATAAATTAAAAAAAAAAAAAAAAAAAGAGTTTATGAACTGATGAAATTAAAGCTCAAAAATAGCCATCCCAATAACAAGAGAACTAAGTTCTATGTAATGGAATTTTATTAGAATCACTACAAAATGAACTCATTAATGTAAAAGTAATGACTTTAAAATGTATATGTGATTTTCAGTCATTCATTCATGAACACATACTTGCATTTATTTAACATAAATATTGAATGTCTGGTATGTTCCAGGAATATAGTACTTTGAAAACTTAGACCACATATCAAAACTTATTATACATTCTAATTATTCTTCTTTTACTAGAATTTTTATGTTAATATTTTTAAAGATGCAATTTTTTTTCTTCCTTTGGGGCACAGAGGCCATTATATGCCTATAGATTTTTCCCTTGCCCATTTTAATGAAGGGCACTTATTTTTATTGATTTATAAAATAGACTGAAGATCATCTAATATAATAAAATTAACTTGAAGTCAACAATTCCTTGACAATAAAAATTTTTTGATGCAATTTTTAAAATAAAAATTTTTCCTATGAAATATAAATGTAAGGTGATTATATTTAGAAATATGTATCAGATTTTCTTTAAAGATTTTATTTATTTGACAGAGCAAGAGAGCACAAGCAGGGGGAGTGGCAGAGGGAGAGGGAGAAGCATTTGGGCTGTCTTAAAAGGGACCCTGGGATCACCACCTGAGCCCAAAGCAGATGCTTAACCAACTGAGCCACCCAGGTGTCCCTGGGTATATTAGATTTAATCCTTGAACAGTCTTTGGATCCCTTGAGATACTAATTTGGTAATTTCGCCGCCTTTTTGAACTCATTAAAAACTTGCTGATTCAGTTGCTTTTTAAAAAGATTTTATTTATTTATTTGAGAGGGTGAGCACACACGTACCTGCATGTGCAGGGGTGGGAGGAGCAGAGGGGGTGAGAGAGGGAGAGGGAGAGGATCCCAAGCAGGCTCTGGAGCTCAGTCTCAGAACCCCGAGATCATGACCTGAGTGGAAACCAAGAGTCAGAAGATGCTTAACTGACTGAGCCACCTAGGTGCCCCTGATTCAATTGTTTTTGCTGCTGTTAGGGTAGCGACACAACTTGCGTCTTCCCCAAGACACACTCTGTTACTCTGGCTGCTATTATTGCAGAATAGAGTCAAATTCTGGATTTGTGTAAGTTACTGTGAAAAAAACAATGAGCCACCAAATCTGCTCTTCTGGAAATTTGATTAAAATTTAGTTATTCTGTTTAAAGGGAAATCTAGCTAGAAACAGGATAAAGAAATTCTTTAGGTAAATACATATGCTCTGAAAATTAGGAGCCTCTTCATAATTAACAATATTTGTATAGCTTTAGAGAAGCACTTCTCAAACTGGTCTGCCAACTACCTGCTTTAAAAAATATTGATATATTAATTATTAATGAATTATGAATTAATTATTAAGTAAACTTAAGCTATATATATATATCATATGCATTCGATATATATATCACATCAAAATGCAGATTCTTAGATCCTGCTCCATCCTTACTAGGTCAAAATCTCTGGGAGAGGACAACCACATTTTTTTTTTTTCAACATTCCAAGTGATTCTTTTTGCCTACTAAAATCTGGGAGAATGGGTTAAAAGGGCACAACTACTGCTTCTCAACTGTAGTAAAAGATTGAAAAACTACAGATTTGAGGACAAATGACAGGATTCCAACACATAATCATAAAATGGGGGAGATGGAAGTGATTCCATCTCCCAGTTCCAGGAACCTTCTCTCTCCCAACATTCCTCATTTCCTTTTTCTTTCTTAGTGTGTCCAGGGAAGAGGATTTTGAAAGTTTACCATTTTTTTTTTCAGTAAATTAACAATAGAAACATAGATATAGTTTAATATGCCACCGAATTCAAAATTTTCTCTTATGTACTTCTTGAAATCTGTACTTTGGTCTCCCACTACCTCCTAACGTTTGCCACGTACCGGGGATTGTCTATATGACCTCAGTGAATTCTTCAATTCCAAACAGATTCTACATCTAAGAATTATGTGGTTTAGAAAGATTATGAAGAGTCACCCAGCTAGTTTCTGTGAAGTCAAGATATGTATTTATATTGGTCTAAATCCAGAGCTCTGCTCTTAACTAGTATATCACACTATCCAAAAACCTAGAATGGAGTTGGTGAATTTTATGATTTCACTCGATTCTTATATAGATTTTCTTAACATTCTTGTCTCTGAAATGTATTGTTTTTGATACAAGCATTAGAAACAGTATCATTTATTTTTATTTATTTATTTATTTATTTATTTATTTATTTATTTATTTATTTATTTATTTTAAACAGTATCATTTAAATAAGGGGTCAGACTCTGTTCTTGGAAGTGCCAGAAGCAAGCCCTCCCACTTAGGTCCATGTGACAAGCTGCTTGTTGTTGGGGGTAGGGGGATGAGGAAGAGAGGAGGGGGGAGGGGGAAAGGGCACTGTCTTATCTTAGGTTAATGAGGTCTTCCTGTTGAAGAATGAAAGATGCAGTCAGCCGAAACTCACGCCAATAGCCAACTATTGTCACGCGGGAATAGCTCGGTTGTACCAAACCAGCAGGCACTTTTTATCTTATCCTGATTCGTTCTATCTAGGTACTAGCCATCACCCCTCATTTTTCCCCCCAAATCTACCTTCCTGTTATTTTCCACTTCATCAAAGCTACTGCCTTAGGCTTTTTGTTGGAGGTTTGGCATTCACTCCTTCCATTACCGACTTCAGCCCTCAGCTGAGTTCCAGATTCAGTCACTGCAGTGTACCCCTCACCCCCATTTGCCCTCGTGGGGGTACTGCTGTGATCACCAATTCCTAGATGGTCATCATTTTTGTCTTCTGTTTCTTATGTTTACTCTTACTCTATTTCTTGGGACTGAAGCAAGAGGCAGAGTCACCCGTCAGATGGTGACGTTTGACATTTTGTATATGTATCTCAGGTTTTCCTAGTTGCAGTGGTTTTCACAATTTTTTTTTTTTTTGATAACAATAGTTTCATCAGTGAATCCCAATTTCCAAATGACATCTTCCTTTTTTTTTTTTTTCAAATGACATCTTCCATGGAACTGCAATATATGCAAATAAAAATGACGATGTAAGACAATAGGTCTTCCATAAATACAGAGATATAGGTAACGTCTTGCTCCCAAGTAAGGGCTGAAATGATTATCGAACATTTATGCACTGTTTTCTTGGTCCTATATGTTTGCCTTTTCCACAGTGTTACGTTTCTGAAATCGAGATGCCTCTTATAACTGATGTCAAAGGAAACTTGTCAGCCACCAGGCCCAGGAATGAATTGTAGTCTGGAAACTTGGCAATGTATTGAAGGTACAAGGAAGGTACAATTCCTGTGACCTCAGTTGAATTATTTGCACCCAGGTGCACCTCCCAAGATTGACTTTTAACTTAAATTTAGTTTCTTGCTTGAAATTTCTTGAGAAAGATTACTCGGTGATCTAGTTTTGAAAGAAGGAAACAGTTAATATTTAGTGTGAAGTTTGTCAGCCCAGACTCTGTAATAAAAGTAGAAGTTGCTCAAGCTCAGCACTTCACTGGGCCTTGAATTCATACTGCCTGTTCTGTAAGTGAATGTGTTATGGATGCAGCTTGTTACTGTCACCCTGTTCATAGCTGTGAAGAGCCAAGAGTGAGTCACAAGAATATTTTTGATCTGAATATGAAGAAAGCTTAGAAGAAAACTTTATGATGCTAATGAGAAAGTGGTAGGTAATGGTGTGAATAAGTGTGTAGTTATTGGAGATTTCTTTAAAAAAAAAACCTCCATTTTTAAGGTAGTGTTTCTTTTTTGAAAAGGCTGGAACTAAATTGATGCTGACTTTTATAATCAGTGTCACTGTACTGTTGTGTAAACATGATAAAGTATTGTAAAACCATGATGATATCTGATGTGGCTTGTTAGCATTCTCTGGAGATTGCACAATTCTTTTATGCAGGGATGAGATCTTGTGTGAGCAGGAATGCCAGAGATATGGTGGGTTGTTAACTGAGCTTGGTCCATGTGTATCTGCAGTGACACACTCTCTCATAAAGTGTGGAAATAACCAATGACACATTGTAATGTTTTTAAATCTGTGTGAAGAAATAGAAAAATAAATAAATCTGTGTGAAGAAATGTCAGGGGAACCTTTCCTATGCAGTGGACACTCAATGAGTTAGCCTGACTGTCCAGGAAAATGTTTGGATGAATCCAGTATGCTAAAATGTTCATACAATACATGTAAAAAGGTGTGATGTTTTTAATTCCTATTTTTTTTAAAGATTTTATTTATTTATTCATGAGAAACACAGAGAGGAGAGAGAGAGAGGTAGAGACACAGGCAGAGGGAGAAGCAGGCTCCATGCAGGGAGCCCGATGTGGGACTTGATCCCGGGTCTCTAGGCTCACGTCCTGCGCTGAAAGTGGTGCTAAACTGCTGAGCCACCCGGGCTGCCCAATTCCTATTTTTAAAACAGTAAAACATGCTTAAAAATATTGACATCTCAGATCCAAAGTTGCTAAGCTCCTTAAAGTACCTCTGGGGAACAGTAGGTGGTAGGGCCCACAGTTTGAGAACCATGAGCTGGTTTTCCCTCCAGATTGGTTGTTCTTGACCTTTCCTTGAATTCCTTAGTTCATCCACTCTATACTCTGAGAAAATAGTCTCACATTCCACTTTGTGTCTAATCCTCATTGTCAACTCCTAGGTGGCAATATTGTAGTGGAAGATGTACTTTGGAATTAGACAAACCTGGCTGGAATCCTTACTTTGTGACTTATTAACAGTATGATCTGGGACAATTTACTTATCTTCCAGTGATGGCATTATGCTCCTCAGTACAGTCAGTTATCCTCATTTAACACAGCTCAGCATTATAATGATATCCAACAGTCATTGAGCGTTTACTATGTGTATTAGGCAAGTCCTCAGAGAAATAGACCAATAGGATCTATATACATATGATTTATTCTACGAATTGGCTCACATGATTAGAAAGGCTGGTAAGTACAAGGTCTGCAGAGTGGGCCAGCAGGCTGGGGACCCAGGAAAGCTCATGTTCCCATTTTATTCCGAAGGCAGTACACTGAAGGATTCTCTCTTGCTTCGGGAGGTCAGCCTTTTGTTCTATTCAGGCCGATAACTGACTGTATGAGGCCCACCAGTGTTATGAAGGGCAATCTGCTTTATCCGAAGAAGTTCATGGTTTATATATAGATCATATCCAAAAATATCCTCTAAGTTAACGCATTAAATTAAGTACTGTCCATGTATTAAATGACAGCAAGTAATGCCAGATACAGAGCAGTTCTGTAATAAGTGGTAAATACCATCATCAGCATGATTATTATAATTCATCCTTTTTCATCTTTACTACCAAGCTCTTAAAAAACACTTCTCTTCTCTAAATTTAACCCTTCTCTTTTGTGAACTAAGCCCAGTGAATTCTCTGAATTATGGAGATCACATTCCCCCAAATGCCCCTGTCTGATTTTACATCTGCAGCCTGTGCTTTGCCATTGGCTTTTATCTCCAACTTTTAACCTTATTTTAAATCTTTTAGAGTTATCACCATTGTTCAGTTGTCCCTCTGCATGCATTGTCCTAATATAGAGTTTTCCTGTTGCGGGGGCTCAGCATATTAGTTTGCTAGAGCTGCTGTAACAAAGCACCAAAAACTGAGTGGCTTAAACCGCAGATGTTTACTGTCTTACAGTTCTGAATTCACAAAGTCCAAGATCAGGGTGTCTGCAAGTTTGGTTTCTTCTGAGGCCGGGAAGGAGAATCTGTTCCATGCCTCTCTCCTGGTGATTTGCCAGCACTCTTTGACTTGCAGAGGCCTCACTTTGATATGTGCCCTCATCTTCGGTGTTCTCTTGGTGTCTCCATCTGTGTCCAAATCCCCTTTTCTAAATAAGGGTACTGGTCATATTGGGTTAGAGCCTACTCTAAATGAGCTCCTTTTAACATAATCACCTCTGTAAAGATCCTATCACCAAATAAGGTCATGTCCAGAGGTGCTGAGAGTTAGGATACCAACATCTCTTTTTGTGGGGGGAGTACAATTTAATTCCTTTTTTTTTTTTTTTTTACAATTTAATTCCTAATAGTAATAGTGTTCAGAAGTAGAATGAAATATAGAAGCAATTTCAAACTGTAAAGTAGAATACATATAAGGAGTTATGCATGTTCATGAACCTTTTAAAAAGCTATGCGTATCACGTCTCTACGGTACAGAAGTGACATGGATACAATGCAGAAGATGTCAGGTGCCATGATATGGGGATTGGCAAGGAGTGTAGAATAAATGAGACCATTTGCTCTTGAGGAGAATGAAGAATTACTTTTCATTTATAAAAGTTTGGTGCATCTCCATTAAGAATAAGTAGAATGAAGGTCAGACATTTGGAAGAATGTTTTGGGAAAGCAGGGTGTTAAATATAAAAATATTGTGTTGAGGGGGAATTAAACAATCGTGGCTAGAAACTTCAAGATTATTGAAGTTCTTGACTCAGAAATGTTATTCAAGGATGATCGCTGAGTAAGCCCTAACACTTGTGGGTTTATCATACGAGGGTATAGACACCTCGATAGACTTGAAAAATGTTTTGACTTCGTTTTTGCCTTTTAATCCATTTGAACAAGAGTACTGGCTGAACAACACATATTTGCAATCATATCAGTGTCCTCAGATGAGCCATGAACATGCCATCTTTGAGTAGTCAACATATTAACTTATTCTGTCTGTTGTCCCGAGCGCTGGAGAAGACAATGGAGATGTATATTTATATTACATTGTTCAAGAAGATAATCTTATAAGACAAGTAAACTAGCAAACTGATTGTAATGTGCTGATATTAATTTAACAATTTTGAAAATAATTGAGTGACAGTGATGTGCCATGCTGGGTGATATGTGCAGGGGAGACAGCAGTAAAATAAAAGAGCTATAAGGCATTTGCCCTAATGGAGCTTACAGTCCACTATGTTTGGAGAACATGGGGGATTTTGGACAAGTAAATAGACACTTTGTGGCTATGGCTCAGGTGGAGGAAGTACAGATGAGAATGAAGCACACAGGAAGAAAATTATACCCGGATTGAAGAGAGGCTCACGTATACATAATTTATATGCAATTATTTCAGTGCATTTGAGATTTCTTGGAAATAGAGGTCAGATTTTATTTCAAGGCATCTATATTTCTCTAGGGTAACCTGGCACCTAGTTGGTATTGGTACAAAACCAAAGAATACCCTGCTAGATGATGGGACTAGGAGAATCTTTTTAAAAAATTAAGATCCCCCTTATTACCAGTGGTTTCATCCAGTGGGAACTCCTGCAGAGTTCAAAAGGAAGAGACTCTGGCTTGATATTTCCTTTAAAGTTCATTTTCCTAAAGTGTTTGTGGAACCAAGAGATCATGACATTTTCAGATCGCAGTAATTCTTAGATGCCTATAAAATGACTTTCACTAAATATCATGATTTGTGTTAGGATTTCTGTTTTCAATGACCCGATTGGAAAGGTGACCATTTGGAACTCTTCAGTTGCTTATTAGGATGAGTTAATAACTCAGTCATCTATTATTGTTGTGTTTTACTGTTGGGGGGAAAGAAGCTACTTAGGGTGTTTATGGATTTTCATTTACCCATGGTGTCACTTATATGATTAAAGATGTAAATATTAAGTGAAGGGGATTTAAAGTAAGGCGCTTAGAGTAGAGTTTTATTTCCTTGGTCAACCTTGAGCTGCTGGCTGTCTCCATGACCTGCCTCTGTCATGCTTCTTTTTTTCTGGAATTCACAGTGGCAAAGGGTGAGGGTACAGCCACCTCTATCTCCTCCTCCCTGCACCTCTAGGAGTTTTATGGTCAGTGTCCCTCCCAGTAACATCAAGTCTCCAAGAACATAAGAAATAGAATTAGCATTGCTCCACAACCTTCAAAACAGGATCTGAAACTTACGATCTTGAGTCATGCTATGTGTCACCAAAGGGAGAAGAAATAGGATACTGAATTTACCTTTCAATGCTATAATTTGCAATTTGCTTTCTAAGGGTGAAATAATGGCAATAGAAGAATAAAATGGGTCAAAATGCCACCAAGAACCAAATTCCACATACAGTTTGAAGATGGGAAAAATCATTTGAAGCTGGGAGGTCTGAATCCAATGCTATGCTACTCTGTGCATCATCCTGAGAAGTAATCATGAGTAACAGTAGGGTAGCACTGTAAGAAAGCAAACAGCATAAATAAAGTGAAGAGAGGGTTAAGATAAATGAGAAAAATTCTAAAATTTTACCGACCATGTATCTGGTTAGATGACTTCAAGCGGATCCTTGAGACCAACTTTATCATGACTGAATTTTTTTTTAAATTTTTTATCATGACTGAATTTTTTTAAAAAAATCATCAACTTTGTTTCCCTATGCCGTGTGTTTCAGTGTGGCCCTGGGAGTATTAGCTGTTAATGGGCTTTATCTTAGAACGTTTCCAAGGCGGCCTCCAACCTCCATTTTACCATTCGATCTATCAAGCAAAATAAACAAATAAATAAACGTCTTTGGATAAACAACTGGGTGGAATCACCCTGTATTTTATTTTTTTAATTTTGGGAGAAGTTTCATCAAGGCAGTAAGTAGTGAGCGGATTTCAGAGAGGATTTAATAAGTAGTGATGTTCGTGGACACATAGTGAGGGACCAGCAAGTGATTTGGAGGTTGAAGGTCATGAGAGTTAGCTTCTGCTCTGCCTATGGTGGCCTAGACCAAATAGATCCCCGACTCCACAGCCCAGAGCTTCTCAGAGGACTACTGGCCCCAGGAGAGGCATGTCATCTGCATATTATGAGAAACTCTTGAATGGGAAAAGTCAAGTACCTTTGATTCCAGATGTTGAGTTAACTCTAGAATGAAAACCAGGACCCGGAAAGGATGTGGATATTTGAAGCATTCTGGAGACTGTTTACTTTGGGTCCTAGTCATGATGTCCAAACAAAGAGCTTCAATGTTGAAGGATGCAGGGTTCTAGAAAAAGAGGGGGAATCATACTAGATAAATGCGATAACTATAAAACAAATACCAGCAAAGTTAAATCATTATACCATGTGTGTGATGTCCTTAGTCTGTCATTCCTGTGAAGTATGTGTTGCTCCTACCTTAGCGAGAAGGACACAGAACTCGTTTTCCTTCTTTGCCTCTCAGCTCCCACTGGGCATCCTTGGAACCGCTTCTCTGCTCTGTTCTCCAGAGTGCAGTTGTCTAAAATAACAGTAATAGTTGTGAGGTTCTGACAGTCACACAAGTTTCTCTCTGTGAGCTTTTACAAATGCCAGCCAGTAACCCAGTGGCATTTCTACCATAAAATCTTAAGGCCAATCCATTTCCCCGCTTCCTTATTTTCTTGGTTCCAAATCTATTTCTTACTGCCAATGGAAATAAAACCCAGAAATTAGAGAGTGATGGTGTCATTTGTCTTTCTTAGTAAAGAGCTCCTAAAAGTGAACTTACAGAGGATACAGCAATTTTATAGCGCAGTTAAATCATCCTATCTTTCTAGCCGGTTGTTCCAGCTGCAATAAAATTTGTGGCTTTTATTGGTGGCTTCGTGCCCAGATAGAATAAAAAGCAAACAAAAACCATGGAATACCACTCTGAGGCTGCTTTTTCAAAAGTACGTGGGCATGGGCTCTAAATCACAGTGCTTTGTTTCTTCTTTGTTATCTTTCAAGATGGGTGGGAATTCTCCATCCATTGCTTGTTGTCTCCCAACTGCTCGAGTCCCTGAAATCCAAGTCACATGGACGAATTAGGTAGAAATGGTACAAATGGTTTTTCGCCCATGGTACCCATTCCTCAGTTTCTTTACACTGTTAATGCCATGATCACTCTTATCTGTATTTATGGTGGTTACAGCTCTGAGTGCCTTGCTTGGAGGAGGGGGGTTCAGGAAATAAGCGATCCACATGCATGATCCTCTCATGGGAAGGGGGTGCTAATCACTTGCAGGGGCCGCCCAAGCACAAACCCATTTGAAAGAGCTTAAAGTGTCAAAGTCACCGTAATAAGAACTTACATTTCACGGTTCGAGGAATAAAATAAAATAAAATGTGGGAGAACTTTCCAAAATCGACACTGACAGTCAATTTCTGTGTGTCATTTGTCTTAAAACCAGCTTTAGTAGCTATAATTCACATATCAAACCATTTACCCATTTAAAATATTCAATTCCCTGGTTTGGGCAGGTTGGGGAACTCTCACTATCAATTTGAGAATACTTTCATCACTCTGAAAAGAAACTCCATACCCGTGAGCCGCCCTTCCCCGCCCTAGACAGCTGCTCATCTCCTTTGTGTGTCTGTAGATTTGCCTGTCCTGGGCATTTCTGTAAGCGGAACAATGTAGTTTTTGTGACTTTGTTCACTTAATGTGATGTTCTCAGGCTTCATCCATGTGTCCAGTAAATCATTTTTTTTATCACTGAGTAATATTCTAGTTGAGGAATACCCATTTGTCTGTTCAGCAGTTGATATTTGGATTATTATTATTTCTTTTTTTTGCCTGTTGTAAAAAATGCCACCATGAACATTTGTGTACAAGTTTTGGCACAGACCTATGTTTTCATTTCTCTTGGGCATGTACCAGCAAGTGGAATTGCTGGATCATAGGGTGACTTTAGATTTCATATTTTGAGGATCTTTAGGGCTTTTTCAAAGTGCCTGCCTCATTTTACATCCCCACCATAGGATGTAAAATGAAGGTTCTAGTTTTTCCACATCTTTTTCAACACTTATTATTACCTGTCTTTTTTTTATTATAACCATTCTAGGAGGTGTGACATGGATTCTCATTGTGGCTTTGATTTACATTTCCCCAATGGCTAATGAGCTTGAGAATCCTTTCATTTGCTTTTGTATATCTTTTTTTTTGGAGAAATATCTATTCAGATACTTTGCTTCTGGCTAAATTGAGTTGTCTTTTTTTGAATTATGAGAGTCCCTAAATACTCCAGGTAAAACTCTTTTTATCAGATATATGATTTGTAAAAATTTTCTCCAATTCTTTGGACTATTTTTTTGCTTTCTTGACAGTGTCCTTTGAGACATAAAAAGTGTTGGACTTTTATGAAGTCCAGTTAACTTTTATCTACTGTTACTTGTTCTTTTGGTGTTCTATATAAGTGTATGCAGTTGGTGCTAATATGGCACATTTGATACGAGGGTAGGTTTGGTGTCATATCTTATTTTTTAATTCAATCTTCTGTGGGAAAATTATTTTTAGCTTCCTCAGACTCAGTTACTCATCTGTAGGTGGGAGATAATACTAAGACTTATGAATTGTTGTGGGGGTTCAGATGACATAATGTATATGAAATCCCTAGCGTTTTGCAGGGCTGCACTAAAACCCTATTGATGTTAGCTGTTACTATTGTTATAATCCCAGTAATAATAAACTCCAGTGCTCTGAAAATTAAACTGAAGCCAAGCAATTTCTTAGATGAGGAAGCATGTAATAAGGGACATTTGTACTACTTTATAGACTGTATTGAATTTGGCTCCCATGAAAACCAGGTAAAGTTGTCATGGTAATTGTTCTATCAGGAGCTGCAGCTGAGAGAGCCAGAGCCTTTTCCAAGGTCACATGACTGGGAAATGATAGAGACAGGGTGAGACCTAGAGTTGTCTTTTCTTTTTAAAATCACTCCTTCAGTTTTTTCAGTGACAGATTTGTAGTAAGAGTCAGGTGACTGGTTTTGTAGTCTTTATGATGAAGTAGTGCCTCAGACATCCATATAAAGAGGAAAAAGTAATTTCGTGGGAAATTAGTACTGATAGTGAACATTGTGTGAATCATGGAGTTAGAACACAATTGACCAGAGGGGCATCTGGATGGCTCAGTCCATGAAGCGTCTGCCTTGGGCTCAGGTTATGATCCTAGGGGTCATAGGTATTGAGCCATGAGTTGGGCTTCTGGTTCAGTGGGGAGTCTGCTTCTCCCTCTGCCTCTCCCTTTGCTTTTGCTTGCTCTCTCTCTCTCTCTCAAATTAAATAAAAAATCTTTAAAAAAGATTGACTAGAAATTTTATGGTGGATAGCTATAATGAGTAATGCATTATAACTGTATGTTCCTTCTTAAATTAAAAAAAAAAAAAGTCCTCCTTATTTCCAAAGACATATATGCTCATAAACATTGGAGAAGATAGACAAGCAAAAAAGAAACTATGTTTTCAGACATTTCCTTAATATGCATGCATTCCTAATACACTTATATTTAGAAGCATCTTATAAAATGGGCAGATTGATTTTTCTATTCAATGTTTGGATTCTTTAGGCATGAAGTTAAACTAATTTATATTAGGATGCCTGTATGGCTATAAATTCTGGACATCCAGAAGATTTTTCAGAATTGGCTTGGTGTCTTTTGTTAAGCAGCAATTAATTATCTTCCCAGATTATCTGAAATTCATTGACTACATTTACTTTACTGTTCACTCATCTAGAGGAAGAAAAAGAACTTCTATAGTTCTCCTGGTAAAATTAGATCCTCGTGAGCTCTTAAACATAAACACGACTGATCTTTAGCAAAGCATGTTCTTCCTAAAGATTTTTGAGCTGACTCAAGTCGCTATTACTTATAAATTCACCAGTTTATGAATAAGAAGCAAACATTGTTTAAACACTTCTGGAATCAGAGGGCAAGGACTCCCTGGCCTGACCCTTACCCCAGAGCTATGACATTGGGGTGCAGTCTTGAAGCATGCCAGTTTTACACAAGACTTTTTGAGAGCCAGATACCACTACTGTCTCAAGCATTATTTTCACCAAAATTCACTGAGAAAAATACATCTGACTACGAGATAACATTGAATCTAAGTTGATAAAGCTGTGATGTTTGAAGTATTATTTTTATGACTTTTTTCTTTACATCCTTATAAAGATGAGAGACTTCTGGTCTCAAATCAATCCTTCCTGTCATACTCGTGGATCAAAAAACAAAAACCCCAACATCCTCCCCCACAAAAAAGAATCTAAAGCAAAATGATAGTGCTTTGCTGCAGAAATTTGAGATTTATTATCACAACATGTTCAAGTGAGTCTCCATCTTTGCTTTGCGTTAAAGTTCAACATTTCCTTCAGTTGGGACTATCCAGATTAGTTGGGCTAGTTCAAACTCATGGTAAATAAGTTGAATGATGAGAAAACCTCTGGTGTATTTAAATATGTCTACACAAAATAGTTCAATTTCCACTTAGTTCCTTGAGTATTAATTGTTTCGTGCAAAAAGGAAAAAGGCTACTAGTCTTTGAGTGTATCAATTTGCCAGTCTTTGGGAGAAGTGTCATACAACCAGTGCTTGTCAAATTTTTTCTTTTACTTCATTTGGCCTGTTAAAGAAAATGTAAAGTTAAATACTGTGGAAGCGTGATTGTTTTATACAGACTAAATCATTTTGAACTGAAAAGGTCTAACACCTGACTTTCATCTTAGATTTTAGCACGTGAAAATGTCAGATGTTTCTGTTGGATTAATAAAAGCCAAAGGTCAAATGGAAAAAATGATTATAAACTTTAATTATGTGGTTTTAGAGGGATAGAGTTTATGAAAATCAAGGCTTTCATAGTGGCTATAATTGAAAAATTATTTTCATTATAAGAAATTACAAGTCGTTCTGTAAAAAAATTAGAAATGTTGTCCTAAGAAATGAAATTAATTAAAAACAATTTCTTGTGTGTGTGTATTTTTAAACAGTGAAGTGATAGCATCTTTCCTCAATAAAATCTGAAGCCTCTTACAGTTAAGTGAATAAAACAGTGTATCTGGGGTACCAGACCTTTTCTTTCAAAATCACTCTGGAACTTTTAAGTTCTAAAGAAGTGTATAACTTAGGGACCTCTGTTAACCCCCATAAGTAATAATTAGCTAGTTTGTTGGAAATGGCCAGAACTTTGGAAAGAGTCACAATTTCTAAGACCTTTTTTTAAAAGCCATTGTCACTATATAGTGACTGGTTATGAATGAAGGAGAAAATTAATTAGAGATGAGAGGAAGAGATGGTGGGAGCAAATTCGAAGAGGAGAAAGAACAGGGTTTACTGCTTGTAGTTATTCCAGTCATAATCTGCTTTGCTTCATGAACCACCTAATGCTTATTGATTTCCAATGGAGGAAATGTGGAAGTAGAAATCCTCACTGGGCTTTCCTAAATTCTATCTGAGTACATTTAACCTACTCAGGATTATGCAAATGGAGTGGTGGCTGGAGTCTTTCAATAAGTGATATTTCATAAAGTGTAGGTATCTGGGGAGTTTTTTGTTTTGTCTTTGTTTTTGTATTTCTAAGATTGGCTTGAGGCAGGCATGGAGAACTCATTGGAGCAGAAATTTCATTCAATGTTATCAGTTTAATCTAACAGGATACGTTTTTTTCCCTAGGGTGATTCTGGTGATTTCTAGGCAGCCTAAGGCGAACTAATTTTAGTTCTCATAATTCACTTTAAGCCAAGTTTCTATTTCGGGATACAAATATGGGTTTATTGTGACAACCTGTCAGGAAACACTAAATTTTATTGCTAATTAAAAATAGCTAACTTGAGTTTTAATCCTACCGAATACTTTGGTTTGATGATGCTGAGCTTTGGAACTCTTGATAATCAAACCTTGATTTCAAGGTACAATATACATATGAAAACAGGCACCAAAAGCTTTTAATACAGGCAGCCCACAAATTGTGTTACTTTAAAATGAGCGTGAGACTCATTCATGGGAATGATCATCAGATCTTAGATATGGACCAAAGGATGTTTGTTCATATATATTTTTTAAAAGATAAAAAGATTTATTTTTTAATTTCCTGCAAAATGTCTTATGGTATTTGGAATTTACAGAAAGTAAAATCCTGTTTATTTGTCAATTTGGTATCATATTTTAATAATTTCAAACATACTGAACATAGTTTATTAATGGATGGAATCTATTTTCCTTTTTACTAAACCTTCTTTAGACTCCTTCCTTTTTGTCTTCAATGCCATTGCCCTTGTTCCAAGTCTTTCCACCATTTGGCATTCAGTGACCTACTGCGGATGGCCGTTTCTGGCTGAGCAGATTGTTAAATTATCAGGAAATTTGTGAGCTGGTTGTTAAGTACACTAGTACTAAAAATTAAGTGATATACACTTATAATTAGATAAATTATATTAAAGGTAATAAAAATGCAACAGTTGTCACTACCTAATTTGACATTTCACTATTATCTTTGCTGTTTAGGTTATTTACTGTCATTGTAGCTGGAAGATAAACATACTATGTTATAACATGCACCTCTGTATCTCTTCCCAACTCTGTGTTCAATGACTTCACATTTACTAGCTTGAAACTGGTCATAGTGGGAGTATTTACACCACAGAAATGGGCAAATGACTGAAGTCACTTTTTTCTTCTTGGAGAAGGGGTGGTTAAAGATTTGCCAGGGTACCATCCTATGGCCTGCAGTTTGCCAGCTTTTAGCCTTCCTGCATCTAGATGCTTATCTCTATGAAGATTATTTTGTTTTATCTGTACTAGTTAGAAACAATATCCTTGAAAATAACTGAAGGAAAAGAAAAGAAAAGGAAAAGGAAAGAACTGGCATATCCTAATTATTGACCATACTAGCTTCACTAGTTTTCATCATAACTTGTTCTTTATTAGATGTGTAGGGGGTGGATGCTGTGGGGCAAGGAGACAAAATGTAAAGTTATGATCCCCACCCTCAAGTAATGATTCAGAAGTGATAATTAGGCCAATAAATTAATGCAAAGTATTCATTAATCCTTTAGCTATAGTCAACTCATTCAACAATAGTTTGTTGCTGAGAGCCATGTATAAGAACAACATTGTATGGGGATATTGGTTGAGGGTCCATCTTCTTTATCATTCATAGATAATTTTATATTTAAAGTGGTAGAGATGGGGCTTCAGTGATTCTAAACTCCTAGTATCTTGTTATTTGGGGGCAGCTTTTTTGGTTTGTTTGTTTAAGATTTATTTATTTGAGAGAGACAAGAGTGCAGGGTGGAGAGTAGGAGCACAGGGAGAGGGAGAGGGAAACTCAAGCAGACTCCATGCTGAGTGTGGAGCCCAGTGTGGGGCTCAATCTCATGACCAGGAGATCAGACCTGAGCCAAAACCAAGAGTCAGAAGTTTAACTGCCTGAGCCACCCAGGTGCCCTGGAATAGTTTGTTATTTTAAGAATACTTTATTTTATTTCTTTAAAAGATTTTATTTATTTATTTATGAGAGACACAGAGAGAGAGAGAGGCAGAGACATAGGCAGAGGGAGAAGCAGGCCTCTCGTAAGGAGCCCGACATGGGGCTCAATCCCGGATCCTGAGCTGAGGCATCTAGACACTCAACCATCAAGAATACTTATATATAGAATGTGTAGTGGCTTATTTTTTTCTGCTGGGAAGGATTCTACTATCATTCCTGATCCTTTCTCTTAGGCATGTTAGTTCAGAGGTATTGGTGTTTTACACAGATGTGTCCTATAAAATATGAAGCACTGTTATTTCTATAAGTTGACTTATTTTATTCTAGTATTTATGCACCCACCACTTCTCACCTGCCAGAAGATTTAAAATAGTATCGGATTCCAAGTCTATACTGGAGACCAGATCAAGTGAATATTGACATCTGTCCCTTCTCTTTGTTTCAGCTGGACCAGACCAATTTTGATAAAAGGCTATAGACAACGCCTGGAATTATCAGACATATACCAAGTCCCTTCTACTGATTCTGCTGATCATCTGTCTGAAAAATTGGAAAGGTACGTTCATGGACATTATTCATTAGTTGGAGGGAGGAATTAATACTATTAATTATTATTAATAATACTCTAATTATTTAAAGGATAGAGAACTAGCTTATTAATGGCTTAATTCCTAAAATGACATATTTAAGATAGGAACATCTTATTTTCTCATTGCAGTCTTGACCAATTAAAAATTAAACAATTAAAGTTTGAAAGATTAGCTATTTTCCTGATAAATGACTTTATTTTTTTTTCTGAAAAATAATTGTGAGAAGTTACCTGTCTTTAAAGGACATTAAAAAAAAAAAAAAAAAAGGACATTAAGTGGATTTTGTGAAGACTGAAGTAACATCTTTATGAAGCAAATTGTTTATATTTGCCCTCAAAATCTTAATATCTGAATATGAATGTAGTTACTTGGACATCCTAAGGTAATGGCCATTAGATAGCAAAGAAATGTAAAAATTTCTTTGAGTACGTATTGAATGCTGGGTATAGTATCTCCTCTCAGCTCTTGGAGGAGCACATCATCACTTCCATCTTGTAGAGAGTAAAGGAAGCTCAGAGAGATGATGCAGTTTTCCAGCTGATGACCAACAGAGCCACGATTCTAGGGCAGATCTGTACTTGCCACCTCCTCAGGATCAGTGCTTCCCGTTGTAGACTAGTTCTCAGAGTTCCCTTTTCTACGAGTAATGGTTAGAACCCTTTTGATTACCAGTGACAGAAACCCAATTAACCAGCTTAATAGAAAAAGGGAATTTGTTGGCTCCTGTAGCCTACCTGTGTGAAGGGGTCTATGCAGAGGACTGGCCTTAGCAACTGAGTGGAACCAGAGACTCTGGTGCCATTTGGTATTTGCTTGTGCTGGTTTTATTCTCTCAGACCAGATTACCCCATGCAGTGGGTCCTTAGAACTCTGCTCATTTCCTTACAAATCACAAAGATAAGAGCCCTTTCTCCTTGGCCAAATGTGAAAAATCCCAGAGACTCTAGGGTCACATGCTCACTCCTTATACCAAAGGAAAAAAAAATAGAAAAGAAAAGAGAAGAAAAAGGAAAAGAAAAAGTAGCTACTAAATTATTGCCCCCAAATAAAAAAATGTTGGGACTTGTAACTTGTTTACCTTATTTTCATTAAACTCATTTCCCTTTAAAAAATATTTTCAAGGCAAAGTAAGATGTTCAGCCTTATTTTTTCTTGATTTTATTCAAATAATTAGGCTAGTGGGAATAAGAGATTCTTCTTTGCAATATCAGGGACCAATTCCTATTATTAGGCCCTAAGTAGGTGCAAGTGCCGAGAAAGCAAGGATATTTTGGTCTGTTTGGTTTGGTTTATTTATGATGTATTCCTCAGTGCTTAGAATAGGGTCTGGCATACAGTAGATGCTCAATAAAAATTTGCTAAGTGAATGATAATTGAATGTGAAATGACTAGCATTGTGTGAAAACCTTTAATATTGTTGCAAAGATAAAAATATATCAATTTAATACATTGTAGGAATATCAGCAAGTTCTCAATAAAACAATATATGTTGAATACCTAAGTTCTGAATGGATACCAAGGGAAAGATTAATCAGTGTAGGACTAGGTTAATAAGAATCTGTGTACTACAGATAAATTTTTATTTATTGCCAAATAGAGGACATTGGAATTGGTGGTATTATCTGGCCTAAGATTTTTTTTCCTGTTTTTATTGCATCTCCCATATCAATTCAAAGTATACCTAATTTTGTAAATTCAACAACTCTGTGCCAGTATAAGTCCATAAATTCTGTCTTTCTTACCCTTGTCTTTATTTTGTATCTCTTTTCACTCTATGCATTTCTTTTTGTAAAAAATAAAATTGTTATTTAGAATTTATTGAAACATTTTGGAAGAGTAACACGCCATTTATAGCACTTAGTACCTCTGCGCTCTTGGAAAGTGACCCTGGCCCCACATTTCATAATTGCCTGATGACAAAGGTCGGTAGGTGGTAACCACATAGCTGAGGCACACTGGCCCATCTGGTTCAGTTTGTAACATTGAACCCTCTGTACAGACTGTGCAGACTGCACATCCATTTTTACGAAAAGCTACAGAATTGGTAAATATAGAGCTTCTTCCCTTGTGATTTAACTCTCAGTGTTTGGGATTCTTACAGGGTCTGTTATGGTGCTACCACCTCCTCTCCCTGCAAACTCCTTCTCTCAGGCTATAAATGGTTCAAATCCTGATCATTAAAATAAATTTCACCCACCTTGCCTTTCCCTCAGGTTGCTGCTCTATTCTCCCATTCTTTCTCCTCCTCCTCCTGCTTCTCCTCCTCCACCTCCTCCTCTTCTTCCTCTACTTCTCCTTCTTCTCCTCCTTTCCTTCTCCTTCTCCTCCTCCTCCTTCTCCTTTTCCTTCTCCTTCTTCTTCTATAGCTATTATTCCTTTGTTCTGCTGGTCCCTCCACTTCTTCACCTTTCTTTTACATCTCAGCTCCCTGAAATATAGTTTCCGTGTCTACCATGTTGCCAAAACAACATTGACCAGGGTCACCAGAGGTCTCTTAATGTCAAATAAAATGGCCTCTTCCTACATGATTTCAGGTTGACCACTTCCTCCCACCTTGAAATCATTTCTTTGGTCTATGTACCACTTCTTTTTCCTGACTTTCTCATCTGACTCATTCTTCCTTTGAAAGAGAGGCTGAATCTGCCTCCATCTTTAGCTTCTTACCCTGTTGTGAGCCACTGGATGATATGGACGGGAGCAAGCCCTGTGTAGGTGTGAAAGAGTGGAGAGGTGGGTAGACGGGATAGGTAATTAGGTGTTGTAGATAGTGAGCTTCTTGGGCAGCCGTTTTCCTTTGCACTGAGACTGCCAGTTGTGTGTTCTTCCTTTGGGGTAACTTAAAACCACCTCTAATTATCACAGATGAATAGTAATGGACCTAGCTCTTAATGAAACGCAAAATACTTATCTAGTTCTTGCCCGTGAAACTTTTCATCTCTGTACAGTTTAGTAATGCAGATCAGGGTGACATTTAGAGATGTATTTTAACCACTGGGAAGAGAAAGGACTTTCATTAACAGACAGAAGTGCCTATAATGTAAATATAATCCACTGATGAATTTCCAGTTTTTAAAAGAAAGCTTATTTGATACCACCATTCCTTCAGACTATGTGGCTTCTTTTCCACAAAATATAGAATTTAATTCTCTTCTAGTTTTCCAAAGACTATTACTCTAATAACTGACTTTAATAGCTGAAAATGAAGTTTGGCAGTATTTGTTTTATACCCCTACATTCAAAAGCAGTCATTTAGACGAATTCTTCTAATGTTAAATAAAAGAAAAATCCACCTGACTTTTATGTTGGGTTTTTTTGGCAGTTAAATTTTGTAAAATTCACTACAGGTCTAAACAAGTAAAGATCAAAAGGTGAAGGGGCGGGGGGAGAGTTGAATTTTTGTTTATTTTTCACTGTCTCAAGCACATTAACATATGTTCATAAGAGTCATACTCTATTTGTCCACCTCTTGCATTGCTTTTAAGAAGCCCAGTACCTTCCTTTAATACATAAATCTGGCCTTGTCACCAAGTCAACTCCCTGAAAATTGATCTATGGTAAAGCATCAAATTCTGCCAAATATCTGAGTGTTGGTGTTGGAAGATCTCCACAAGGTTTGTCTCTTCAGTCACTTGGGTTAATCTCCTTGGATGTCTTTGGGAGAGTAAAACTATATAAAGGGAAATAGAATAGCTCAAATATTTGCACATGCAACTTATTGGTCCTACTTTTTATTCTTTTGCAGAGAATGGGACAGAGAGCTGGCATCAAAGAAGAACCCCAAACTTATTAATGCCCTTCGGCGATGCTTTTTCTGGAGATTTGCGTTCTATGGAATCTTATTATATTTAGGGGTAAGGATCTGATTTGTAAATTCATTATGGATAATAAGTGTATTCATTATTACAATTTTCTTAATCTAAAGTAATTATATTCATTCTTATGACTAGGGTAGTCTCATGTTCAGATAAAAGGACTAATTCAACTCCAAATACAAAGAAACCACTATAATAAAGACAAGTAAAAATACACTAAGGTGCCCTGGAATCCAGGTGGCAGTCTACAAATTGAAATGGGTTTGAAATAAATAGAAAAATAAATAGGTTCAGTAAAATAAATTTCTTTGAAAAGATTTATTTTTTGTTATGATCCCAAATCACATTCTCTTACTAGTATATAAGATTGCTGGCACTTTTATTTTTCTGTATTTGACAGTATGTCATATGACACAATGTCAGAGGAGAATTAAGTCGTTTAGCCAATTACCTATTTGAACATCTCCAATATTTTGGAATCCTATCTGCAGACTGAGTTTCAGGGAAAAATAGCAAAAGTTTTAAATTTGGCAGTGAGGTACTCTTGCAGTAGATTTTCTCAGCCTCCTATGACTTCATCAGTGAGAAGAGAGCTCCATGTCTGAAAGCTTCAGGCTTTCCGGTGTTTAAGTATAGTCTGGGATGTTTCCCAGCTGCTGTTAAGTGTGACTCAGATCTATTATTTTTTACATCATCTCAAATTCTCGGTTGTAACCTATAAAAGGCAAAGATGAGTTGCAAACTTAGTCAAAGTAAAAACCGTGCATGATATTTTCTTCGGTATAAGTACCATCTAGATTCACATGTATTCATATTGGTCTTACATTGGAGAATTAGTGCCATAATGTCTCCCCAAAAGATGCCATTTCAAGTTGCATGTTTTTAAGCATTTGTAGTTTGTACATACCAAGAAAAATGCATTTAGAAATTTATCTTGACAAAGATGATCACATTTAGATCCCGAATGTTTTGTAATGCTGTTGATAGTCACCTGGAAAAATTCTTCTGTCTTTGGAAATTATCTGTCATCCATCCATCCATCCATCCATCCATCCATCCATCCATCCACCCACATCTACCTACCTACCCGCCAACCCACCTGTCTTTCTACCTGTCTATTCCTATAGAAATCTGCAATGGTTTGGGGGGGGGGGGCGATATTTTGTTCATAACTATGAGTAAGGCAGCTCAAGATTAAGATGCCTTTGAGGTGGTTTTTCTCAGTGAGAGCACTCAGAACTTTGGAAAACAATTTCGTCTATAGCATCTGGCTCTATTTGACTTAATCAAAATCTTTTGTTGGTTGTTTTAATGATTATACTGTATACATTTGAGTCAATGTGCCGAAGTACAATTCACTCTGGTCATTTATAAGAATGTGACATTCTCAGTAAGTTATTGTTGGATTGAAACGAGTGACACTTCAAACAACTATGTCATGACCAAGACTCTAGGGTGGGGACTGACAGTTCTCCTTGGTCATGGTCTCCATCACATGCTGCTTCCATTGATTAACATAAGTGCTACTGTGTAGAACTGGAAAGAGAGGCCTCACGATCAAGCACTTTTTGTGCCCTGGTTTCTGAAATAATTTATCCAGCAGCATTGAAGTTTCATGCAAACAAAAGCACTCACCTAAATGTGAAAGTTGAGATGATAAATGAAGATATTTACCTATTTTTTTTGGTCGTGTATACAAAACAAAAAAAAAGTAGCATAATATAGTTTAACACTTATTGAGTTTAATGTTTATTGTACCTAATCTATTCCAGATTCAGCAGTAAGCCCTTTCTGCAGATTGTTTTATTTAATTCTTCTAGTAATTCCACGGAGCAGATGTTATTATCTCTAATATTCAGAAAAGGATATGGAAACTCAGGGAAATTATGAAAGTTCCCAGAGTCACACATATGGTAAATTTGCGTGAGAGGTCTTTTTAGCTCCAAAGCCTATGACCCTTCTGCAAAATCAGATCATAATTGCCGTATAATTACATGTGTAATGATTGTATTTACCAATCCACAGAATGGAGTCTGTAGTAACCAGTCTTGAGTCTGCTGAGTTTCTTTGCATCATCCCAGGAGATACAGGTTTCACAGAAGCTGAAAGATTGAGGCTTCTTCCAGGGTCACTTCTGGGGCAAAGATGAAGAAAGATCCCAGTAGAAAGCAGGATAGAAAGCAAAGAGAATCTTGTCCTTTACTTATTATGCTCCAGAAGGAACTGTGTGAAATCCACCCAAGGGCCAGTAGTGCTAGGGTCAAACTTACAAACAAAATTAGGGGGTAGACAAATGGAGTGGGTGTGGAGAAGGACTTATTCTTAAACTTCTCAAGTCTTAAACGTGTCCCAGCAAAAGGGATGGGTGGTAGTGAGGGATGAGGTGCTCTCCAGCTAGGCTGAGCCCTGAGCTGCAGGTCTGGAGCCATCACCAAGTGTGAAGGGCAGAGCTCATTCCTGCCAGCTCACCTGCTACTGGTAACCAAGGGGATATTGGTGAAGAGTAGGAGGGATGGGAAAAGCAGCTGAAATACGTGTGGTGGGAGAGGAAAATTTACATTGGTCGTGGAACAGGTGTTGTGAGGCTGGAGTTTTCTCACCTTTGTCACGGAGAAAAAACCTCCCTGAGGTTGTGAAGTTCCAAGTCGTGAAAATGTTGAATACTTAAGTCTTAATAACTGTGTGGTCATTAAAATAAGTGCAGCTTTTCAGGGTGCCTCGTCTCGGGACCCCATGCTTCTTGTTACTTCCAGAAGAAAAGAGGGGGAGAAAATGTAGCCATCATTATAAGACTGCTGTCTTTTATACCAATGCCTTAGTATTGATGGTATTCTTTTTGGGCATCCCTTTTTTCCTCTGCATGTATCAGCTTGGTAATTGTTAAAGTCCATGAAATTAAAAAAAAAAAAGGTCCATGAAATTGTCAAAATCTTTGGTAATTGTTAAAGTGAAGATCCTTTTTTTTTTTTTTAAAAAAAGTATTTTATTTAGATTCAATTTGCCAACATATAGTATCACACCCAGTGCTCATCCTGTCAAGTGCGCTCCTCAGTGCCTGTCACCCAGTTACCCCATCCCCCCCACCCACCTCCCCTCCACAACCCTCTGTGTGTTTCCCAGAGTTAGGAGTCTCTCATGGTTTGTCTTCCTCAATGAGTGAGGATCTTTGAGATTGCTATACCACTGCTCTTGGTAAAAGGTGGACATGCTTTCAAAATTTCCTGTACGTTCTTGGTCTCCCTGAATCAGGGTAATTGTGATGTTAAAGAGGTTTTGGTTGGTTTCAGGGCTGATAGAAAAAGTACTATGAAATTTGCTTTTGACTGTGAAAGGTTAAGGAAAAAAGGAAATGCCATCATAAAGGAGCTTGTCTCTCTGCAACAGTTGATGTAACTTTAAATCATATTAGCTATGGCCTCTCTTCATGTACTTGTTTTTTCTCCATCTGACTCAGCAGCCAGATACAACATGATCGTCACATTTAGGACTCTTAGCACCAAAGAGACACTGGCTGTTGAAAAACTGACTATTAGAGTCAATTAAGGATAGTGAGAGGCAAGCCAAGTGGAGGGAGTTCTGTAAGCAGATTATGGCGAGCACATGGCTGTCCTTTCTTGGGTCCTAGGTAGCCCTGGGCGTATTTCCATCATCAACATGGGATGAGCATCAGTGCAACTTCGGTCAAACTCCTTTTATTCATTAAACCCCAAGAAGGTTAAGGACACAAAGGAGTCCAAGTACTAATGTTGCTAGAGTCCTCAAGTCCCATGCATGGTCTGTACTGCAGAAGGTCTTTGTCCCTTATGTTTTGACAAAGACGTTGAGTGGGGACTCGAACACAAGCCCACGGCTAAGGAGAGTGTTTTGGGGGAATTCTGCACACGGTCCCTGGTTTAGGCTTCGACTTGTGTATGTCCCTTTCACATAATTAGCTACCTAAAGACAGCCATCTCCAGCAGATCTCCTCCTAGATGCCTGTAGGCTAGGACCTCTTTCTCATCTTCCTTCCCATCTCTACCTCTCCCCATATGTAGCAGCCTCTCTAGCCCTCCCAGTGACTTGCATGCTATATCTCCTAAACTCCCCCCTATATACTATTTCTACTCCCTACTAGAACCCCCATCTCTAAACACACTTCCTTGTGCTACCCACCAGAATAGCCATCTACACCTTTCTTCGGTTCTGGTGACAAGAAGAGTTTGAAGTTCTGGGTTTAGAGTTCTTTGAAATATAAGGAATTTTTATATCACTCTTTAAAGTATCCAGTAGCCCCACCCCAGATAATGTGATTTAATTGGTTTGGGATGGACCCTAGGATAATAGTAGCCTCATTAAGGTCCCCACGTGATTCTGATTCAGGTAGATAAGCACCAACATTATCACTGAATGCGTCTGACTTTTGCTAGAATCTCAGGGGAGCGGTTGGGTGGCACTGAGGGAACTTTCTAGTTTGTTTTTTTTTCTTAATGATAATATAGAAAAGTTTAAAAACGAATATTAACTCTTTAATGACAGAAGAGCTATGTTTCTGAAACTTTAAGATGCATACCAGTGACTCGGGATGGAGCCAAGATGCAGATTCTGATTCAGGAGGATTCTGGAGAGACCCTGACATTCTAAAAGCTCTCAGGTGAAGGCTTTGGAGGACTGTGGGAGAAAAATAGTCATGGAAAGAGAAGTAAATAGATTCATTGGGACCAAGGAGCCCCTGAATAAAAGTGATGGGGGGGATCCACTGACACTAAAATGCAGCTGGAGGTATACTGGAAAGTCCCAAAGTGACTAGTGTTAACTTCCTGTGTCTTCCTGCGCCGCCGCCCCCCAACCCCGCCCCCCCCAGACTGCACTGGAGAGAAGCAGATGACAGGGCGCTCGGAGAAGGCAAAGATACATGGCTAAGAGGGACTCTGTTTCTCTTCCAAGATTGCAGTAGGGGGAGACATTACATCTTTTTCTGTAGAAACTTTGTTATACAGCTCGTTGGGTTTTATGTACCAAATTATTTGAATACTCTTTGGACAGAGTGATGCTCCAAGAACATTCGGCAGTATATGTACTTTTAAAAAAATATTTATTTGAGACAGAGAGAGAGAACAAGTGTGGGCAGTGGGGAAGTGGGGAAGGGGCAGAGGCAGAGGGAGAAGGAGAGACAGACTCTCAGAATCTCAAGCAGAGTCGCCACTGAGCAGAATGCCCGTCTCAGGGCTCAATCCCACAACCTTGAGACCGTGACCTGAGCCAAAGGCAAGCCAACGTTTAACCTACTGAGCCACCCAGGTGTCCCTAGCTGTATATGTGCTTTTTTTTTTTAAGGTTTATTTATATATGAGAGAGAGAGCGAGAGCAAGCAAGCATGAGTGGGAGGGGCAGAGGGAGAGGGAGAGAGAATTTCAAGCCGACTCTAGACTGAGCCCGGAGTCAACACGGGGATTGATCGCACAATAGAGTCTGAGGCTTACCCAACTGTGCCACCCAGCGCCCCCCCCCCCCACCCCGCCCCGCTTCCCCCTTGAAAGCTAACCTAGGAATCCAACACCATGTCCAGGAGAATCCTGTATGTAAGACAAAATGCATCTCCTGTTCTTTCATGTGGAATTTTGGAACAAAATTGACTTGTAAATTAGGAATTGTTTGTAATCATGTTTGTTTTTGTTTTGTTTTGTTTTGTTTTTAAACTTAAACTGGATATGAGGACATCCAGGCCTCCCATTCCTGGTAAGAATATGGTGCATTTTTAGCTCTTGTAGTTAACCAGCATCCAGTAGTGACTAATGAAAAAAATGGTGAAATAAAGTAAAATATATGTGGTGCACTCAAGCATGTATCTTTTTTCAAAGGTAGAACATTTTTGTTGTTGTTGTTTTTCCTTAACTCCCATGGGGCATGCTCATACCCTGTTGCCACAAGCTTGTTTTATGATCTTGGGGCAAATCAAAGAACTTGCCTGGATCTCCATTTCCTTGAGTATATTATAAAAAGGGGTTGTAGTAAAGTGTATCATCTCTATGATCTCTTCAGCCTTTTTTTAAAAAATATTTTATTTATTTATTCATGAAAGACACAGAGAGAGAAAGGCAGAGATGTAGGCAGAGGGAGAAGCAGGCTCCAGGCAGGGAGCCCAACGTGGGACTCGATCCTGAGACCGCGGATCATGCCCTGAGCCAGGGGCAGGTGCTCAACCGCTGAGCCACCCAGGCGTCCCTCTTCAGCCTTTTAAATTATATGTCCATGCTACGGGTCCCAGAGAGGTGGCATTTATCTAAATCAAGATGATCTAAACTTATAACTTGATCTTCCAGGTCGATGTTGAACTAATCATAATCCTTGCACTTATGTTTGAGAGAGAAACTGGCCTGTTAATAACTTTTCCATTTCAATTTATGGTTATGAATAAGATGACGGCTTTAGAGCCAAACGTTTGGTTCAAAGCCTAGCTTTGCCACCTAATAGCCTTGGAACACTGGGTAAGTTATTTAAACTTGAATAGATCTGGGTACGTAGCAAGTGCTTCATAAATGATAGCTATTCCTCTGTCTTTAAATAGAAAATAGGCCTACCTGCACAAATTATTTGCATTTTCCTCTAAATGCTATAAGTAATCTTAAAGTACCCTTTTGATTTTTATAGGGCACAGGACTGGGATCCCTGGGTGGCGCAGCGGTTTGGCGCCTGCCTTTGGCCCAGGGCGTGATCCTGGAGATCCGGGATCGAATCCCACATCAGGATCCCGGTGCATGGAGCCTGCTTCTCCCTCTGCCTATGTCTCTGCCCCTCTCTCTCTCACTGTGACTATCATAAATGAATTAAAAAAAAATATAGGGCACAGGACTATGTTTCACCAGTGTTTAAAAATGATAGATTCTAAAAAAAAGAAAAAAAAGATGCTAAGCATTACTTCAGAAATTAAAAGCGATATTTTAACACGTCTTCCCTTCCCTTATTTCATTTTCTGGATTAATCCTACTATTCCACTATATCAACAAATCCAAGAACTTTTTCTTATAAACCATGAAGACTATAGGTTAGATTTCTAGTGAGAGCATCGCTGGTAAGTTAATGTATCAATAAACACTAAAAGAAAAATAGCGAAGCAAAACATTTTGAGTTAGGCATTGAATCTAAAAGCATGATTCGGAGGTAGACAGATGTTATGATAGTATTTTTTGAGATTCTATTCTTGATGTGGTATAGACATTTTAATAAAAACTAAACAACTGTGGTGGTGGATAGGTCTTATTTTCTATGCTTAATATGGAAAAATTCTTCCTTTAGCACTCGTATAAAGCCAGGAATTACCACCAGACTCTGGTATATCAAGATAAACAAAAATTTGACACCCTTGTTCACTCTGTCAAAAGCCAAATCATAAGACTTTGCTTTGGTAATATAAGCACAGTACTCTTTTTGTCTTATCTAGCATACCTGTGTTTATTTTTTTTTTTGTACGCGCGTTTTCTTTTTACCATCTATTAATTATCCTAAGTGATATGCAACTTCCTATCCAAAATTTTATTCTTTTAAGTATTTTTTTTAGATTATGAAAGTAATCAGATAATTTCTGGTAGATTTAGGTCTATCCACTTTCCCACCGCCCGCCCCCCCATGGGAATATATACTTAATAAAGGGAGAGGAATCCTTGGTTTATATAATACGTTATAAATCCACTTCCCTTCTTAATGTGTTGTGAATGCCTTTTCATATCATTATATACTTGCCTACTGAGTCACCTTAATGTTTAATGAATCACGTGGCTGTGTCATAATTTACCAGTTCCCCATTGTTAAATATTTACTTATATTGCCTCTGATTTTTCATAATTACAAACAATCCTTCAATGCACATCCCTTTAAAAGCTAATTTTAGCAGATTTTCAAATTGCTTTCAAAAAGCAATTGTATTAACTGGCTTTCTTGCTACTCTACTGTGTAAATTCAATCCTCACCAATCACAGGTATTATCATTTAAAACATATTTTCAAATTGTTCAGTGAGAAAAAGTATTCTATTACTTTTACTTGCATTACCTTTGGTTTCCAGTGAGTTTAAACAGTTTTTATATATTAAGCATTTACATATCTTTCTGCCTTTTTTGCATTTTTCCTTTTAGGATTTGTCTTTTTCTTGTGGATATATGAGAGAATGTTTTCCCCAGCCTGTAATTTGTTTCTAGTGAGTTTTTACCCGTTTTAATTTTTAAAAACTTGTTGCCAAATCTATATACCTTTTCCTGTGTTCTCTGCTTTTTGTCATCATTTTTAAAAGTCCTTCCCCCCCCCCAAATATTTGTTTTTACATGAAAATATCTAATCTATTTGGAATTTGTTTTAGTGGATGTTTGGGATAGAAATCTAATTTTAAAAATGAATATTCAGTTTCTTCATCATTTATTACATTATTTAGCCTTTCTCCACTGAATTAAAATGCCATATTATATATAAAATTATTATGGGTACTCTCTGTTCACAGATAAATCACTCTATTTCTTTGTCATGCCACATATTATAATAGCTATATAATATGACCTAATATCCAGTAATGTAAACCCTCTGACATTTTTCTTATTCCTCAAATGTTTTTGACTAGTTTCTCATTTTTTTCATATGGAATTTAGAATCATTTATTGACTCAACAAATATTTGCTGGGTGGATCTTCTGTGGTAGGTATTATATATCACGTTGAGGTTGTTTTAGAATTTTTTTTTTTAATTTATGATAGTCATAGAGAGAGAGAGAGAGAGTGAGAGAGGCAGAGACACAGGCAGAGGGAGAAGCAGGCTCCATGCACCGGGAGCCTGACGTGGGATTCGATCCCGGGTCTCCAGGATCGTGCCCTGGGCCAAAGGCAGGCGCCAAACCGCTGCACCACCCAGGGATCCCTGTTTTAGAAATTAAAGCGAAGGGTCCCTACTACTTTGGTGCTGAAAGTTCAGTTCCAAAGAATCTACTTGAAATTCTGATGAGGATTGTGTTAGTCTTACAAAATAACTTGGAGGGGAATGTAATCTTCACAATATCTGTTTTTTTTCTTTATTGGGAATTTTTCAAACCTTAAGACTTTTATTTAAAACTTTATGTGTTACTAACATTTGTAAAATGTATTTAAGGTACATATATTAATTACTTGTATTTATAATGTTTCATGTATTAAATTGTTATATTATCAAGATAATTAATTAATTGATTATTATGCTTGGCATATAGGAATCTATTTTCTTAGTATAATTAGTTTTTTTTTTTTTAATTTTTTATTCATTTATGATAGTCACAGAGAGAGAGCGAGAGAGAGAGGCAGAGAGAGAAGCAGGCTCCATGCACCGGGAGCCTGATGTGGGATTCGATCCCGGATCTCCAGGATCGCGCCCTGGGCCAAAGGCAGGCGCCAAACCACTGCGCCACCCAGGGATCCCAGTATAGTTAGTTTTTAAACCTCTACCTATTAAACTCTTGATTCACTTAAATTTCTGGAAAAATGTTAAATTGTTCTAATAGCCAGTATTCCTATTGTTTGCGTTTGCCTAACCCTAAAAGTAACACTTCTAGAATTTTATTACTTAGTTTATTGGTATTAATTAATTTGGTGCTGATTGTGGTCTTGAGGGAGAATTTCTTTCTCAGGTTAACGAAACATCTTTATATCCAAGTATATTTAGAACATGTATCAGAAACCGGTATTGAAGTTTCATCAGATTTCTTGATAGTTGTTATTGAGATAACAATATTGGTATTCCATTAATTTTAATTGAAACCTTAACTTCTCAATATTTCTCAAATAATGTCCTAGTATTCCTGGGAATAAAGACATAAAATATGTTCAAGACAAGTTGACATAATGATGGTGATGATTTTTCTGGCTACACACCATAGAAAGTCATGTAATCTTAGAAGTTCTTCAACTAATCATGTACTTGTATCAGAATAATCAACTATACTTTGGGTTTAGAAGTGTAATTTTTAAGGCAATTGTGTAATTGCAAACCTAAACCAAGTTTCTTGTTTTCACCTGAACTTGCAATTTTGTAGTCTGAATATCAGACAGACTTCTCTTTCTCTAGAAGCTTCTGGCCCGTCCTAGTTATGCAGGTAGGACAGAAATGGTGAAAGGATTTACATTCAGCCACAGCTGATGTTGAGTTTTGCTGTGGAGGGTCCTATGAAAGATACGTCTCCCAGGAGGTCTTTTCAGCCTACTTAAGTTTTCTCTGGGAGGCTGATCTAAACTGGGACTCAAGATTATTCCCACCAGGAATGTGGTTCTCTAACCTGACTCTCTACCCAGATTGTCTTCTGAACCCACACTGTTCTGATCTGTATCTCCTTGAGTAGAAAATGCCAGTAGTCGTGGCAGGATGTGGGCCAGGACAATTGCCAAAGGAATCCCCAGTCTCTGTCAGGAGACTCCTCAGACTCAGATCATATAAACAGAGATGTTAGCACTGGAGGGGACCTTCAAGATCAGCTTGCCCCCACTTGGATTATCAATGAAGAACACATCAGAGAAAGGAAGAGACTAAGGTGACACAGATAGCATAGGTAATGTGGATAGGACCTTGGGTTTCATGACTTCTGAATTTCACTGTCACGCTAGCTTAAAAATAGATATCAGGCTTCTTATATTATCTAAATGAAACATTAGGTAAATTGCATCTTTATTTGTTCATAAAACATAATAAACATGTAATAATCAAGTAATGAAATGTAATCAAATTTTCAAATAAATTTATGTTACTCCTTGTGACATTCGAGTGTCAGTCTGCTTACATTATTTTATATGATGGCAAATTGGGAAATTTCTTGTATTTCAGAATAGTGCAAGCCATGGGTATACAAAACTTTCACATATTAAGAAGAGAGGACTTTGTTTTTCCCAGTCATTTTCAGGGATGATTTCTGTAAAGGACTCTACTTCATAGACTAAGCTGGTTACCATTGTTTTCCCTTCTAAAAAAAAAAAAAAAATCAGGTGCTATCTGTAAGTGGTTCCATTGTAAATATTAGAGAACACGCTGCTTCAAACAGATTAGGGAAGAACGGGTGGGGGGGCTGGGGGGGGGTTGGAGTGGTGATTTTGTCCTTGAATGTTGACGGTTCCATATTGTGGTGAGGTTTATGTCAGTTTGCTGTTTGCAGATGATGATGCTATTATTGGAATTTTTCTCTACCAAAAAGAAATTGCATTTTTTTTTGTATGAACATGTGCCCTCCCAGAGTACTACTACTGTAGTACTGTGGAATTGCCATTATTGTTCAAAGGATGAGCATGTCATCTGTCGATACAGGCAAGATGAGGACCAATTCAGCAATGAATATGTGTAAAATAGATCCCTGAATCAGACTAAGACACATTTTACTCATTTTGTTAAAAAATTGCAACTGAATAACTCCTTAGCAAGTAAGTCTGTTGTGATAGAGATGGCCGGTTATGGCAAAAATATACTGGCTAGACAGTGGTAGGGACTGTAGTTCAAATTACTCAGTAGGAAAAAAATTTCTACCTGTACATTTCCAATTCTAAAAATTCTGTGTATAGCTCAACTGCCAAAGTATTTTTCTTTTTTCCTCAGAATGCTCATTTTAACATTCCATGGGTAGATGTTGTTCCTTAGGAATACATACTGCGGTGTTGATCAGTGGTTCTGTATTCTCTGATGTATTATCAGGAGAATACCTATGTAGGCATATGGGCCTGGGAAAGGGTGAAAGATATTTGTGGAGATTATGATATAAGCATGGATTCCTGAGTAGCAATCAGAATCCTTACTTTCCCAGTTATTGTTGCCCTTTTTTTTTTTTTTTAAAGATTTTACTTATTTATTCATGAGAGACACACAGAGAGAGACAGAGAGAGAGAGGCAGAGACACAGGCAGAGGGAGAAGCAGGCTCCCTGCAGGAAGCCCGATGTAGGACTCGATCCCAGGACCCCGGGATCACACCCTGAGCCAAAGGCAGACACTCAGCCACTGAGCCACCCAGGCGTCCCCCCCAGTGATTGTCTTAAAATGAGTAAGGAATGATGTTTTATCTGGTATACGTGGTAAACACCAAGGATCCTTACTCTCCACTGGTTGATGACACAGTACTTCTAACAAGGGTAGTGCATACGAATCCAGTGTTCTTAACTTCAACTCCAGAAAGCGTTTTAGCCAAGTGCAAACCCAATATTTGAGGATAAGGAAATTAAAGTAAATGTGGTATTGGCATTTGTCTACAAAGAATAACATAATACAGAAAAACTCTAGAATGAAATATTGATCTAAAAGTTATTTTGAGTATGAAATATTACCAAACACACCATGAAAATTATATTTATAGTACAGATAAATTTATACCTATATTTTCAAATCTAAGATTTGTTTTGACAGTTCATTTTCCTAGTCTAAGGAGGTATTTTGAAATAAAGTTATCTATTTTAGACAAGTCTGGCATGGGTCTCTGAAACTTAAAAAGAAATAGCCAGGGCATCACTTGCACAGATTGTAGTAGTTTAAGAATGGAAACAACCCATCTGCCCCAATGTAAGGCAATTGGACAAATCTTGATTTATTCGAGGATACCCTATTGAGCAGCACTTAGAGTAAATGTGGTAGATATACAAGTATCAATGGAAATAAATGCTAAAAACCGTTAAATACAGAGTAGTTGCAAAAAGCATACTATGATACCATTTATATAAATATAAAACCTAAGAACTAATTCTTTTCTGTATATTCTAAAGATGGATACATGAGCCATAAAAGCATAAACCATACACAAAATGATATGCACCAACAAGCAATAATTTCTGCACTTATTTACTTTTTATTTTTAATTTTTTTCTTATTTAATTTTTTAAAAAATAAATGCTTTTTAGCAGATATGGCAACTATAAACATGGTATATCCAGGTAGGTAAGTGATTTTTCTTTTTAGTACTTTTCTGTTTGCTATAATTCAAAGTTTTTTAATTTTAATTTTTAATTTTTTAGTTATAATTCAAACATTTTGAGAATATGGCTATGTGAGATGAGAAAACTATAGCCCATCTTGTGATTAGTCTGGAAACTTTTTTTTTTTTTTAAAGATTTTATTTATTTATGATAGACATAGAGAGAGAGGCAGAGACACAGGCAGAGGGAGAAGCAGGCTCCATGCAGGGAGCCCGACGTGGGACTCGATCCCAGGATTCCAGGATCATGCCCTGGGCCAAAGGCAGGTGCTAAACCACACTGAGCCACCCAGGGATCCCCCAATAAGTTCTTTTTTTTTTTTTTAAGATTTTATTTATTCATGAGAGACAGAGAGAGAGAGAGAGAGAGAGAGAGAGGCAGAGACACAGGCAGAGGGAGAAGCAGGCTCCATGCAGGGAGGCTGATGTGGGACTTGATCCCGGGTCTCCAGGATCACACCTGGGCTGAAGGCGGCACTAAACCGCTGAGTCACCTGGGCTGTCCCAGTTTGGAAACTTTTTAAAAAAGGTTTGACTCTTTCCTTATATTCAGAGCCTTGGTCTACACAGTTAATTTGAAATGAAACATTGAATGTAAGGTATAGTATGAATAGCTAGTGGTCAATCAATAACGGCTCTGTATAGGCTAGGATTCCTAATGGGGATGATTGTTGGTAGAGAAAAGCATTTTTATTTATTGGGAATAAGAAAGCTTGTTGTATTGGGCACTTGAGGTTTAGAAAAGAGGTTGTAGAAAATGGGCGAATCAAAGCAAATTAAGGGTCGGGGAGAGTAAACTGAACAATGCTGGCTTACCAGTCTGGCTGGAAAATATATCTTTGAAATGGAATCAGTTAGCATTGCATCACGTCCCTGCAGGGTTTAGCCTCAGATCCCCATTTCACTGGGCCATCCTAGAACAAGGTGGGGAGATTATGTGTCTTTCCCTTTTGAAAGCAATTTAGTAAGATGGCCGAGACACCATTTGAATTCAAATCTATTCCCATATATTCAGGAGTGGTGGTAATGAATTTGATGGACAGTTTGATTTAGTAGTTAATTGAAGATCCTGATTAGATGCATTTGGAAACACAACTTTCGTCCTCCTGTGTTAACTCACAGGTCTTTGAAGAGTTGATAAACCACTGGAAACGGGCGTGAGGTTGGAATTGGTTATAATGCTCCTTCCCTGAAGTCCATACCTATTCCAGACCAGGAAGGACATGACACTGGACGTGGAAGTGGCTAAATTTAAATGCCACCGGTGCCTGCATGCAGCTCCCCTTTTTGTGGTTGCCTTGAGAAGCTATTTTATTATAGAAATGCCACTACTCAGAATGCTTCTAGTTCTTTATCAGGTCACTTGGTGTCTTCTGCCTTAGTTTCTTCTTCTGCAAAGTGAAAATAATAATGCCTACTCTGACTCCTAAAGTTGTCATGAAAATCAAATGAAAGTATTTCATAAACTGTTCAGTGCTATGTCAATGTTACCAATGAACACACTATTCCAGAAACCATACCTTTACTTTATGGTCACTCTTCCCTTTTCAGAGATACCTTCCTTATATATAAACTTGTCTCCAAATGACTTTTGCTATAACCCAAATCAAATCTTATTTCAAAGTATAAAAATATTGATAATAATGTCAATATGGCATGGCTCTCAATGTAAGCCCATCTTAAATCCTTCTCTAAAGATGGAAATTTTTGTGTGGAAATTGTGGGGCCATTTTATGACAAGGAAATGAAATCTAATTTCTTTGTTTTTCCTCTTTTTAGGAAGTCACCAAAGCGGTCCAGCCTCTCTTACTTGGAAGAATCATAGCTTCCTATGATCCAGATAACAAGCAGGAACGCTCCATTGCAATCTACCTAGCCATTGGCTTATGCCTTCTCTTTATCATGAGGCCGCTGCTCCTGCACCCAGCCATTTTTGGCCTTCATCACATTGGAATGCAGATCAGAATAGCTATGTTTAGTTTGATTTATAAGAAGGTAATGCTTTCTTGCAGCATGTTTTAAATGTCATGTTGATACACATAAGGGGTAAATGCTGAAATCAATTTTATATGCCTGCGAAGTAAATGGCAACAATAATTAATGTTTCTAATTTTCCTTGGTAATCAATACAGTTCATGTCAGCTAATAATTATTGAACATCTTCTATAAACTGCCTGTATTATGGATTTTTAAAAAAACTAGTCATGTCATAATTTTTTAGAATCTATGGCTTCCATTAAAACAATGCTTATTATCTACATAAAAGTCATTGGCATAATATCGTCCTGTGGTAAAATGCCAGGTTATCTTTAGGTCTCAATAACAAGAGTATAGTATGTAATTGTTAGTGCTAATCCGAGCATTAACAGTTTCTGCTTTAATTAGTTAAGACACAGTGGTGGCATCTGCTCATCCACTGCTTTGAGTTAGATTTTTGTCATTCTGTGAGTCCTGTAAATTAAGAATTTTTGCAACAGCACATGCACGGGAGCCATCAGAACCTCCTCTGCTTTTCTGTGTGCGTTGTCCAGACAAGAGCCCAAGTTTCTGAAGCATGATTTAGGGGAATGCAGATTAAGACTTACCTACCTTAGAAACACAATGTAAGGTCATTTCCATGCATGGCTTTCTAGACAACGTGTGACTGCTTGGATCTACCATCTCATTTTAGAAAGCTCTTTTTGGCTGAATCATTGGGATATTGCTTTACCTTTCTTCTCTTTTTCTTCCCCCAATGTAAAAACTTTATATACTTGGCTTACAAGGGACATGGATCTGAAATCACCTCAAGCAAATAACCCATAACACTCCATAACATAGAGGCAAGGTCAGTTGTGTTGTAAAACCTTGATAGTCATACTTTATTGTTCAAAACAGCCTTTTATGGAGGCATAAGAAAAAAAATGGAGTCCACAGTTTAGTCGGATCACCTCAGTTACAATCTCATCAGTTCACAAGTACCAGGAAAAGATGGGCAATAAATCAACAGAATTTTATTTTGATCCAGAAATTTTATGTAAGTGAACAAATTATTAGATATCACTTAGGAGATAGAGTGGCACAGCATGCACACCAAAGGAAGTTCAATTCAATTTAAAAAATATTTATGAAAAGTGCATATTATCATAATGATGGATAATAGCTAAGGACGTCCATGACAAGCTTCTAGGTGAACTGGATATATTATTTCATTTGATCTTCTCCAAAACTCTCTATGGTAAGAACTATTATCCCTGTTTTATGCCTAAAATGTTTTAAGAAACTAAGACCTAAAAAGTATGGAGAACTGTGCAAAAACTTCGAAATTTCTGAAATGGGTAAATCATAGTCCTTGACATGGGGGATTATCTAGATATCAGAGCGGGGAAGTACTGGGGTGATAGAGCAAGGCAAATTGTGTTATACAGGAGGAGAGAGGTATGAAGTACTCTGGGCTCAAGGGAAGGGGGGATCAAAGAAGGAGAGGGTTAGTTTGTAAATAAGTCCCTATATAACATTTAGCACAAATACAGCAATCTATGTACTTACAGATCCAGAACACATTCAGGAAAAGTTAGAGGCTATTGTATCTCTCCTTCCTCCTCTCATTTTTGAATAGTTGTGTTATTACCCAGTTGGTTTACCCCTCTAGGCACACTTATTGACCTGCGTTGGCATCATCACCAGAGAATGCAATTGTATCTTCACTGTGGCTGTGGTTTGGTCCCTAAAGTGAGCCTAAAGTTAACTGGTCCCATATCTGACCAGCTCCATCCACATGGCAGGCAGCCACGAACTCTTTCCTACAATATCCCAATGTTTGTACTACAGTGCTGTTCTGCATTGTTCTAAGATCTGTGACTATTATGCATTCACATTATATTGTATTTATTTTCTAAAAGATTTTATTCATTCATTCATGAAGACAGAGAGAGAGAGAGAGAGAGGCAGACACAGGCAGAGGGAGAAGCAGGCTCCCTGCGGGGAGCCCGATGTGGGGACTCAATCCAAGGACCCCAGGCAAAGGCAGATGCTCATCCCCTGAACCACCCAGGCACCCCCAAATTATATTTTAGATGATAAATCTAAATACATTTATAAATGTCAAATCATTATGTTGTACACCTGAAATTAAGACAGGATTGTATGTCAATTATATGTCGATTAAACTTTAAAAATGAAAGAAAATAATGAATACAAATTAAATTTATCCTTTGAATTCCTAGAAGATAGAGGTAATTAAAATGAACAAATATTCACTGAGTGCTCCCTGTGTGCATAGCTTCCTGTGAAGGCCTCTGGAGAGGACTCAAATCCCCTGAGACGGACAGTTTCTTACTGAGTCATGTGTTAACCAGCTCGATAGAATTTTCCCTGTCCTTCTGTTCTAATAGTGATTTGAAATGAAGTGCTTTGATTCCTTCTTCATCTGTGCTAATCTAACTGCTGTTCATTATTCTCCACCCATCTTAAATTCTATCTCCTCAATAAAGTGCAGATTTTTATAACCAGATGTGTGAACCTTCTCTTACCTACCCTATTATGTTCTGCACCCTTTAGCTCATTTACCATACCATATGTGGTTGTGTATGCTCCACCCTGAGGCAAGAATTATGTATTAGTGGGGACGCCTGGGTGGCTCAGCAGTGGAGCGTCTGCCTTCAGCTCAGGGCGTGAACCCAGGGTCCTGGGATCCAGTCCCACATCGGGCTCCCCTCAGGGAGCCTGCTTTTCCCTCTGCCTGTGTCTCTGCCTCTTTCTGTGTCTCTCATGAATAAATAAATAAAATCTTTAAAAAAAGAACAATGCATTAGTAAATCCTAATAATAATCCCTGAGCCTTGACTCCAGTGATTTGCATCACTTAAGTGCTCAATATAGATACATTCAGTTGAAACAATGCTGGATGGGTACTCTCCAATCAAAGGCATCTAATGGCTAATCAATTCTTACTGAATTTTACAGCCTAAGTAAAACTGTGATCTTTCATAATTGTGTTTGATTTATCTACTTAACAATTATATTTGTGTATAGGGGTATATTTTTCTTTGTACTATTTAAGGATTTTGTATCGTTAATACAGTCTTTCACAAAAATCCTTAATGATTCATAATATACTTTGTCGACTTCAACTGTAACTTCATTCAATAGAATTATTATAGAACTCTGTTATAGGTCAGTAGGGTTACTCTAAGGTTATGGTTTTTAAGTTTTTTATTTTAAAAGATTTTATTTATTTTTGAGGGAGAGAGAGTGTGTGAACACAAGCAGGGGGAAGAGGCAGAGAGAGAGGCTGAAGCACACTTCCCGCTGACCAGGGAGTCAGGGCTTGATTTCCTGACTCCTGGATTATGACCTGAGCTGAAGGCAGGCCCTTAACCCACTGGGCCACCCAAGTGTTCCAAAGTTATAGGTTTTAATCTCAAACTTTGCTTCCTATAAAAACAAAACAAAACAAAAAACCCTACCAAAACCTCTATACTATATAAATGGGCTGTATCATTCCTGTTTTGGAGTAGAAAACATGTCATTGCTGTCTAGATGCTGAAAAACGAAATAATCACAGGCATGCTAGTATAGTATTTTTTGTGAAGAGAAGTACTTATAAATCTGAGAAAATACCAAGGTAGATGAACATAAAGTAATAATTTTCATTACCTAAAAAAAAAAAAATAATAATAATTTTCATTACCTTTACTTAAAAATACCTAATTCTTTAGCTGTGGTACTATGTTACTTATTCCTATATTTGTCTTCTCTTTGTCCACATCACCTAACTTCCCATTTTCCTTTTAGACTTTAAAGCTGTCAAGCCGTGTTCTGGATAAAATAAGTATTGGACAACTTGTTAGTCTCCTTTCCAACAACCTGAACAAATTCGATGAAGTATGTACCTACTGATTTAATGTTTTATGCATTATTATTATAACTCCTACAACCCCAAGGGTTTTCCTGGGTCAGTTAACAGTATATATAATAATATATGTATATTATAATATATATCCCTACCTTCCCTATTTCTACAAGCTATGGTTGTATAGCAGAGTGTCATTCTGGGGTCTCATGGAACCACCCAATGCAAAGGCATCTCGGCTTGCTGAATATTTCATGAAGTTTTTTGAAATTTAATTTTTATCAGATCCCTTTTAATACTTTACTGTGTCCTTTTAATACTTTATTCTTTTTTTTTTAAAAAGATTTTATTTATTTGACACAGAGAGAAAGAGAGAGAGAGATAGGGAGCACAAGCAGGGGGAGCTACAGAGGGAGAGGGACATGCAGACTCCCTGCTAGGCCGGAAGCCCAACATGGGACTTGATCCCAGGACCTTGGGATGGTGACCTGAGCCAAAGGTAGACACTTAACTGACTAAGCCACCCAGGTGCCCCTCCTTTTAGTACTTTAAATCAGTTATTTACTTTGGCTGAATATGATATGCTGAGCACTTCATGTTCAGTGCTGTCTTATGACACAAATAAATACAAGGTCTTTGAGGTCAGACAGTGTGTTTTATTTATTTTAGCATTCTTAGTATTTAACATAGTGTTAAACCCACAGCAGGTGCTCAACAAATTACTATTGAATTAAGCATGTATTTATTCTTAATATTTTGTCAGGAGATAGAGTTGTTATACTGAGCCTTTGGAGACTCTTTTGCTCTTTCATGTTTACACCATGGCTCTTGCTTTATCCAGATAGAAGTAAGTTATTTAAAATAAACCCCTGACATGATACTTATGCTATTTAATCTTAATTCCACTGAATAAAAATACTTAAAAGTGCAATGACTTGAAATTTGTTCCTTGGGAAAACCTAGTCTATTTGCAGAATGTTTAAGCACATTGCTATGTGCTGCACATAGCAAACACCCTAATTTTAGCATGCTGGGAACCATGATGTGTTTGATTTTATGACCTTGCTGTGCTCACTTTTTCTCATTCAGGCTCATTTGTTTGTCACTGGTTTTCACTGTTATTTTATTTTCCAGGGACTTGCACTGGCGCATTTCGTGTGGATTGCTCCTCTACAAGTGACGCTCCTGATGGGGCTGCTCTGGGATTTGTTACAAGCCTCTGCCTTCTGTGGTCTTGCTTTCCTCATAGTCCTCGCCCTTGTCCAAGCTGGTTTGGGAAGAATGATAATGAAGTACAGGTAGCACTCTTGTTACAGAGCTTGATAGCTTGGAAGGGTCTTAAATCAGATTTCCAAAGAGTCAACTCTAGTAGAATCAGGCCTGCTCTATTTACTGAACCGGGATCTACGTACTGGGTGTCACTGAAAAAGGAATTGTTTTTAAGGTGTGAATAATACTCCCTATATCAACAGGACATTTTTTGGCTTATCAGTCTATAGAATTTCTTTTTAAATAGGTGAAGATTGAGTTCAGTTTTATAGATCATAAGGTTCAGGTAGAATGGATAAAGCATATACGTACATTGGAGGGAATGCATATATTTTAGGTAGAGTCTTCTAGGTTTTTCATACTCTGGTTCATAGATCATCATACCGGGGCCTTAGTTATTTTTTTATTGCAGAATGAATCAGTGATACCAGTCCCAGCTTGTGATAGAGGCCTTCTAGAATTTGTCAGCTAGAAGATGATAAAACATATACAAAATTTGGAGTGTCTTTGTTAGCACTTGGCTTGAATCCCAGATTGTACTCTTACTAGTTATGTGACCTGACTCAGGCTACTTTGCCTCACAGAGTCTCTGATTTTTCATCTTTAAAGTGGAGATAACCATTTCTCTTGGACTTCACCACCGTGAAGTGTCCTACACTGGACAGTCTATGGAATGTGTCTAGTAGTAAATAGCACATAGAGGGCATTTACTAAAAGATAGGTATTATTTTTGTTGTCATCTGTCAGATAATAACATAAATGTCCATCTGTTTAATAAGAAGTGTGGCTTTTTCTTTTTTTTTAAAGCTTTTATAGTTCTTGCTGACAGTTTAACTTGGTTTTACTAAGTATTTGATTGATTGATTGATTTACAGAGATCAGAGAGCTGGAAAGATCAATGAAAGACTCGTGATCACCTCAGAAGTGATTGAAAATATCCAATCTGTTAAGGCATACTGCTGGGAGGAAGCAATGGAAAAAATAATTGAAAACATAAGACAGTAAGTCTTTCTGATAATTTCAATATAATTAGCCTGTTAATGTTTAATATTTTATTTTTTAAGATTTTATTTATTTATTCATGAGAGACACAGAGAGAGAGGTTAGAGACACAGGCAGAGGGAGAAGCAGGCCCCATGCAGGGAGCCCGACGTGGGACTCGATCCCAGGACCCCAGGGTCACGATCTGAGCCGAAGGCAGGCACTCAACCTCTGAGCTATCCGGGTGTCCCTGTTTAATATTTTAAAAATAAGTATGTCACAACAGACTTACTCCCAGTTCATATTTGAAGTTTCTGACAATCAATTGTTTTAAGTTATATCAATATTCATGCATCAATATCAAGTGACATAAAGTCCTTTTCATGGGCTGTAGTTGTATATAGTTGGTTCAATATGTTATTTTTAATTCCAAGGATATTTATGCCTCATAAAAGAATTTCCTGTCTGAGTTTATAGCTGCTTATTATGCTTTATTTGACAAAAATAATGATCACAATGCTGGAAGCTGATTGAAACCTTAAATGAAACTACCAGAGTCATAATTCTGAACCAATGAAGTGATTTTTTGTTATTCCACTTCACTTATGTTATGGCTCATAAAAAAAAGAAAGAAATTCTTCTCTTTGGCTTAGATATCATTGTTTTTCCTTAACTTAATAATAATGCAGGGTAATATCCATAAATTGTGTTTCTAGAAACCCTGCATTTAAGAGGTCAGCTCAAGCAACAAAAGCCATCACCTGAGATAGAATCAGTGCTTGGCACCTGTCTCTAGCCTGTTTCAGGTCAGATAACCTCTCTTTCGCTGATTGGTAAAGATTATATCCAGCCAAAAAGTACAGCCCAGACTGAGGTATGGTAACTGTGACATATTTGGGGCACAATATAAATTAGGGTATTTCTGCAGCCACGAGACCATTTTTCTTTAGTCAAGGTCCATGTTTTACAAACTGCAATCAAAAAGGGTTCTAGAAAAAAAAAAAAAAAGCGTTCTAGGAGACTCAGTAATAGACATACTACTGTTGAAGACCAGATCATTTCAGCTCCTATGGCACACAAGAGTTTCACAGGGAAAAATATACTAAAGAGCAGAGTACCCTTTTAGATAGTGTGAATATGGCTATGAGGAATTGGGGTTGCTGATTCTGGTAGAGGGTGGTAACTGAGCTGCAGGTGTGTGATTGGAACAACAAAAGAAATGCTGAAATATCAAGTCCTTTTGCCATGTAAATAGAAAGAGTGAAAGAGTAAATATTTCCCAAACATTATTGGTCACCTGTTTTTATTATGCTTTTCAAAGCAAATCCAGGAAAGGAATTGTATTTTCTTTCCAGAAACATCCTTAAAGATCTTGGGGAATTGTTTAGTTGGTTGAAGTTGTTTTTCTTATTAACAAGTGAGTTCTCCATCATACTTGTCCCCTTGGTCACTTCTATGCCTATGAGCACAGGCATCCCAAGAATGGGATGAAATGTTCATCAGAGCATCTGCTTGTCTCGGGCGTCAAGATAAACTCCTGTTCAGGACACTCTAGGTGCTGACTTTTCCTGACTTTGATTTTTATTTTTCCTCTTCCTCAAAAGATGAAATTCACCCTTTGTATTTTGTATTTCTGTCTGACCAATTCTAATAGCCAACGGTTGGTTGTAACTTGTATAATCTGGTTCCTTAACCTGGCATGAAATTGTTACCTGAAAAGGCTTGGAAGTGCTGACATAAATATGGGAAAGCAAGAATTGCTTCTGATACTCAAAAGAGCAAATATAATGTCTTGGAAGAGATTGGCAGGATGCGCTTCGAGGGGTGATTACCTCAGCCTGGGCCCAGATGGTCCTGGGCAGAGACTGTGTGAAACTCCTTGCCAATATATTTCTTTATTGCTCTCCTGTAATAAAGTCACTTTCAAGTTTTTTTTTATAAGAAACTAATAAAATATTTTTATGACTCATAAAGTACAAGTGATTTTATTATGGAGAGTACTGCTTTCTGCGTGATCCTTATAAATGTTTGTGAGTCCATTATTTTTTTCTTGTCATACCACTTCTTCCATTTTCCTCAACTGTTTCTAATACATTTCAACAATTATCACAAACCTGTGAACATTTTTGTAAACACTCTTTCTAGCATTTTATTAACATCAACCTAGCCAATGTTTCTCCTTTTGTTTTTTTCTGTTGAAGATTAAGGATTCTAAGTGCTAGGCCATCCGCTGAGCTCTCATTAACCTTGGCAGTGACTCTTCCAGGGAGATGGTATTGTTTCCATTCCGCACAGGTGGATTCTGTAGGAACCAAAGGGAAGAGCAGTTTACCAAAGATGGGTTGGCTGTAACTGGCAGAGCCAGGGGTCAAACCCCAGTGAGATTCTAAAATCACAATCTGCCTTCAGCTCCAAGTGATTGAAATAAGTAAGCATTAGACCACATTAGATTGTGAATCACAGCCTGGGATGGACACATTGAATTTTGTTTTCTGTATCAGAGTGCTCAGGATTATACTTTTTTTCAGACTAAAAAAAAAAATAAAAGATTTTTTTTTTCCCCTGAATTCTACTACTTGAGAATGAAAACTTCTCTGAATTCTACAAATGTGTGAACTAGCACCCTAAATGCCAGGCACAGCTATTGCTGTTGCTCTCTCCCTCCAGAACCCTCTGCTCATCTGTTCATTGCTGCTTTTTTTCTTGCAAGAGCTGAATAGGAGGATCTCAATTGACTCTAAGTTTTCTAGTCCTGGAAGAGTGGGCTGGAGGTTGAAGGCAGCATTGTTCTCTTTCATTAGCAGCATCTGCATTCCCCGTTTTCTACCTGCTGGAGCATTGAAACTTCTTCTACATGTGTTAAAAAAAAAAAAAAAAAAAAAAAAGTTCACATTTACAGTTCAGACCAGAAGATCAGAAGTAAAAATGATTGTTGCAGGGGCACTTGGCTGGCTCAGTCTGTGGAGTGTGTGACTCTTGATGTTGAGATTGTGGGTTCGAGCCCCATTTTGGTTGTAGAGATTACTTAGAAATAAAATCTTTTAAAAAATGATTTTTTTTTTTTTTGCAAAGAATTATATAAAGTGAGAGACAGAAAGGATATAGTAGCTGTTCTTTTGTAATTTTTCAAGAACTACCTGCAACAGAATCACTTGGGTTCTTGTTTAAAGCATGGATGCTGGAAGCCTATGGACTTATTCAGTATCTCTGAGGGGTGGGCCTGAGACTGCATTTTAATAAGTTTCTCAGGTGATTTTCTCCTATGCTAAGATTTGGGAAACTATTCTTTTGTGGCTTCTATGTTATTTTTAGTGTTCTTCAAAGCCGAGCTAGCATTTCTAAAATGTTAAGAATCCACTAGGGAATCACAAAAGTGTATTTTTCCTTCATAAATCTGGCAATGCTGTCCTCATTTCCATGCTTAATTACTTAAAACACCACCCAACAAACAAAGCATTTGAATCAAAGTCTCACTAATCTTCCAAGTTAATGATGAAGTGACTCAAGATATTAAAATACTCTCATAATAGCAATAGTAATTATAATTAAGATTATAAATTATAACTTAAAAATAATATTTACAGGTAAGATGTCCAAGACACTGGTATATTCATTACTGCCCCCCTTTCAGAGAGGGTAACTGAGGCCCAGAGAGATTACATGTCTTGCCCGAGGTCACACAGCTCACATAGGATGGAGCTAGGATCAGAACACAGGCAGAAAGCCTTGAGAGCTTCTGTTCAGGTTTTACATTCCAAGATGCCTGGTATTTGAAAAGTTGATAAGCATCCCAAATTTTATATATTTTTTTTTTATAGAACAGAGCTGAAACTGACCCGGAAGGCAGCCCATGTGAGATACTTCAATAGCTCAGCCTTCTTCTTCTCAGGGTTCTTTGTGGTGTCTTTATCTGTGCTTCCCTATGCACTGATCAAAACAATCATCCTTCGCAAAATATTCACAACCATCTCATTCTGCATCGTTTTGCGCATGGCAGTCACTCGGCAATTTCCCTGGGCTGTACAAACATGGTATGACTCTCTTGGAGCAATAAACAAAATACAGGTAATGTACCCAACAGGGCATCATATGCAATGATTTTAGAACAGTTTTGAACTTTTCTAGTGAGCAACCTCTCTGGAGATGAAGTGTTGGTCTTGGGCCCGTTTGATGCTCAGGATTTCCTCTCTTGGTGTCTACATGTGGTCTAACAAGCCCTTGTGATGAAAACCTAGTGAAATAAAAACGAAGGCCTGAGATTCTCTTAAGTCAAAGGAGTTGACGGAAATATTGTTTCTGTATTCTGGAGAATTTTATTTAAGAAATCAACTAATAGATTGGTTCTCATGAGCTTGGCAAATGTGCAAAAGATGGTAACAGATTCACCAGGAAGTTAGAAAACATTCCAGCGAAAACTAAATATGTTCACCTTAAATTTTTCAAAACTTTACAACATACTTTCCAGAAAGTAAGATAGATGAGAATGGCATTTTATGCCACATCCTAGCAAAGCTGATGTAGCTGTAGCTTAGAAGAGAGGTTCTAAAGTCCTTGGGTGATTATGCCCAGTGTTTATTTAGCTAATTGAATCACCATCATGAATTTATGTGTGGTTATAATTTTTATAATTCATATGTAGATCAAACTGTCTTGTACTTTTTTGATGTCCATTTAAATATTTAACCAGAAAATAAATCACTGTGATAGAAATAAACAATGAGGCTGAAGGGTGAGCCACTTTTAGGTGGTTCTGCCCTTATGTGGTCTTGGCCAGACTTTGCCAGTGGTGACCCACGGACCGAAGTTTGGCCTTGGACCTGTTTCACTTGACCTTTAAATTTTAAAACAAACAAATAAACAAACCATTTGCATTAGTTCTCAGCGTTTAAAAGTTGGGAGATGTTACATATACAATAAATCATGTCTTCAGCCTCTTTTGAAGAGTCGGAATATGTAGTAACTGGGTCCTCTTCTCCTGTGAGCTGCGGCAGCCCCCCCCCCCCCCCAAAGAGGGCCTGGCCTCTCCAGTTCTGTGCACTTTCCTCAGCCACCCTCCTTAAGTTTATCATCTTGAAGATGTGTGAGTTTGAGATCTGTGAGGTAGACGAACTGGGGAATGTAACTCAGAACCATAGCAGCTCTGGGACTAATCCTATTTCTTCTGTTAACCCTTCTCAACTGAGAGAGAGAGAGAGAGAGAGAATGAACACACATACAGACTCAAAGAGAGAACGTCACAAAGACCGGGAGAGTCACCAAACAGGAACACAGACAGAGAAACTAAACTGGGAGAAAAAGAGAGAAACCAAAATAGAGATAGAGGGTGAGAGAAGAGTAGAGGAGGAAAAGCAAAAGCAAGGCAAGGAGCAGGCTGTCCTCAATACCTGCTGTGCTGAGGACTTCAGGATATAGGTACTTAATTCTTCCCAATGCTCCCACCTTTCCCTCTAGAGCTCTAATAATGTCGAGTAGAGCCCTCCTTTAGAGTCAGGGTTTGATGCTTTAAAATCAGTTATATCAGATCTTCAAACCTGTACGTACACCAGAGAAGTGATGCTATCGATGCCTCTAATAAGGAGGGTGCTCTAGACGTGAAGACAGAAGCCTTCTCTCTGTCCTAATGTTGAATTGAGGCAGGCACACTGGAGGGTAACCAGGGAGGCCTCGTAAGTTCATCACCCAGGTTAGCATGTGAGCGTGGAGGGAAGAATCAATTGTGTGTTAAAAATCTAACGTAGGAAGAGAGTTTTATAAAATAGCACATGTTTTAAGAGTGCATTTCAAATGTGATAAATCCTAGTGCTTGGCAAATTGACTTTACAAAACTGTGAACGATTATTTTATTAAGAAGGGATTTCTAATCTGTACATAAATATATTCATAAATATTCATAAAATCCAAATACTGTTAGAGTGTAAAATAGATGTAATAATGCCATGATGCTCTTCGAGTACAATTTTTTTCCCTTCTTTTATAAACAGGATTTCTTACAAAAGCAAGAGTATAAGACGTTGGAATATAACTTAACAACTACGGAAGTAATGATGGAGAATGTAACAGCCTTCTGGGAGGAGGTCAGAATTTTTTTTTTTTAATTGTTTGCTGTAAATACTATGGCATTTTCTCCTTGTTGAATCTGGTTTTCATCTTACTAGACAAGAAAGAATGATAATTGAACTGGTTGTACTGGAAGGGGAACCAACCACTGCACTTAATCTATACATTAAGAACTCAAGGCCCAGGAATGTTAAATACACAGAAGCCTCTTCATTTTCTTCCAAGTCATGTGATTTGCTTGACACAACAGATTAGGAAGGGATACAAATCTCATAGGTTTTGGTGCCTGATAGGGCAGGGTGTGACTTCTGACTCTGCCATTTATTCTCTGTGTTAATCTAGATCGAATTACTTGTGGAACTTTTGGTTCTCCATCTATAAAGCAAAATACTGATATTTACCTTGCAACCGGTGCCTGGCTTCATGCAAATTTGTTGTGAAGTATGAAGTGCTCAGCAGAGTACCAAGCGCAGACTAGTTCTTCAATAGATCCTCCTTTCTCTGACCTCAAGTCCCAGTCCAATGTGTTATCATACATGGGTCATCCTAAAGATATATGAGATATATGATATATCTAAAAGATATATGAGAGCTACATCAGTGTGTTATTTTCTATTTTTATTTATTTCCATTCACTCTTAAAGATTGTCATATCTCAAAGCCAGAAAAATATTAGCAATGATATTCAGCCTCTCAAGAAGCAATATTTGATTATTGGGAACACCTATTGAGTCCCTATTACCTTATCACTTATATCTGCTGGGTAAAGAGAAGAGTTATTTTGACATTTTTCAAAATACCTGAAACTGGTTCTTATTTATATAAGCAACTTGACAGCCAGAGCTTCACTTTACTTCATTTTTGAAGGTACCGGTTAGAGAATAATTCTTTTTTTTTTTTTTTTTTTTTTGAGAATAATTCTTTATCTGCCTAGCAACATTGTTTTTTGGGAAAGTGTCAGGTCAGAAAGGGATCAGATCGATTTTACTTCTTTGTTTTGAGGAGTTTCAAAGGCCCTTCTAGGCAAAAATAAGTTTAACATTTTCCTTCCTAATTTCCAAGGCCCTTCTAGGCAAAAATAAGTTTAACATTTTCCTTCCTAAGACAAAATTGTTTCCCTGCTCTGCTGCAAAAATCTTCTACAATCTCTTCACCCAACTCTTGCCTCCCATCTGGCTATATCCTCATCATCCAGTCTTTGACCGTCACCTGCCGAACTCTGGACTCTTCTTGATCACATTTGCTCGGGATAGTGGCGCTTCTTAAACCTTTGCTGTGATGTCTGAAATTTCAACATCCACGAGCAGTCCCTCCAGTACTGTCCTAAGAACCTGTACTCTACGGTGACTTCTTCAGAAGCTTCCTGTCCGAGCACATCCTGAGCTTTGGGAGCACGTATGCTTCCTCCACTTTGGAAATGTTACACTCTGAAATCTCTTTCCTGGCCCAGAATTTCCTAACCATCCAGCCCCATCTGTCTCTAAATCCCACCTTTACTGTAGTCCTTCAGGTTCAAGATTTCTGGTCTCTTCCCTTGGACTCTACCTGGTTCAACCTCTGCTTACCTCAAGACCAGTCGTTTCAGTTCTCCTACAACTCTCTCAATTCCTGTTTCCTTCTACTGAATTCTTTGCTGCAAAACATTACTTTGTGGCCTTTGGTGAAGTAGGTGCTATCTGGGGAAAATCACAAACTTAGGTCATTTGTAAGCTTTACGCTGCTCTTGTTTCAACCTCAGTGGGATCCGTAAACCTTCTTGGGAAATCTTTTCATTTGTCTTTAGTTAATGTTCTTTACCATTTCCCCAGGAGCTGTGCCAGATTTTTGCCACTTTCCCCAAAGCCCCTCCTTCTCTAAGGATCTTCATGGCCTTGCCTCCTACAAAACATAAAGAAAAGAGAAGCCATTATCAGTTACGAATGCTTCCGGTTTCCCTGTTCACCCTTGGAATTATGCTTTACTCCTTCCTTTATGTCTCAGAGAAAGATGTATGTTTCCTCCTGCCCTTGACTGAGCTATTACTACCTTGCTTCATCATCTTGGAACAGGCGGCCAGCAGTCTTCTCTCTAGAAGCTTCAACATTTCCTTTCAACTGACTCCTTTTCACATGTGAATATTTTCAAGTTAAAAAAATTCTTCTCTTGCTTTTGCCCACCCAGCTTTGTCCTCCCAACCTAACCCTGTCCTCTCCTTTGTTGTCACACCTTTGTCATTTTCTCATCTCTCATGGGCTCCTGCCTGCTGTAGTCTGGAGTCTGCCTTTGCCAACACACCAAAACTCTTCCATTCTTCTTGAATCCATCACTTAGCCTTAAGGTAACCACTCTTTTCATATTATTTTATCCTCAGACCATGACTTCTACCTCTTTCCTGCCTGCTACTTCCATGGTGATGGATACCGGGTCCCCACTTAGGCCTTCTTCTATCATTTCATGCCCTCTGTGGGTGACCTCAAGCTCAGGGCCAGCTGACATCAATGTGCTGCTGAGTCTCAAATGCAAATTTCTGGCCCCCGTTTCTTTCCTGAACTTCTTACATGTATTTCAAAATATCTTCCATGGTCCTCAAGGACTTCACATTACTTCACATTCATCACTCATCAGGCTTCACAAACCCGTTCCTTCCAGTGAATTTGCTATTTCCTTTGTTGGCATCATCATCCACCCAGTTACCCAAGGGGCAAGTCCCTGGTGAATTATATAGGACTCTGCCCTCCATCCAAACCTGGAAGTGGGTCAAATTACTACTGACTTATTAGGAAGAGGAAACTTAGAGAGTTTAAACAACTAGAACAAGGTTAGACAACTAATTAGGACAGAGCTAAAAGGTCAACCTAAGTTTCTCTGACTCCAAAATGCGTTACCACTCACCGTACTGCTCCTTATTTAAACAAAACAAAACAAAAAAGAGTGATTGCTGCTTTCCCATATATTGCTTTCACATATATTACCTCATTTAATACCCTCAACAATATAGGAGACTGAAGCTCAGAATGTTATAACAACTTGTCAACCATTAGCCACCTAGTTGAGAAGATGCCCTAAGAATGGGGTAAAGAGAAAACATATCATAACCATTTCATGCATGAATACACGGGACACGTAAACATGGAAAATGTTCAATCTTATTAGGGGGCAAATAAAAATAAGATCAATAGTGAGATTCCATTTTCACCTGTAAAATTATAAAAACAAAGTTAAATCCAAAACCAAAAAAACAGTGTTGATAAGGATTCTTGAAAACCAGCATTCTCATATATTTGTTGGAAGAAAATTTAGAATTACTATTGAAAATACTTGAAATTTCACATAATTTTTGCTCTGGAAACTCCATTTGTGGGAATTTAAACAAAAAAAAATGTGCTGCCCAATTTATAGCAAAGTATGTGCATACAGTTTATTCATACTTGGGTACTATCTTACAACTAGAAATTATATTAAAAATAATGTCTAATGGTATCTAAAAATATTGATGCTTTATTATAAGTCAGAAAAAAGTGGGTCACAACTTTATTTTTTCTTAATTTTATAAAAAAATGATATATATTTTATTGAAATATAGTTTCAAGTGCACAACATAGCAATTCAACAAGTATATACATTACAAATGCTCACCATGATGAGGGTGGTAACCATCTGTCACCATACAAAGTTATTACAATAATGTTGACTCTATTTCCTATGCTGCTGTACTCTTCATCCCTGGTAATATGTATATATTTATAAAAAATCATATTTGTTTATACTTATATGTAAGAAAGTGAAGGGATTTTTTTAAAAAGTTCTTTTTATTTATTCATTTGAGAGAGAAAGAGCGAGTGAGAGCATGAGTGGGGCAGAAGGAGAGGGAGAGGGAAAAGTAGGCTCCCTGCTGAGCTGGGAGGAGGGGGGACTCCAGCTGGATCTCAGGATTCTAGGATCATGACCTGAGCTGAAGGCAGGTGTTTAACTGACTGAGCCACCCAAGCACCCTGAGAAAGTGGAGGGATTTCAGTTGAAATGTTGAGTATGGTTTCTTCTCAGTGGTAGTACAAGTGATTTGTTTGTTCTGCTTTTCTGGATTTTCCAAATTTCTTGAAATACGTGTCTTACTTCTGTAATCAGAAATGAAGATTATTAGCAACAACAGCCTTCCATTGGTCCAAGTGCTTATGGGTCAAAGTCCTGCTTCTAAGCATGGTACAAGTTCTTCAACAGCCTGCATTGCCCTTTTTTTTTTCTTTTTAAAGATTTTATTTATTTATTCATGAGACACAGAGAGAGAGAGAGAGAGAGAGAGAGAGAGAGAGAGGCAGAGACACAAGCAGAGGGAGAAGCAGGCTCCATGCAGGGAGCCCGGTGTGGGACTTGATCCTGGGACCCCAGGGTCATGCCCTGGGTCAAAGGCAGAGCTAAACCGCTGAGCCACCCGGGCTACCCATACACTGCCCATCTTTACCAAGGACTCCTTTTGTCATTTTGCCGTATATATCTGATTGGCTGTTTACCGTTTCTGAGATGTATTTTGTTTTTTAAGACTAAGTCATTGTATATACATATCTGTCTTCCTGGATCACCTATACCATTTCCTGGTCTTGTGCAATCCCCCTTCTGGCCCTCATAGCTCAGCTTGCAGGTCATTTACTTGGCCAAGCTCATTTACTTGGTCATTTACTTGTGCTTATTCTTTGTAATGTCCTCCTATAAGATTTGGTGTGATTTTCAGTTCTATCACTAGCAGTTTCAGTATTAATATCTATTCATTCATTATTCTCCTATGTGGGATTTTTAAAAAAGATTTTATTTATTCATTCATGAGAGACACACAGAGAGAGGCAGAGGCACAGGGAGAGGGAGAAGCAGGCTCTGCTTGGGGAACCCAATGCGAGACTCGATCCCAGGACCTCAGGATCATGACCTGAACTGAAGGCAGAAGCTCAACCACTGAGCCACCCAGGCGTCCCATGTGGGATTCTTGAAGTGGTCTTTAGTACAGAGGTGATGCTCAATAAATATCTGTGAGATAAATAAATGAGTAAGAGAGGGGCACCTGGGTAGCTCAGTCAGTTGAGGGTTGAACATCCAACTCTTGTTTTGGCTCAGGTCATGATCTCCGGGTCCTGAGCTTGAACCCTGGTCAGGCTCTGTGCTCAGTGGGGAATCTGCTTAATATTCTGTCCCCCTCCTTTCCCTTTATGCTGCCCCCTGCTCATGTGCTCTCTATCTAAAAGAAATAAATAAATCTTAAAAAAAAATGAATAAGAGAATAGCAAATGTTTTGTCCCATTTTATAAAGACCTTTTATCGTCTAAAAGCTTTGCTTTTAGTTGTTTGATGACTGAGGGGGATGTTAGCCATACATATCATGAGAACCCAAAGCAGTGGTCTTCAAACAATTGCTTATGTATGACCTAAAAGAATTTTGAAAAACTATGACACATACCTCTGACACATCGTTAAGTTGACATAAATTGTGTAGTTTTAAGTGGTGGCAAAAGATGATTAATCCCTGTTTTTTGTATATTGTCTTAGTGTGCTAAATGAGTTTTTGTCAGAACCTTGGCATTATGGGAGTGCATTCAGTTTATGGAAGATAAGTGAATTCACTCTGTCAGTTCTCATTATCAAGCCATTCAACTTGCTTTGTGCCAGAAAAAGTATAACAACCTTAAAATGTAGATAATTAATGTATATCAACTAGATTTATTAAATTATTAAGAATTGAGTAAATAATGAAGTAATTAGTCAATAAAAATGCCTTATACTGCCACTCATTTCTGCAATCTTATTCTAAGGGAGGCAAGACACATAGATTTCCTTTAGTGTGAAATTGGAGGAAATGAGATGTTACCTCCTTCAGTATTCCTGGCTTTTTACTTCAGGTAAAAAATTTGATGGTGAGCAACGATCTAGGATATTGAAATTATGTTTTCATTAAATGCTTTATTAAAATTTTCGTGTTTTACATCATGTACTCTAGAACCCACATGCTATATAATTAAATACCATAGGCTGTAGATCATGTGCCATGTGCTTTTCATAATATATAACAAATAGTTACTGAAAATACCTGAAAAGCCTACCTTTTTATTTTCTCTGTATCTATTTTTTCAGGGATTTGGGGAATTACTTGAGAAAGCAAAAGAAAACAGTAATGACAGAAAAATTTCCAATGGGGACAACAGCCTCTTCTTCAGCAACTTCTCACTTCTTGGTACTCCTGTCCTAAAAGACATCAATTTCAAGATAGAAAGAGGACAGTTGTTGGCGGTTGCTGGATCTACTGGAGCAGGCAAGGTAATCTCTTCTGTTCTTCACCATTGACAACTTAATTTGGCAGGCATTTCTTTCTTTTGCTAGTTTGTCTGTAGTGTAAGAAGGTATGTTGGAGAAATTTTCAATGTTGGTAGTAGGAGAACGCTTGGATATAGTGTCTCTTAGAATATAAATTGTTCTATTGATAATATTTTCTAGTCTTTTTTTTCTTCATATTACTTCCAGTGACTTTTTCTTCTGCGTCTTTATATGTTACATGGCACAGAACACAGTGTCTTTCTTTCCCCATGTGCTGATCTTTACATTTATTAAAATTTTTTCTCTTTTTTTCTTTTCTTCAATTGGGGCATAGTTGACACCCAATGTTATGTTAATTTCAGGTGTTCAACATAACAATTGAACACCTCTGTACTTCTGCTATGCTCACAAATGTAGCCACCATCTGTCATGATACAACTCTATTATAAGACCATTGATTATATTCCCTGCGCTGTACCTTTCATTGATGGTTCATTCCATACCTGGAAGTCTACATCTCCAACTCCCTTTTATCCATTTTGTCCATCCCCCCACAACCTCCCCCTCTGGCAAGCATCAGTTCTCTGTATTTTTGGGTCTGTTTTTGCCTTTTTTAATTTATTTATTCTTTCCTTTTGTTTTTTAAGTTTTACATATAAGTCAACACAGTGTTTTCTTCTTTTTTTTCTTTAAGATTTTTATTTATTTATTCACGAAAGGCACACAGAGAGAGAGAGAGAGAGAGAGGCAGAGACACAGGCAGAGGGAGAAGCAGGCTCCATGCAGGGAGCCTGATGTGGGACTCGATCCCGGGTCTCCAGGATCACGCCCTGGGCTGAAGGCGGCGCTAAACCTCTGAGCCACCTGGGCTGCCCGACAGTGTTTTATACATGGTAGAAATTCAGAAACTTTATTGAGTAAGTTAATCATTCATTTTTAACAATCTTTGGCACAGACATTTTTCAGAGCTGCTCCAGGAAAACCATGGCTTAGATTTTACCTCAGTAACCACATAGGCAAAAGGTCCCTATTTTGTTGATTTGGAATTTTATTTATTTATTTATGTATTTATGTATTTATGTATGTATGTATGTATTTATTTATTTAAATTTTGTTTTGTTGTGGAATTTTAGAGAATGGATTCAGGCTTGCTTAGGATTTATTATGAGGAAAAATTATTGAGTGGGATAGGTTTTTGAAAGAAACACGTAATGATGTTAATTTATTCAATGCTGGTCAGCTTCCTACTCCCTACCCCCAACTTATTATAAGCCAGGAATATTTAGAGATACACCTGAAAAAATTAACAGATTAAAAAACAAAGACAGGTAAAGGGTCTAACTCAAGGATGAAAGGAAAGGAGGAAGGGAGGGAGGAAGGAAGGAAGGAAGAAAGATACAGAGGGAGAAGCACTGCTGTTAATAAGACAAAAATGTAAATAAAAGTAGGTATTAAACATTCCTGAAAGACATTCATTAATATCTAATATAGGAAGAACCATATTTTTGGATTTAGTTTGAAACTTGGGAAATAAAATGCTGCAGAAAATGTCTAGTCATTGAGTTGGTGTCCACAATGGTGGTAATACAATTTGCTCATTTCTCTCTCCAATTATGTTTTTCTACATGTGAAACCGGCCTTTTAAATAAAGTAGCTGTAGTTGTATATTTTCTTCTTAGGAAAACTTGTTCCTCCTTTAAGTATTATTTTTCCTTCTATTATGTAATATTAGTAGCAATTTTCATTATTGAAAGGGAAAGATACCATAGGAGGAGGTGTTCATAAACAAATTAATAGGTGACCTAAACAAGAATGTTTGCTGGTGAGAGGTAATTATGTTTCATATAATTCTTAAAATTCTGTTTGTATGTTTGAATTACTTCTTTGAAAGGTGCACAAAAATAGCTTTGGAATTACAAATTACAAGCAATTAAACAAGTTACCAGCAATTAAATCTCAGGAAATTCTATTAAGAATTGATGAGCAGATAATTGCTGGCTGGAGTTGCAATTGCATTTTCTGGGAAGTAGCTCTGAAGATGGAGTCAGATGAAGGCAGTGATTCCTTAGGAATAATTAAACTCTTCTGAGGGTTTGGCAAGTCAATCCAGGAGGGAGCCCTTTCATAGTATTAGGATTGGAGTATTTTATAATCTGGACAAGAGATCTAGCTAACATATAAGATTGAATAGTTGAAAGTATTAACATTTTAATCCAAATCCCATCTCACTCGATTTGGTATATCGAAAGCCTTAAGGATAATTAAATAATTCTTCTACGTGTATGACTTAACCTAGTGTGCTTGCAGAGATTTTATAACGTAAAGACATTCATCACAGCATTGTTTCAATAACCCAAGATTGGAGTGACCCCTAAATGTCTACTACTAGGGGATTGAGTAGATAAAGTTTGGTGTAGCTATAGAATGGCATGTTCTTCAGTCAGTAAAAAGGATGTTGAAAATGACTGTGAAGGATATGTATGATACACTGTTAAGTAAAGAAAGGACAAGTTATAGAATGTTACATACATAATGATTTGTGTTTTATAAAAACACGCATATATGTATACATGTGTCTGGAAGGACATTTGTGGATCAAGTTGCTATCTCTGAGATTTTGGGTATATTTTGTATCTCTAGGTTTTCCAAAGTTACAACAATTTATATATGTATTAATATCAATTATTTTCTTAAAACACTAAGGCAGGTTTAATTTTATCACTCCTGTTATAATTGTCTAGATGGTAAGGGAGCCATATCTTCTTTAAACTGTATTCCAGGGACTATCCTAGTGTCCAGCATGTAATAAGTGCTTGACATAAATTTATTTAATTGAACATCTTTGGAAAAATACATTTTTTGTTCTAATCTACATTAAGTGCCTTTCATTTATGAAACTTCTGTGAATCATTTTAATTAAAGAAAATTGGTTTAAGGGCAGCCCTGGTGGCCTAGCGGTTTAGTGCTGCCTTCAGCCCAGGGTGTGATCCTGGAGTCCCAGGATTGAGTCCCATGTCGGGCTCCCTGCATGGAGCCTGCTTCTCCCACTGCTTGTCTCTGCCTCTCTCTCTCTCTCTCTCTCTCTGTGTGTTTTTCATGAATAGATAAATAAAATCTTAAAAGAAAATAGGTTTAAGGGTCTGCACCACTGGGTATTCTGGACTGAAGGCTGGCTTTGTGACATCTCCCCCAGGGTGGAGGGACTTTCATTTTTCTGTTGTTCCACCACAGCTGAAGCAGTTCTGTGGCCTTGTGTTGTCAACCCCTGACACCACATAGTTTCTATCATCCATCCTGGCCTTACCCTGGTACTAAATTTTAGTTTGGTCTTATAATAGTTGGCAGCAGATATATAGAATAAACTATTAGCTCCTGCTTTTGTTTACATTTCAAATAAAATTTTGGAATAAAACACAAATGTCTGTGAGGTTTCATCAACATATATATTCAGTGATGGTTCCACTTAATGTCCTCTCCCTCAAAATGCCAAAATATGTAATGAATTATTTTATATAATATTTTTATATAATATTAATATTTGTATTATTTTAGGAAATGGGAGGCCATTAGAAGGTTTTAAGCATAAAAGTAACATGACTCGACTTACTTTTTGATGGGGCCACTTTGAAAATAGGTTGTAGAGAGACAAGCATAGAAGCAAGGAGAGGAGTTAGGAGGCTATTGTGCTAACTGGGCAGGAGATGATGTTGGTTTAATCCAGATAGTGATGATGGAAGTATCAGTCAGATTCAGAACATGTTTCTAAGAAAGATATCACAGAATTAGATTTTTTCATAGGTGGCCTATGAAAAAAATGGAGGAGTCAAGGATGAGTCCAAGGACTGAGTAATTGGAAGCATGAAGGTACCATTACCTGAGAAGATTATGGGAGAAACCGGTTTGGGCAGAGCTAGATTGTAAAACATTAAGTTTGTAATGCATATTCGACATCCAAGCTGAGATGTTAGTTGGATACACAGCTCTGATTTCAAGGAAGTAGGGGCTGGCAGTGGAAATACTTGAGGCTAGATGAGATTCCAAAGGACGGAGTATGGATAAGAAGGGAAAGGAAAGGGGCCAAGGTGTGAGCCTAAGGGCATTCCAACTTTTTAGAGGTTGTGGAAGTGTTTTATTATAGTGGTTATATTTATAATAACTTTATTTTTAATATTTCCCTAATGTAAGCTGATAAAATCAATGCTTTTTTTTCTTTCTCTGCTGCCTCCTTTCCTTCTACTTAATGTTAGTCAATAGTATTATCTTTCTTAATGATTTATCTTTGTAGTGTTAAATATGTTTACACATCTATTACCCAGTGTGTTACATTGAAATGATATCCTTTGACTTCCAGTTTTTCTTGATAAAGCAATCAGCATATTTCCTTTATACCCCATTTCCTCTGTTTTGTTTGTATTTTACTTATTGTCGGGCATATAACGTATTGAAATTCTTTTCTTCAACTCTAATTGCCACATTAGTTTAAATTTTAGTTCACAGTCCTTTATATAAAATCTTTGCTCACTGATAGTCTTTTTGGTGAAGCTTCTTCAGTCATCTCTTGGATGATTTTTAAAAAAGATTTTGTTTATTTATTCATGAGAGACACAGAGGCAGAGACACAGGCAGAGGGAGAAGCAGGCTCCATGTCGGGAGTCCGATCCCAGGACCCCAGGATCACCCCCCTCAGCTGAAGGCAGACGCTGAATCACTGAGCCATCCAGGCGCTCCATCTCTTGGATGATTTTATCCTTATTTCTTCAAGAAGGGCTCCTGGGAACAATATTATCTGATTATCTCTCTTTTTAACTGATACCTTGTTAGATGAAGATCATATTGAATCTGCCTTGTTGGGTTACTGTGAGGATTAAATAAATGAATGCAGTTAAATCACATAGAACAGCACCCAGTATAGACGAAGTACTCGGTGGATGTTAGCTGGGACTAATCTTTCCCTGACATCCTCCAAACTCATCCCATTGATCTGAATCAGGTGCTCCATCCCTGTGAACCTCTACCATAGCACTTATCACATCCACTGTAATTGTCTCTTTTATTCCTTTTTGTGTCTTTTGTGCTTAGCAGCATATCCAGAACAGGAAGTGCTTAATACATTTTGAATCAAATTAATATAGAATCCTTTATTTATTTTTTTTTTTAATTTTTTTTTATTTATTTATGATAGAGAGAGAGAGAGAGGCAGAGACATAGGCAGAGGGAGAAGCAGGCTCCATGCAGGGAGCCCGATGTGGGATTCGATCCGGGGTCTCCAGGATCACGCCCTGGGCCAAAGGCAGGCGCCAAACCTCTGCGCCACCCAGGGATCCCTAATATAGAATCCTTTAAAATCAGAATAGATACCTCTGCTTAGGATGATAGTTGGAGGCGGGTATACTCTGAGAGTGATTTGATCAAATGATTTAACTTAATAACCATGGCTTTATTTCCAGACTTCACTCCTAATGATGATTATGGGAGAACTGGAGCCTTCAGAGGGTAAAATTAAGCACAGTGGAAGAATTTCATTCTGCTCTCAGTTTTCTTGGATTATGCCTGGCACCATTAAAGAAAACATCATCTTTGGTGTTTCCTATGATGAGTATAGATATAGGAGTGTCATCAAAGCATGCCAACTAGAGGAGGTAAGTGACTATGTGACATACTTCTGATGATGTGTATGAAATCTTCAAACTACTTAAGGTATATAATTAGCCTCCTATTCAACAGTCAGCGTACATATATTAATAAAATTTCCAATATGGACAAACTACCCTGAGTAAATCAACTAATAAAATATATGACCCCTGCTTTAAGACATTTACCAAAACATAGAGAAAGTACAATTTATTTTTAAAATGAAAGGTTACGATAAAAACTCTATGAAATGGAGATAATTTTATTTACTCATCAGTGTGACACATGTCCTCAATGGACATTTATATGGCATGCGTTTTTAAAAAGATACTTCAAAATTACATGAGAGGATTTTAATAATTTTAATAATTACCATAGCCTAAATGTGTGAGCATTGACCTGTTAGTAGAGAATCAGAGGTAAAATTGTGATTATATTTTATCCTTTGGCCTTAAACATATAACCTCATGACCTCTAGTGACTGTCATTTTCTGAAACAGAGCCAAAATGAAGATGATACTGTTGACTCTTTTTATAATAATATTGGGGAATGGGCTAATTATCTGAAAATATGTGAAGTATTCTAAGGGAAGCCAGTATATGGATTCTTGTGCTATTTAATACATAAATTGTATGGTGGAGGTTTCAATAATTATTGATGTAAATGTTAAGGCAGGGAATATATCCTTATGAGGTTTATCAACAGTATTGCCTGAATAGTAATTGATTCAAAGTCACTATATTTAGCCATCTGGGTGGCTTAGTTGGTTAAGTGTCCTACTCCTGATTTTGGCTGTAATCATGGTCTCAGGGTTGTAAGATTGAGCCCCTCTCTTCCTCTCCGTCTCCCTCTTTACCCCTGCTCATGCTCTCTCTCTAAAAAACAAACAAAACACAAAGTCATTATCTTTGATAAGTGGGATTTGACTCTAGTGAATTCCTTTAAGTTATCTTTTATGAAAAAAAAATTGCCGTGGGAATAAAATGAAACTTAAATACAGTATACATAAAAAATAGAAAAAGTCTAATTGTCAAGTAGCTGCAGTTCTTACAAAAGAGGGATACATGCTTGTACAAGTGGCTCTTCCTGTAAATACTGACCCATTCAAAGGAGTTTTTTAGAGCTCCATTCTCTTATTTTGTGTACACGAAAACATAATAAAAACTACCCTGAAAAAGTATTGGATTTATCTTGAAGAAGATACTCTTCATTCCTCAAAAGCCCTTCTTCCAAGAATAGTATTTCACAACCTGGCGGGTGAAACTCTCAGGGGATTTGTTATTTTAAAAAAATCTGAGTGTTTTTAGAGACCAGAGATACTTATCTAGGTGGGGACTGGGATGTAGGAGTGGTAGTGTCTTGCAAGATAAATCATAGAGTTTATTTATTAGTTGAAAGGTGGTGGAAGGTTTCTGGTAGGCTTTATTTTTTTGCTTTGAATATACCTTTTCTCATAGAAATGATTTTGTAAATGGTGATTTGATTCCACCAAATAAAAGTATATTTAAACCAAATAGAGCATAGTTAAATTACTTATGGTAAATTCAGAGCTGTGGGTCCCTCATTCATGAAATGAGCATTTATTAACATGAATACTGTGCTAAGTGTGGGAAAACCAAGCTGAAAAATACACAATCCATTTTCTTTTCTTTTTTCTTTTTTTTAAGCAGGGAGAGACATGTCAGGTTAGGGCTTTATTTATTTATTTTTTTAAGATTTTATTTATTTATTCCTGAGACACACAGGGAGAGAGAGGCAGAAACACAGGCAGAGGGAGAAGCAGGTTCCATGCAGGGAGCCCGACGTGGGACTCGATCCCGGGTCTCCAGGATCACGCCCTGGGGTGAAGGCGGTGCTAAACCGCTGAGCCACCCGGACTGCCCCCATTTTCTAAATGGTACTCATCATAGGGATCTGTGTTTTAGTGAACTATTGTATGGTAAGTGAATCATATCTCGATAAAGCTGCTAAAAATAATGAAAGAAAAGAGGTTAAGAGGAAGAAGAGCTTATTCTTTTTTTCTTTTTTGTGATTCTATGACCAACCTCAAAATTATTTTTAAGTGTATAAGTCAGTGTTTTTTAGTATAGTTACAGGGCCATATGCCCATCACATCTTCAACTCCTCTAAAAGAGGTGCTATTAGCAATCAGTTTCCATTTCTTCATACCTCCCCCCCCACCCCCACCCCCGACACACACACCTGACTGTAAACAACCACTAATCTACCTTCTGTCTCTAAAGTTTTCCTGTTCTGGATATTTTACACAAGTGCAAACATTCAATATATGGCCTTTTGTGCCCAAATAAATGATTAAACTAGAAAAAAAGTTAAGAAGTCTTCATTTTGTTTTTTAGATTTTTTAAAAATTTATTCATGAGAGACACACACACACACATAGAGAGAGAGAGGGCTGAGCCACCTGGGCTGCCCAAAAAGTCTTCAGTTTGAAAACACTGGAGCCTTGCTGTATTTTATAAAAATATGAATAGAATAAGATCCTTATACTTGGGAGGTTAATGGACCAGTGGGGGAAAGAAACATATCAATAAAGAATGTAGTTGGTGTTCTAATAGAAAATGAAAGAGCCAGTTCTGTAGGAGCATAAGAATTGATCTGAGTTTGCCCAATGTAAGGAATAGGTACAGGGCTAATGTCCTCCCACAGTGGAATGATTCACTGCAGGATTCTAATGGTGACAGGAGTGAAATTTATGGGCTTGGAGTAATTTTTTTGACTAAGAACATTAGAGCTGACAATAAAGTAGAGAGAAGTTTAGGTTGGTGTGAAGAATTGGGAGATTGATGAATAAATGGTTACTGGATTATTGAGAAAATTAAAGGGGACAAATATAAGGTGTATAACATAGCACCTGGTGTAAATT